>NW_006159859.1:1128001-1141464 GCF_000334495.1 Tupaia belangeri chinensis
GCTTTCTCACTTTCCCTTTTTCTCTCTGTCTCTCTCTGGTCAAATTAAAAAATAAATAATAACAACAAAATTAAATAAAGAAATAATAATTATTTTTAAAGATATTTCATTGTATTTATTAATATTATTATCATTATTTTTAATTTGACCAGAGAGAGACATAGAAAGAGAGAGAGAGGAAGTGAGAAAGCAAGTTTCCAGGTACAGGATTCACGCCACACTTGGTGGTATGGGAGCCCAGCGCCTTAACCTCCATGCCACCTGCCAGTCCCCATGTGTAACTTCTAATATTGGCCTGATCACTCTGCTTGGTGTTTCTCTTCAAGCCATATGGGAAGCCCAATGTTTTATAAAATAAGGAGGTGGATCAGCCTGTGGTTTTGTAGTTAATACTGCTGAATCCTCCATGGCTGTCCTCACAGTTCAAGCCCTGAATCTGGCAGTCTGAGAGACACACCAAGTGTATGTTTATGCCTAAAATCCCAAAGGGAGGGAGAGAAGGAGGAGAAGGGATTGTAGCATGACCATTACCCATGGGAGATGCATTCTCACTTTCTCCCTCCCTCTCTCTCTTGCTCCCTCCAGTAAGCACATGCACCCTAAGGCAAATTTTAAAAAGAAAATATGAAGAAAAATTATATCAAATCAATGGATTTAGATTAGGCAAGAAATCAAACAATGGGGAATGACTAATTACTTTTCAAGTAAACAAAAAATAAAAGTAAAAACATCAGGGCCATCTCCTTCCTTCAGGTTATAAATTGATCTGTGGTTACCAGTTATTGGCATGATTTCAGAGAAGGTGCTTGTCTTAGGAGGAAACGAGCAAACGAGTGACATGATTGAAAACTACTCTAGGAAAACATCAAACCTTGATGGAAGGAGACAGGAGAAGCACCTTCACCGCAATCTCTGTCTGTGGATTGTTGCTGCTTTCCTTCCTTAGGGAGAAGCTGTTGTAAATGCTACATCCAACTCAAAGATCAAACCACCCTGAATCCTGAAAAACCAGCTGGTGTGCTTCTCCGCATTATTTACTTATTTCTAATAAAGGTACACATCTGGGTACAATTTTTCACCCTGCCCTGACAGTGAGTGCCTTTTGCACACCGTAGAGATAGCATCAGTAATAGTTTAACAAGAGGCAACTTAAAAATAAATGTTTCAAACAAAGTTTGCAATATACAATGAGCCCTCAGAATTTGCTCCATAGTCATAAACCATCTGATGATTTTTTTTTTTGTTCTTGTGTATTGAAAATTGTTTTTAGTATCTTCCTACTTTTTTTAACTCTTTGGATCAAAGCTAAAATATATTTGGCTCAACTATATTAAAGCTCAATTTGGCTTTGTTTTGAAGAAATCCCTGTAGCTGAGGGCCTTGAAAAAAGAAACAGATGAGAAATTTGAAGGGAGAGAGAATATATTAGAGAAGGAAAAACAAAATAGAAATCCTCTTGAGCACATGATTAAGAAAATATCCTACACAGATACAAGGGGTCTTCAAAAAGTTCATGGAGGGACCAGAAGTTGGAGCTGCAGTAAAATGCAATGCTCTGTGGGGCTGACTCATAGGGGAACGTTCCAGTTCATGTCCAGCAACATCCTCAATTATGCAGCTCCTCATGCCCATGATCTTGTCTGGCTAAAGCTGGGGGTGGATCAAGTAGTCAAGACTCTGTCTGTCTCTCTCTCTCTCTCTCATACATGGAAAAAATAAGTAAATCATTTTTTTAAAAAACACAAAATGTGTGTATACATATATGTGTGTGTGTGTATATATACATATATACATATACATATATACATATATAGAGAGAGAGAGAAAGAGAGAGAGAGAGAAAGGAGAGAGATTTTTGCTAGATGGTATATGTGCTTGCTGAAGAGACAGAAACAGAAAGTGAGAACTCACCCCACCAGGAGGGATGGCAACACCGCAATCCCGTCTCCTCTCAGGATCTTGGGCATACCTGCACATGTGCCCAGCTTGATTTTCAGGACACTAGGTCAGGACTTGAACCATGCAGTCAGCCATGTAGGATCCAATGTCTTAGTCTCCACGCCAACTGCTAGCTCCAGTGCAAACATTTTAAAATCTATGCATACTTGTTTTTATAATATGGATTTCCCATAAACTTACCTATACTGAATATAGAATTTAATATCTAGATTATCTATTCATTTCTATTTTGTAAAATCTTACATCTTCGATCTTAGTAAAACACTAAAGTGTTCGTACATTTTATTTTGTTTTCAGAATGGATGCATTGTATTAGAGTGTTTTTCTTTCTTTCATTAAATAATGCCCAAACCTTAGAATGATTTTACACAAGTAGATACCAGCAATTCCCAAAACAGAATGTAATGTAAAAATGTTTCATTGAAAAGAAAAAGAAAAAAAGAAGTGGTAATAAAAATATTAAGACATTATCTGGGGACCAGCAGATGGCGTAATGGCTATGTCACTGGACTCCCATGTAGTCGATTGCTACTTGAGTCCCAGACCCGGTGGCTTAAACTCACGCCAGACACATGTATGTGTGTGCCCAAGATCCCTAAAGGAGAATGGAGGAGAAGGGATTGCAGCATGGCTATCCCCCCTG
This sequence comes from Tupaia belangeri chinensis, assembly GCF_000334495.1. Classification (NCBI taxonomy): domain Eukaryota; kingdom Metazoa; phylum Chordata; class Mammalia; order Scandentia; family Tupaiidae; genus Tupaia; species Tupaia belangeri. Next base: position 1,130,604 of record NW_006159859.1, read on the forward strand.
GGGGATGATTTCTCACTTTTTGTCTCTCTATCTCTGTCTTTCTGGCAAGTGCACACGCCCTATAGCAAAACCCTCTCCACACACACGTGCACACACACACAAAAAGAAACATTATCTGAAGACATTAAGATGATTCTGTATGTTCACAGTTGGACACACCTTCTCTTCTCCAAAAACTTATTGTTGATAGAAAAAAGCTTAAAACAAAACAAAACCTAAAAACATAGCTTCTAAAAATAAGATAAACATCTTGGGGAAGAAACAAAATAAAAACCCTGGCAATGATTTAGCTGAAAACATGCTTACCGATCTAGGGAGTTTAAGGCAGACAACTCTGTACTACGGTTTTGGTTGCTGTGGAACAAAGGAGACTAGAACTACTAAGTGCTAGATCCTGGTGCCCTACTTAGAGCCGGTGGTGTCAGTGCGTTTCCTAAGCTTGTGAATTGAGAAGAGCAAAGAAAAAATAAATCTTGGCAACACAGTCTGTGCTGTGGATTTTAGCAATCAAATAGTATTTGGATGTAGAAAGATGCAGACATTATCCCCTGACCAAGAATTCAAACTGACTGACTGCAACTGGATCTATGGTTTTCTTGGTGTCACCACGAGTCAGAGGTCCTGTAGTGCCAAATCCTGGAAGATGACAATGGACTGGGATAGATTTACAGTAGATGGCCCGAATTGCAGTGCTGTGCAGGTGAGTTCTCTGCACCAAAGCAGATTAAAATGCTACTGGCACAATGAATGTGTGTGGTCATTGATCTAGAGAATGCATTCTTTCCAATCCCTACAGAAATATTGATGTCACATTAATTGGACCAACTAAGCGAGAAACAAGATGCCTTGGTAAGACACGGGCACACCAAAGAATAGAAGATGCATTCTAGGAAGGTCCAGGTTGCTGTCACCACAATTTTTAAGGTTTAGTCATCAGAGATATGCAAGACATGTCCTGCAAAATAAAAGACCAAGCGTTGCATCTAGTACTCCTAAGAAGGAAGCACGATGTCGCACCTGCTTCTTTGGGATCTGCAGGCCGCGTATACACACTTGGGAATACTGCTTTAGCCTTGTTCTAAATCACAGGCAATGTTACCAAAATTGAGCAACGCCCAGGGTAGGAAAGGGATATGAACCAGGTCCGGGCTACCTCACAAGCAGTGCTGCCACTATCTCCCTACCCAGCACACACAATGACATTGGAGGTGTCAATGGTGAAAACAAAAAGTGTGGAGCTTATGTCAATACCTAGTGAGAGAAACATACCCAAAGCCCTTAAGTTTGGGAGCAAAATATTGCCACCTCCAGGAGACAATTATTTCTTTTAAGAAACAGCTACTGGGATCTGCTGAACACTTCACCACAGGGGACCATGTGAGACTGCTATGAACTGTCCATTATGAGTTAGTGTCCAACAGACTCTGCCATAAAGTTGGGCATCTCCTAAATTGGAAACAGTGCATCCATAACTGAGCCTGATACAGACAACAATGTGCATGCAAGCTGTATTATTTCCTGGCCCATTCAATGAACCACAGCTCCCTCTGGTTACATCTACAGCCTCATGACCAGCTGACAAATGTGGAAAGACCTGGGTTTCCATCATGAGTAGGTCAGCTTATGATGGGTGTGCATTCTGAACATGGGTGGGAACTGCCTTGTAGCCCCACTAACAAAGCCCTGAAAACCACTGGTTAGAGGAAATCCTCCTAAAGGGAAGATTAGAGGCACTCTACCTGGTCATGTACTTTGTGTGGAAAGAGAAGCACCCCAAACTTAGAATATTTAGGCACATTATTGATAGAAAAAGGCTTGCTTGGTTGTTCGTTGGTCAAGACCACTACTAATTATTAACCACACAGAACTATAAAACTATTGAAGATAAGAAGGTCTAAGAGGCTTCTGTATCACTGGAGTAGGCACCAGAGAGATCTTTGAATAACATTTCACATCCATCAGGAAATTCTGAACCTGGAGAAGTCTCAATTTAACAATCAAGTAGAGGTTAACTTGACTGATTGTTTAGTCACTACCAGCAGAAACCAGGGTACTAGCAAATCATCCAATCCACAGAGTAGCTATGGCGATTAGGTGTGGGTCTGTCGATGTGGTCTTTCACTCACCAAGTCTAATCTGGCTACTGATAATGCCAAAGGCCAATATTCTAGCAATAGAAATCAATGTTCAGTCCCCAATATGTCCCCAAGTCCAGGTAGCTGCTTGGAAGAAAATTAAGTACAGTGGACCCCATCATCCCTGTAAAGAGCATCAGTTCATATTAACTGGAATAGATATATATTCTTGTCATTTATATCCATAGGGCCTCAGCTGGTACCAGCAACTTAGGGTGTATTTGACTCACACCAACTCTAGGTCACCAATTGGGGTAACACACGGGGCTAGGAGCCAAGAGGAATCTGTAGGAATAATCCTGTTATGACCCAGTGGGGAATTTGTGCTTCCTGGTGCTGTGAATCTTCATGTTGCAGGTTTAGAAGTCTTGGATCCCAGAGGGAGGAGAATGCTTCACCAGGTGACAGCAAAATCTATCACTGTGCTTTAAACTACAACTGCCACCCTGTTGCTAACAGGAAAGGGGAAACCGACCCTTTCTATGAATCTTTTCCTCAGTGTTTGCTTTTCAGGGACATGGCACTGCCCCCAAATCACTCCCCATTATTCTCCTCTGCTTGATTTTTCTCCATGGTTCTGATTACTATTTAACCAAGCTATGTATTATATGTAGTTATTTGTTCACTGAAATACATGGGTATGGAGTGTTAGCCAGTTTTTTGGTCCTGTATACCTGAGTTTCTCTTTCAATTAACAAATGCCACAAGAATGCTGGATAACAGACCAACTCCAAACTTGACTTCAAATAACTTACCACTCATCGTTACGGAGGTCAAAATGAGGCATCTCTTTCCTGCACTGGTGACAACTCTGCTTCTGTGAGTTTCTCCTGAGGCACGGACAGTAGAACAATAGCAACCCTGGGAAGCTACTCGTTGTGAAAACAGAAACATGAGAAGTTATAATATATCCAACTACACAGGTACATTTCAAACCTCTGTTTCATGACATCTGCTAAAACCCCATGAGTCAAATGAAATCACGTGACTGAGCCCAAAGCCAAGAGACAGAGAAATATAAGCCACCTCTGAAGTTAAGGATAAAAATTTAAATATTTGGGCAATTATTAGGTAGATAGTTGCCTATGAAAATAGATAATAGCAATTAGAGGCATAGACTTGCAAAAAAGAAGTTAAACCCTGAATTTATTTGTAGATAATACAACTGCATATAATGAAACTCAAAGAATTAGTGAAAAATGACTGTACATAATAAGAATTTAGGTGAGCAGCAGAATAAACAGAGATTAATATTAATCTTATACACAAATAATAACTAATTTGAACCAATAATGTAAGAAAAGACTCCCTTTATAATAGCACCAAAAACTAAGATAACTAGATATAAACTTAAGAAATGAATATAAAAGACATTTTTAAACATTGCTAAAGAGTGAGAAAGATTTTTAAAAAATGGAGAAACATGTTCTTGGTGAGAAGCGGAAATCAAGTCCTCAAAAGTTAATTTACAAATGAAATACGATTCTCTAAAAATGCTAATTGGCTTCCCTCTTAGAACTGGACAAGTTACAGGACCAGCAGTTAGCATAATGGCTATGTTGCTCGACTCCCATGTAGTCAACCACGGTTCCAGTTTCAGATCCAGTGGCTTAAACTATGCCGGGCGCGTGTGCATGTGTGTCTAAGATCTCGAGAGGAGAATGGAGGAGAAGGGATTGAGGAGTGAGCATTCTCCCTGGGGGGTGATTTCTCGCTTTCTGTCTCTCTGTCTCTCTCTATCGATTAGAAAAGTGCACAAGAAGACAAAAGCCACCCAAAAAAAAAAAAAAAAAAAAAAAAAGAACTGGACAAGTTAGTCATAAAGTAAATGTGGATAAATAAGTAAGCCAGAAAGTCCAGGCAAGCTCTGAGAAAGAAGAGCAATAGATACAGGATGCAATTCTACAGTGTTACCAAATAGTAAAGCATAATGAAAGACACATGATTAAATAACACCGTACTGGCTGGGACCAGCAGATGATGTAATGTGTACGTCACTGAATGGACTCCTGCATAATCGATCCTGGTGGGAGTACTGGACCCACTTGAAACTCATGCCAAGCCTATATGCATGCATGATTTTTCACTTTATGTCTCTCTGTCTGTCTCTGTCTCTCTAGCAAACACATGTGCCCTATAGCAAAAACACTCTCTAAAATAATAATAATAAGGTATTTTCCTGTGAAGAGACCACTTGAAACAAATACAAAAATCCAGAAATAAATCAAAGTGCATATAAAACTTTAGAAACAGTTATATGGACATATAGGTAGCAATATTTGAACAGTTGGATTAATATTTATAAAAGAATAAAATTGAATCCATAGATAGAATTATCAGATAAAATACAGAATACCCAGTGAAATTTAAATTTCAAATAAATAACAATTTTAGTTGGATCCCAAAAATTACTTCTGTTTATCTGAAATGCAAAACGAACCGTATTTTACTTGCTAAATTTGGTAATGAAATTCATTATTCACATAGTGTACAAAAATATCAAACATGTCTGAGATACCATGTAAAAACTGAAACCATGTAAGAAATAGAATAAAATATGAGTACATTCTCTTACAATCAACAAACGAGAAAAACTCCCTCTTAATTCAAAATCCAGAATCAATAAAGAAAATGATTTTCACACATTCAACTTTATTTACATTTTTAATTTTCAAGCAACTTTTATCCCAAACACCTAATATCTCTAATAGTCAAGGAATCCATAACTCAATTTTAAAATGGAAAATCTAATAAGGTCATCAGATTAATAATTAGATCATTCTATTATAGATGACTCTATTTTCTGTGAGATTTAGTAAATTTAGTAGACTAGTTAGTAAAATATATTGAAAGTCTTTCACATAAGCACTGTCACACGTTGGCTGGAATTAAAAATGATTTAAAAGCAAACAAAAAATCTATGAAAATATTTGACTCAGCAATGATATCAGGAATTGGTTCCAAATGTGTGCTGGCCGGAACAAAAGATAACGTACTCATAAGTTAGGCACTAGAGAACACTATTTATAAAATAAAAAAACTGAAACAACCTAAATATCTAATAGGCCTAGTTGAAGAAACTGTCACAAATCTACAAAGTAATATATTGTGTGGCTCCCAAAATAAATGAAAACTGTCTTTATGCCAATAAAGATCTTGGGTTGTAGGAAAAGTCATGGTGCATTTTTGCATAGAAAAACACAAAAAATAAGTCACGACTTTTCTGACAACTCAATAGTGAAATAGAAAAAAAAAAGAAAAAAAGGCTGGAGAGCATTACTTATTTTGTGTAAGGAGGATGCTCATATACACATTTTCAAAAATAATAGGAAGAAAAAACAAAAGCTCATGCACAATCCTTGCACCTGTAATCCCAGCAGTTTGGGAAGGTTGAGGGAAGAGTACCAAGAGCTTCAGGATGCCCGGGGCAACATGACAAGACCTTGCCTTAAAGAGGGGAGAGGCAGCACCCTGGCCCATGTCTATCATCCCAGGTGGAAGGCAGAGACCGGAAGACTGTGACAGGTGAGGTGAGACCAATGATGAGAAAGAAGGAAGGGAGGGGGAGAAGGAGGAAGAGAGGGAAACAGGAGGGAGGAATGATGACAGGGCTCTCAGTGCCATCTTCCATCACTGAACACACTTTTTGTGTAGACCTTATCTGAATCCTGATTAAAACATATTAACTACACAAATTCTTTTTACAATCTGAATGATGTGCAGCGATTGAATCTATAAATAATAATAAAGAATAAAAAAAGAGAAAAAAAACCACTTTTTTTGGAAAAGTTCATTTTTGTATTTCCTCCATGAAAGAGAGACAGAGAAAAACAGAGGTCTTCATGCCACAATATTCTCATAGTCTCAGCTGGCCTGAATCACACACCCGGCATACTCAGGGAGGACATGGGATTGGAGCCCAGGAACTTTCCCATGTGAGGCCATTGCATTACCCCGGTGCCGCCACCTGGTCCCAGAGCCACAACATTTAAAATAAAAATGGAAGGAATGTGACTGCCCCATAATTCATCATGTGTCTACCTACTTGATGTCCATGTAACCCTTCACAAATTGTACACACTTCATAATTATAAATGGTAAAAGATTTTATAATTGAACACACTCAAAAACTCAGAGGTTATGTAGGTTTTCAATTATTTTTAAAGCTTATAAAAGTACATTAAAAATATGACTATAAGCTACTTGTGCTTAGCTTAGCCAATGACATATCCCCTTCTTTTGCTTATGAGCCCAAAATTTTATTAATTTATAATCATATTAATAATATTGTCCATTACAATCTTCGTGACAAATATTATTTTCTGCTTTACATATTTTTAATACATTCAATCATTGTATATTACCACTTATAAAATAAATTTTCCCAGCATGAATACACTACATTAGTCCAGTTAAAGATATTAACAATCACATTATCAACAGAGAACTTCCCATTTGTGTGTCCCTTAAATGCTTTGCTTCTTTCTTTTTTCCCTATAGTTCCCTTCCTATCGCCTCCATTTCCCACCCTTCTTTATTTTATGATTTAATTTGAATTTAATTCCTTCCAAGGACCTTTTCCCACACTTTGGGAGAGGAAACTGCCGAGCGGTGGGCTCCTCACCACCGACAGAGATTTGCTGATCCCTAATAGCCTTGCTTACTTTTTAATCATTATTTTCCCTTCTGCTTATTACCTAATTGTTTAAACCAAGATGTATTTTGAAGAATTAAGTAGCATATCTTTCTCTTTGAACTAACAGTTTTTCATAGCTCCCATAAGTTCCCAGGAGGACTAAACACTTATTCTTTCATCAAAATGATTTAAATAGCAGAGACGGGTCAGCCGCAGTAGTACAGCAATGATGCAAAGCTTCGTGATGTGGAAGCCACACAGGAAGGTTCTGGGTTCACATCCTGAGGCCTCCCTGCTCTGTCTGGGTGCTCACATACTTGCCTATGATCCTGGCTGGCTGAGGTTGGGGGTAAATTATGGCGTAAAGACCCTATTGGAGGTACACAGCTCGCTCGCTCTCTCTCTCTTTCTCTCTCTCTCTTGCTCTCTCTCATCGTGGAAAAAAAAACTTGGAAAAAAATAAGGAGATCTGGTAGATATTTTTATCACTCAGAGTTTTTTCATTTGCTGTTGTCTAGTAACATTTTTCAAATGTGTTCTCTCACCTGTAATTTTATCTCTTCTTTAATATGCTTTATAGAAACCACACTACTTTCATAAATTCGACAAAACGATTCATCTAATTTTAGCATTTAACCAGAAAATGCTACCTTTGATCACAACTAAAATGCAGAATATGAAATGTCCTGTGTCCGGAAATTTCTTTTATCTATTGTTTACCAAATAAGCTTTATGGATTTTGAATACATAAAGATCACAAAACATCACTGTCAAATATTTTCTACCTGCAGTCTGTATACTGTGATTTTTCAGAAGCTTCTGAAAGAAATTTTAAGAACGTTTTTCATTTTATCTCAGTGCATAAAGATTTTATTTATGAACATTTCTATATTTATATGCAAATAGTGTCTTACTTTGATGTTTAACTTTCTGAAGCCTAAGAAGACATATTTTGCTGCAGGCATTTTATTCTCATTACGAGCGTCATAGAGACAGACAATAATATATTGTACGACTTTAAAAAATATTCTTGTAAAGAATTTCATGATAAAGCTCCTCTTGTTTGCAGAATCCTGGGGTAAGAAAAAGCTCTTTTCCCCAAAAATCTATTATTGGAAAGTTAATGTAAAGCTCTTCATGGAATAGTAGATTCATTTTAAATAAGATATGCTAAGGTTTTGGGATATAATGATTCTGGAACAAAGAATATAGCATAAGATATTTATAAAAACAGTATGATAAAAAGGCTAGCTTTGCTCTTTAATGCAGAATAGAATTTAAAGCAATTTGAAACATTTACATCTAAGCACGTGTATAGTTAGGCATTACTTAATGATGGATGTGCTCTGAGAAATGAGCCCTTCGGCGATTTAGTTGTGTACACATTTAGAGTACACTGACACACACTTTCGTGGGTTAGCCTAAGCACACCTAGATGATATGGTGCAGCCTATTGCTCCTAGACCAAGAACCAGCACAATTTGTTACTGTGTTGACCACTGTGGGTCATTGTAACCATGTGAAGTATTTGTGTATCTAAATACATCCACACACAGAAGAGGTACAGTAAAATACAGTACACAAGGTGAAAACTGGAGACTTGTGTAGGGCACTTACTGTGAATGGAACTCACAGAACTGAAAGTTGCCCTGGGAGAGTGGTGGATGACTCACGTTGGTGACCTCAAGTCGTAGGATGTGACTGTGCACTATCACAGGCTTTAAAAAAACACTGGACACTTAGGCTACACTAAATTTATTTTGAAATTCTTTACTAAATTAACCTTAGCTTATTGTAACAGTTTTACTTTCTAAATTTTTGGTGTTTTTCGGTTTTTGACTTCTTTGTAATAACACTGAAAACACAATGGTAGAGCTAGCTGCATGAATAGTTTTACCTACTGATTCTACAAGTTTTTATTTTGGCATTTATTTATTTTACATTTTAAACTTTTTTTGGTAAGCTGTTTTCGGCATTTATTTGTTTATTTTACATTTTTAATTTTTTTGTTAAAACCTGAAGTGCAAATGCACACATTAGGGTTAGGATTATGAATACTATTTTGCATCTATGTCTTGTCCCCATGGAGAAGCCACGATAGACAAACCAATTGAGCACAAGAGGAAATAATGCAATCGAGATGTGGTGAGCGCAAGATGCAGGAGGTGACTGCCAGCATAAAAGGGACACTGTTTTACACCAAATTTTAATTTTAAAGAAATGTTTTATCTTTATTCATGATTGAGCGTGCACATGAGAGTGAGAGGCGGGGTGAACACCCTCTATAGGGTCTGGTCACACCACGGTCCCTCTCCATTTTGTCACATCATGGGCACCTGTGCACGTGCTTGGTGTGTTTCAGGCTGACTAGGATAGGATTCAAACCATGTGGAATCCAGCTTCCCTTGAACAGCACAGCACCTCTGCTCCACAGACCTGGCTCAACTTTTTTTTTTTTCTTTTTAGAGAGAGAATTTTTTGCTATAGGGTATGTGCACTTGACAGAGACAGACAGAAAACAAGAAATAATTCCCCCGAGGGGATGACCATGCTGTAATCTCTTCTCCACTCTTCTCATGGGATCTTGGACATGCACGCACACACACCTGGCTTGAGTTTTAAGCAGCCATGCCTAAGAATTGAACCATGGTTGACTACGTGGAAGTCCAGTGACATAACCATTATGCCATCTGCTGGTCCCTCAACTTTCATTTTTAATAAGTACGAAGAGCACACTCTAAAATCATGATAAAAAGCATACTATAGTAAATACATAAACTAGTAAGTTATTTCTTATAATTATCAAATATTATGCACTGTACGTAATTATAGTTGCTTTAACCAGCATCTTAACACAAACACATGAGTAATGCATTGTGCTGTACTACTTCCTGATTCCACAGATTTTTTTCAATTAATTTCCATTTCTGAATCTACCATTTTTATTTCCTTTATTTATTGACTTTTTCCTAGATATATATTATAACCTTTTAGGAATCTTTTATGGATGCTTGTTAAATTTAAAATGTATTTTGACTATATATTTTTCACAAAAGCATAGAGAAAATTCAAATTCTCCTATGGATATTACCTTACATTTGTTTAAGGTAAAATTGTTGAACTCAAAGAATTTCTTAATTAAAATTTATTATGTTAAATTTTTTTCTGTTCATTTTGTAAAGACCTGGTTGTTGGATTGCCTTAGGCTGAGCTTTTGAAAAATACATACATATTCATAACTATAATTTTCTTTACTTGTCATAATAAAACTATTATAATAAATTGCTTAAAATTTTAAAAGGATATTTATGCAAAATGAATATTAATCAAACTAGTATCTTTGTATTTATATGTAATTTTTTTCTGATGTTTTGACTTTGCATGAATATAAATCTTTGTACATACATATAATGTGTGTGTATCTCTGTAGGGTGCTCTGTGTACTTATGAAAGGCATCATTAAAATTAACAGATTGCTGTAAGGATACTAAATAACATTGCACAATATGAGGTTAAAATTTTATTGTGTCTGCCTCTAAAATTCCAAAGTATTTGAAAATTTGTATTATAATTTTGGCTAGTAATGAAAACATTCCCAGATAGTAAAAAATGTGAATGATAAAAATAGGCAAATTGAAATTAGAACTGTGATGGATTAATTTCCTTTTGGTTGTCCTTCTGGCGTTTATATTCTTGCCAAATACGTGAGCCAATAGTCTTAAAAAACAGACAGTGAAGAGAAGGAAAGAAAAGAAAAATTTCTAAAGTAGTTTTAATAACGTATGTGATTTGAAAGCCCAAAAAACTATCTACAAAAAATAAAGCATCTTGGTTCTCTTGTCATATTTAATTTTTCAAAATGTGTATCTTAAACTTTGACAGTCTTCCCATGAGGCCAACAGATGGCATACAGGTTAAGGCAGCTGGATCCCAAACAGCAAACTATAGTTTGAGTGCTGAGCCCAACAGCTTGAAAATCACATTGGGTGCAGGTGCACGCATGCCCAAAGCCCCCAGAGGAGAATGGAGGAGATGAGATTGTGGCCTAGCCATCCTCATTGGCGGGGTGGGGGGGGGTGAAGAGGATGAT
>NW_006159859.1:1141566-1174526 GCF_000334495.1 Tupaia belangeri chinensis
TGCTGGCGTGGCCCTCGTGATGGGGGGGGTGGGGGGGGGGTGAAGAGGATGATTTCTCACTTTCCCTCTCCCTCTTTCTCTCTCTCCAGTGAGTGTACATGCCCTATAGCAAACAGACAATAAAAATTGTTTAAAAAGAGGTCTCCTATGCCACTGGTGTAAGTAATACCAGGTAGTTACTAAAGATAACCTGGTCAAAAGTGGAGTCTTAGCTTGCAGAGGAAAATGAAACTGCTCCCAAGTCATCATGTGAACGATCAAAACACCGCCAATTAAAAATTACCCCACTACTTTTCCTTCAAAAGTAAAAACAAATTTATTAAACACAAAACGAAATAGGCGGGAATCAATAACAAGTATACTTCTCCCAAAGTTGAGGTTAATTTTCCCGTTGTCTTCTTCTCATGTCAAAAATTCATTTCTACCAGTGAAGGGTGTTTCCACAATAGCCTTAAAAGGGTCCTGTGCTTTGCTAGCTATGTCCTTAGGTCTGAAAAAAGCAACATTAAAAGCCGACTTTTAATCCCCCCAATGACTGCAACTGTCACTTTTGACAGTTACATGCCTAATGACCGCCTGTGGAAAAAAAAAAAAAAAACCTTGACATATGGTCTATCCTTCTGCCCTGGAGAAAAATAACGTCAAATATCACACTGAGCACACATGCAATAAAACATAAAAATTTTTTTGCACTGAAAAGAAGTCTTATATTCAATTATTACATAGTCTTACATCAATCAACTCTTCTCTTCCAGTATGTCCCAAATATAGTTTAAAATGCCAACAGGTGAACTAAGGTCACACTTCTGTTGATAAGCATCGTTAAAAAAGGCTAAGCCCATGTCTTTGGCACAGGTATCCTCAAATCTATTAAGATACTAATGAGGGGAACCAGGAGTTAGCGTAATGGCTATGTCGCTGGATTCCCACGTAGTCAACCGCAGTTCGTGTCCCAGACCCGGTGGCTTAAAACTCACGCCGGGCGCGTGTGTGTGCGTGCCCAAGATCCCGAGAGGAGAATGGAGGAGAAGGGATTGCGGCGTGACCATCCCCCCTGGGGGGTGATTTCTCGCTTTCTGTCTCTATGTCTCTCTCTGTCTGTCTGGTGAGCGCACACGCCCTACAGTGAAAATCTCTAAAAAAAAAAAAAAAAAAAAGATACTAATGAGCACTACTGGTCTCCAGGTGGGTATTATTACATGTGGCTGTTCCAACACGTGAGTATAACATAAGTATGACCCATACATGAGCTACAGTCCTTTCTTCCTTCCATTTCTAGGTAACACAGTCCCAAAAGTCTAGTCTTGATTTTTGGACTTTGCATGTTTAAAACCTAGTGAAATTTGTACAAAATTCATCACAAGTTGAGGCATGTCAGAGAAATGACAATGGCAAATTTGGCATTACTGAAGCTAATTTAATTTTGTAAGCATTCTTTAAGAGAAAGTAGTATAAAATTATTAATACCTAATAAGACATCAAAGTTAATACTTGAAAGGAATAAAATAAATCACATTCAATGTGGTATATTTTAACTCTGGTTAGTTCCACAAACATGACAATATTTGGAAATCTATTTGTATTAATTATCTTAAAACACTTTTATAGTTTTCCTGTGAATTTTAGCTGTCTACTCTTTAATAATTTCTTTATATGATAACAATTTTGTAACAACCTGGCTGTAGAGAAAATAAATAGATCAGTCTCCTGGTGTGATAGATTAACTTTTTTTTTAGTGTTGGAAGGTTTTGAAAGTTGTTTTCAATTTAACCAAGTATCCTTGATGGAATCATTAAAATTTGGGAGATAATAGTCAAATGTGGGGCTCCTGTATTAAATTTCTAATATTTAATGTTTTGCGGGTCGATTTCTATGAGCTATTACTTAAATTGATGCTTATTAGCCATTTTGTTTCAAATGTCTTTGTTGAACTGACAATACTATGCTTATGTATATTTTTATTGATGTCAGTATTTTGTGGGTTTACTAAGATTCTCAGCTTCCTACATGATTAACACTACTTACATCATTTTGGTTAGAATTTAACTTTATTTAGACCTTGAAGTTTGCTGTCAAGTATCTAAGGATGGATATTTTCCATGTGAATTTATAAACGCAAGTGATTTTTACTTGCAACTTTGAAAAAAACTTTAAAGAAATTAAGGAGGAAAACGCTTTCTACAACAACAAATTGAGATGCCAGTGCCTCTGGGAATGGGAAAGTGAAGCAGGAAATTCTGCATTGGAGAGATGTTCAATTGAATGTTGGGATTTTTCAAATAAATGTTGACAGCCTCTCTCTCTCCCCCCTATACACACACACACACACACATGTATATGTATATACACACACACACATATACACACACGTATATGCATACACACATACATATATACACATGTGTACATGTATATATACACATATATACATATAATACACACACTTATGTATATTCACATACATATATACATATGTGTATATGTATATATACACATATATACACATAATACACATATACACACATGCAAGCACACACACACTATAGTATATATTATATATTACACTCTGTATTCATGTTTAGCTCAATCATGATCTATTTGTTATTTTTTTTCTTTCATTTATTTTTACATTTTTCCACAAACATTTACTTTACATAGCAAAAAATCTTAGCTCATACTCCATAATTCTTGACAGTTTACAAACAACTTTCAAAATTATTTGTTATTGTTTTTTAAAGACCCAGGTATTGTCTATTTCTAGTAACTATACTAGGTCCTAGAAAATCTTACTGTTTCAGAAATTTTTTTTAAGAGAGTTTTGCTATAGGGTCATGCACTCACTGGAGAGACACAAAGAGGCAGAAAATGAGAAATCATCCCCCAGGGGGGGATGGCCATGCTGCAATCCTTTCTCTTCTTGGGACTTTGGACATGAATGAATCCCAAGCAGCACAGAACAGCTCAGGGACCCATCTCCAGCAGAGATGCCAGGTCCACCTGACCCCCACTTTTATTTGTCTGTCCTTTTCAAGCCACAGCCCTTCTCCTTGGGGTACCCCATCTCTTAGCCCTTGGGCAGGGTCAGTTTATCATAAACATAATCAGAACATGGAAGGATATGGTTATTACACAAGTACTAACCAAGTATTCACCATGGCCCGTCCTTACTCTCTGATTTCTCTTGACGAAACTTTGTACACATCTCTACGAATTTCTAGCCCTTATCTCTTAAAATTATCTTGAAACTTTTTTGAACACTTATTTTATCTTGACTTTCTTATAATTCCTGTTGACAAATGTATGTTCTTAATATCTTAATCACGTCTTTTTTCTGAAATGTAATTATTAGAGAACTAGCAAAGGTCCACTGGTAGGCCCTGGGTCAGTGAAGACGCATCTGCTCATGGTAGCCACAACAGTGCCATCAGGAGTTAAGGATAACAGACACTCTGGAATAGATTTCATAACTCAGATAGTTATTGTTATTTCCCTTAACTTGGAAATATGAGAAGCCCTTAAATATCACTTGAGTAAGAAGGCACATTTTCAAGAACATGACATGTTAAAAAATAGAATTTTAAGAAAAACACACCAAGGGTAGAAATGAACAAATAAACTGCCATGAGTTATCTTTATCAATGCTAGTTATTGCAATGAAGGTTTGTTCAAATATAGAAAGTATGTGGGAGGTTGTAAAGAAAGATGTTTCACTAAATCTTAAGGCTGGATAAAATTTATGAAAATTACAGCAATTGCCTAATATGAAGAAGAAAGAGGAGGAGAATGACTAAGTGCAAGAGGAAGGAAAGAGGAGGAAGAGAACAAATTTGTCTTCCAAGAGAGACAAATGACAAGTGCTGATGCCAAATTAAAGGTATTTTCCATTGTTTACACCTTGACTAAAAAAATCAAAATTTCAGACGCAAAACAGATCCATATTTAAATGAAAAAGTATCACTTATTTCCAGGTGTTGTGAACTGGTAAGGAAAAGATTTATTGACTCTTACAAAATAACATTTTTAAAAAATCGGTTACCTAGTAAGACTACAATTGTTCTAGAACTTCCATCGAAATAAATTCTGCAAGGATTAGCATTCAATATATTACATTACCTACAAAATAAATCCATTACCAGAGGCTAATCATGAGAAAATAGTCAACCAACTCAAATTCTATAAAATACCTAACAAGCATTCTGCAAAATTGCCAAGGTGAGAAAGAAGAAAACCGAAGTCCCTGACAGAGATAGATCAGAGAAGACCAAGGAGACACTACAGCTGAGTGCAGTGTGGTGTACTGCATGGACGCTGGGAGGAGGAGATGCTGTTGAGTGAAAAAAGTGACAAAACTCAAGTCTGAGTATAGGTGACAGCATCGTGCCAATATTGATTTCTTATTATGACAGTTACATAACCTACCAAGTTCGGGAGACAATCGGTGAAAGATGTTTTGGATCTCTCCATACTATCCTTGTAACTTTGTCTTAGTACTAAAATTATTTCAAAGTAGAAGTTTGCTAAATTTTTACAATGCAGTAATAAATGAGTGGGGGGGGGGGCTTGTAGCAACTTTAAAGGGAACTCTTATCATTTAGGACTAGGTAATACTGTATTGGTCTATAATTAAGACATTCTAGTTCCAATGTCCACACTATTAACATTGCTATGAGGCTTGTAATGATTAAGAATGGAACCTTGGGACCAGCAGTTAGCATAATGGCTATGTCGCTGGACTCCCACGTAGTCGACCACGGTTCTCATCCAAGCCGGACCCAGTGGCTTAAAACTCACACCGGGCGCATGTGCGTGTGTGCCTAGGATCCCGAGAGGAGAATGGAGGAGAAAGGATTGTGTTGTTGCCATCCCCCCTGGGGGGTGATTTCTTGCTTTCTGTCTCTGTGTCTCTCTCTGTGTGCCTGGCAAGTGCACGTGCCCTATAGCAAAAACCTCTTAAAAAAAAAAAAAATGGAACCTTAGTCTAGTAGATGGCATGGAGGTTAAGGCTCTGAATCCCACATGACTGCCCCATTCAAGTTCTAGACCTGGCAGCTTGAAAATCATGCTGGTGCATATACCCAAAATCCTGAAAGGCGGGAGAGATGGAGGAGAAGGAATTGTGGCATGACCATCCCTTATGAAGGGTGCTTTCTCATTTTCTCTCACTCTGTCTCTTTCCAGCAGCCACACACACTCTCTGGCAAAAAGATTTTTAAAAATAAATAAGAATGTAACACACACAGGACCCAAGTGGTGGTACAACTGGATCCATACAGGAAAGGTCCCAGGTTCCTGGCCCAGGCCTTCCTGGGTATTATGGGTGTATGTGCGTGCCTGGGATCTGAGCCTGCAGAGGCTGGTGGTGAGACCTTGTTGAGAGTGCCCATCTCTCTCTAGAAATAAATTTCAAACAGAGTATAAGACATATGTGTCACAAATCCTGGATGTCAAAGGGAAATCACATTTGTGTAGAGAAATAGGAGCTTTCATTATCAGAAGTCCAACCTGCATTTAATTGAAACTGGTGAACTCATGGGAATGTTATAAACAAAATAAACATTCTCCAAAGTCTATAAGGTTTTAGATTTTATAATAGTTTTTAGGATTTGTATTTAACATGAATCAATAACACTACATAGCTAACATTATGCTACATACAATATTCACTTATTTATGTAGCAGATCTTTTATAAGTTTCTACAATGTACCTGACACTGTTCTAGGCAGTAGAGACATGCCAATAAATAAAAACAGTAGCCACTGCCATGGAGCTTACATGCTATAAGGGACAGAGATTGTAAATAAACGGACAGATAATTTATAACATCAGGGAAAGCTAAGTACAATCTGGAAAAGACAATCAGTGGGGAGTGAGAGAAGTTTTTGAATGAAGGTGATATTTGAACAAAGACTTATGTGAAGGGAGGTGACAAAACAGGACATTTTAGGAAAAGGTATTTCTAGCAGAAAAATGAGCAAGGTGGAAAAAAATCATTAAACCATACTTATCATGACTTATAGGTTATAAGTAAACAAGTTACTGATTAACAATAATAATATTTTTAAATCAATACATAGGGACCAGCAGATGGCATAATGATTATGTTATGTCACTGGACTACCACATGGTCAACCGCAGTTTGAGTCCCAGACCTGGTGGCTTAACACTCACTACAGCCATGTGTGCATGTGTGCCCAAGATCCTGAGAGGAAAATGGAGGAAAGGGGATTGCAGAGAGGCAATCCCTCTTGGGGTAATTTCTTGCTTTCTGTCTCTGTCTCTCCAGGAAGTACACATGCCCTATAGCAAAAATCTCTTTAAAAAAAAAAAAAAAAAACACCAGGCACATGTGCATACATGCCCAAAATGCTGACAAGAGATGAAGAAGGAATTGTGGTGTGGTCATCCCCCATGGGGGAGGGACTGATTTTTCACTTAGTGTCTGTCTCTCTGACAAGCTCACACACCCTATAGGAAAAATTCTCTCTCTAAAAACAAACAAAAACACCCAAAAAACCTTGTACCTAAAAGATAACTGTGTGAAATGCTCACAAATACCTCGAGGAGCAAGACTGTTAATAAGATGGGAAGGTGGGGAGATTTCCTGTTTCACTCTAACCCTTCTAAAATATCTGATGCTTCACTGTGTACATCTATGACTTTGCTAAAATTAAATATTTTATCTAATTCCAAAATTTTACTCAGGACTCCCACACTTTCCTCCATTATGATTATCTTCTCCAATGTACACCTAATGAGGATGAGGCCATGTCCATATAAAACATGACATTTTAAAATAAGTATTAACAATGCCTACTATTAATTTTGCAGAGTTGGGTAGATTTAAGTTTCCCAATCAATCTCTTTTCTGGAAGCAACCAGCACCTACATCCATTTCCTGTTCTTCAATCCTACTTACTCTCACATCCCTTCAAATGTCTTAAATATGTTGTAAATTCCTGTCTGAAATTCTCAACCCTCCTCATAACGAGCAAAGATTAAACATAACTTCAGTTCTCTAACATATTGCCTGGCTAAGAGTTTAAGACGAGTTCTGAACATATAGTGACTACATCAGAATGTCTCTTTTTTTCCCCTCTGTCAATATTTTACAGAATTCTCTTAAAGAGCTCTGAGGAAGAACAGTTTGTAATCCATGCAAAATAAGGATAAGAAATCTGATAATATCTCAAATATATTTAGCATGATAACTCTTTGTGAATTACACTTGTTACTATCGCCCATGTTACTTTTTAAAAAACTAGACCTTTAGGGAAATTTGTCATAGACATTTAAAATTAAAGTGTCGGGTTGTCATGAATAAATTCTGAAACAATAGTCAGGGCTTTTTGTTTTGATTCTGTAGCAAAGGCATTACCAAATCCCCTGCACTGTAAGTTTAGACATCATCTTTCTTAAAAGATGAGAGTACATTTACTGTAGGTGCTTTAAGATATTTGAGCACATCACTTCAACTTACATTTTTTCAGTAAAAAGCATATACAAATTGAGTTATTTGCGAACAGAGAAATTAAAACAGACATCAAAGGGTTGAAAAAGATCTCTTATTTTTCACTATCTCTGAAATAACTCTTTAAATGTTTAATACCCTCTGATTTTCGAATACTTCTTAAACTATTTCTCTTAATTAATTGTTATTTTAATCTATTTCCTAAAGTACATTACTGGCATTGTGTATTTACTTCCAGATGTTTAGATTCAGATTCAAATTTGATGCCTTTAATTTAGTTAAGTCCACACTAGTTTTTGTTATTTGTTGTTACATAGCTGAAGGAGAGATTGAGAGTAACTGGTAAGCTATCATTTTAACAAAGCTAGTGTTTTCATTCAGTTGCTTCAAGAAGAAAGAGTTTTTTTAGTGTTTGGCTCAGTATAAAATATTTCACTCTGTATATCAATGATCTTTGTAAAAGCATGTTGGACGTGTGTGAAAAGTGAAAAGCATCGTAACTTGGCGTATATACCACATATCATTCTGCAGTAGCATCAGACTTAAATACAAATAGACAGGATATAATCAGTGATAAAGCATTTTCACTTCCAGGAAATTTCACATTCAAAGTAATGCAAAATTATTTAAAGAGTGCCTAAAATATGTAAGTATAATTTAATGGAGATATTCATTTATTCATCAAATATACATTATGAGTCAATGATACTCCAAGCATTCTCCTATGTGCTAGTGATTCAAAGTAAATGGGGCTAAACCCAACGTTCACAATCTATTAGAAGAAAAGATCTAAAGAATACCTTCCTAAGAGAGAGGTCTCCTCTAATGAGCTCTTGCAAAATGAGTAAGCAGAGAAGAGCTTTCAGGCAGAGGAAGTCAGGAAACATGACTCCTATAGCTATCTCAGGTTGCCCTGGGGGTAGACTTAGGTGAACTCTAAACAGAAGGTTAGAAGTCCTGGATGTAGGAGCTGGCAGGTGGCATGGTTATTAAGGTGTTGGACTCCCACATGGCTGACCATTGTTTGAGTCCTGGACCTGGTGGCTTGCTTTCTCACTTTCCATCTCTCTTTGGTGACATTTTAAAAATAATAATAATATTAAATAATTATTAAAAAAAAAATTCCTGGGTGGGAAACTGAACGAACAAGAAG
Organism: Tupaia belangeri chinensis; assembly: GCF_000334495.1. NCBI lineage: Eukaryota > Metazoa > Chordata > Mammalia > Scandentia > Tupaiidae > Tupaia > Tupaia belangeri. Next base: position 1,150,189 of record NW_006159859.1, read on the forward strand.
AATCTTATCTACCTTACTGAAGAGTTTGAACATTATCATAGATAGAGAAATTGGAACTGTTTTGAAAGTGTTTTAGTGACAATATGATTATATTCCAGAGTTTTCTTAGATCAAGAAAAGTTGTTTTATGTAACATAACTAAATAAGCTAACATTTGATGTATTTCTTTTTATAGCAAGTCAATCATTTCCCTTATAAATTGGAAAGACTCAATTAATTCTACATAATCTCATAAGTATTTTTTATATAAACTGACATGTACATTTTCCTTTCTTAAAAATTATGATAGGTAGCCTTCCCAAAGTCGTCTTCCCTTTAACTACCTCTTTCTAAACATGACTATGAGAAATCTAAATTATACAAAAATAAAATGCAGAAAACCCTGGCTTTTGACAAAAAGTGGATGAATACGGAAGATTTACTGCTGACAGAAGCAATCCAGGCCATAAAGGAGGAATATCATATGTCTCCACTAAAAACAGACTGACTGTCCACACTCAATAGCTGAAACTGAATGACTAGAGGATATAGAAACATAGAAAATGGTTATAAATACCAGATACAGTGTGAGAAGAGGGTGGGTGAAGGAGGAGAGTCTGAGGAAGGACATTAAGGAGAAAAATAGTGAGGCAAAGCATTATGGGACAAAGAAATGGGTTATCTGTTGAAGATAATGTGTCTAGTATTCTCAATTGAATTGGTTAGAAATGTATACATGTTGAAATATTCACTTTCCAAGCTACTGATTGAATGGATAAGAGTCATTGAAATAATTTTAAAGTATCTCTTATTACCAGAAAAAGAAAAGAAAAATATAATAGGGATATTTCCAATAACTTGGAAATCACTCCCTTCCAAATAATCCATGGGTTAAAGAGGAGATAGGAAGTCTCAGGGAAAATTTGAGTTTATTTTTAAATAAAAGATACAAATATCAAAACTGCAAACACAATACTGATAAGGAAATTCATAGCACTAAATACTTACATTAAAAAAGAAGAAATGTCTCTTTATAGAATGCTCCACTACAGTAGAGTAAAAAAAATAAAAAAAAAGTTCAATTCAATACATACTTCCAAAAGAAAAAAAAAAAGGAAAAACTAGAATGGCTATTATCAAATGGGACAGTATAATGCAATGTTCAGTGTTGAAGAAGATGAATATGTGTACATCCTTGATTTGATTAGTACACACTGCACAAATGCTTTAAGAAAACCATACTGTACCCCAGAAAGGTATACATTAAACACATGCAAACCAGAAATCATGGAAAGAAGGTTTCAAGTTAATAATAGAAACTTACTTTTAAAAATAGAAAAATAAGAAAGAACAATATAAGTCTAAAACAACTGAAAAGAAATATGAGCAAAAATTGTGAAATTGAAACAGAAAATAAAGCCAAAAGCTGCGGGACTGAGTGCACGCCTGTAAAGGAGTGGCAGGCCGCCGTGCTGACCAGAAGCGTGTATCATCTCTGTCCACCACTTCCCAGGCACTGAAGGACAATCCGCTCTGCAGCTCTCTCTGGGCAAAAAATTCAATAGTCTCACTTCTTTTGTAAAAGGCAAGTGGTTTAAAAAACACAGGTAGATAATGGGGCTTACTTAATTTTATTCTCTCGACAGAAAAGAAAAGTACTCAACACCAAGCACTGAAAAATAATCTATGAGGGGGGAAAAAAGATGCCTTCATCCCACAGAGTTAAGCAAAAACCTATGACTTACGTTTATTTTGGAAAATATTAAGCAATTGGGTTTGAACACAGGAAAATGGAAGAGTCTTCAGTTAAATTCCCCAGAAATTTTGAGAATCAGAACTATTTTTTTTTTAATTTCTAGGCACTGAGAGAATGTCCAAATACTGCTCTGAAACCCGTCCTCTGTTCAAGAAGCTGCTGACAAATTTCTTCATCTTTAAAGTTCGCCTTTGTCATGCTTCATTCTACAAAAACTGGTTCTATACTGAAAGGAAGTGACCATGAAGGGAAGTATTACAACTTGCTCTCCATGTGCTTACCATGTTGTTGTGTATTTTGCACGAACTTCTAAGTTGGGGAGCATCACTACCTGTCCTAACAGCCTGCTCCCCACCGGGTCCGCACCACCACCTTGCTGGACGGCTTTCACCACAGCCTGGGTTTGTTTCCTCGTCTGTCTGCAGTACAGACCATGCGCCTCTTGAGAACACATCATCAGTCTATTTTGTCAAGTTCTCTACTACCCAAGGGGTCCTCCATAGATACTTTAAATAACCTAAGTAAATGAAGGAGTAGGAACAGATACTTCAAATAAAGGGTGGATAGAAACATGCCTCATCCGCCGACCCAGCTTGGTGTTTCTCTTGTCCAGCTGCCTCTGCCTTCCGACAGGTGCAGAGCACACATCAGCTGGCCCACTCCCTGATCCCAGCCCTTCTTCCTTCGCTCTTCCAGGCAGGGCCATGGGAGTGGAAGTCTAGGGAGAAGGTGCAACACATTGGCTCCTGAAAGCCCATGAGCTTTGCCCTCGGGGCAGCCAGCATTGTGTTTTGGTTATTTCCTTTTGTCATCGTTTTTTTCTCTCCTATGCTTTTCCACCTAGCCTCAAAATAAAAGTTGTTTGTTTTGGAATGAAGTTGACTATTATGGTCTGTCTGTAAAACTTTGTGAAGCAAACAAAACTTGAGGCAGCATTTAAAAGTTAATAAACAGCGCAGAAAGTTGTAAACTCCACACAGGAACCATTCCGTTCGGGAGCTCATAATAGTTCTAATGGTAATAGCTAACATTTACTGAGCACTTAATATGTGCTAGACATTTTGCCAGGCATTTTACACTTAATCTCTAGCAATTTTTCGAGGTAGGCATTATTGTTTTTTACTTACAAGGAAGTAGTCACATAGCTAGCATTCAAAATAGGTTTGTCTGATATCAAAATATATTCACTTAAACATATGCAGCTGGAAGTACAAAGACTCTTCATGGAATAGAGACCAAATGCAACGGAGAAACAGAAATGTAGCACCCTTATAAACCTAAGACACTCAGAGGACAAACAACCGAAGGACCCGGATATGGGTTATTTATTTCTGTGCCGGTGAAGCTGTTCTAAGGTGAGGACAGAGGAGCTAATAATGGGACTGTATCCTTTTCTATTTTTCTTTATTTTTTTTAAGAGATTTTTACCTTAGGGTGCATAGGCTAGCTAGAGAGAGAGAAAGAGAGACAGAGATGATGAGAGGGAAAGTGAGAAATCACCCTCGGGGAGGGGGGGGGATGACCATGCCTCAATCCCTTCTCCTATGTTCTCCTGAGACTTTGCCCGCACGCACACACACACACACACACACACACACACACACACACGGCTGACATGAATTTCAGGTCACCAGGTCCAGGATTCGAACTGTGGTGGGCCATGTGGGTGTCCAGACACGTAACCACCATCTACTGGCCCCAGGACTATATTCTTTTTAAAAACAACCCCCGTGACTAGCTGAAGTAAGCCAAGCAATCTGTGGTATGCTGTCACTTCCTAGGTTTATTACTGAACCACTTACTTTCAAAAATATTACAGTTTTGTGTCATCACGGTTAGCTATTTTTCTGATTATCAATATGAATACTGCCTAAAGTGTTCTACTCCTTGAATTCTACACACTAGCACAGCTTAAATATTTAACTAGAAATGCTTGACTTTGTTTTAGCAACTTGAATTATTAGATCCAGTAGCATAACATTACTATCACAACATATATTTTCTGTTCACAAATATTTTATCTTGATTTTATAAATTTTTCCTTTTTCCCTGATTTTTAAAGGAATAATTGGCAAAGAAAAGTTTTATATATATCAAAGAATTACCAGCATACAAAGTCCAGTCACTTCTTCTCATGATCAATGAAATGGGAGGCAGGGACTGGAGAAGAAGGGAATTTATTTCTGCAAACAGGTTACAGGGAGACAGGGAACAAGCACCATGAAACTCTTTCAGAAAGTCAAGCATCTTCTCAGTATTTATGAACACAAGATGAACGCATGTGCAAATCATTCTTTAATACTAGCTGTTAGAGTCAATCGCATTCCCCTGAGTGATTATCCCTAGTCCTATTTTACTTCAAATACCCACTGCTGGTTTCCCACGTGATCATTGCTCAAACGGGCCTCTCTCAGCACTTTGTCAAGTTATTCTCATTAGAAGCCTTTCTTAATTTCAAATTGACTGCCATCCTGTTTAACTTCAAGCTACCCTGTTTCAAATTGAAAGGTCTGCTCTCCAGAGAGAGAAAAAGAAAAAAAAAGAAAGAGAGAGAGAGAGGAAGGGAGAAAGGGAAAGAAAAGAAAGAAAGAAAGAGAGAGAGAGAGAGAGAGAGAGAGAGAGAGAGAGAGAGAGAGAGAGAAAGAAAGAAAGAAAGAAAGAAAGAAAGAAAGAAAGAAAGAAAGAAAGAAAGAAAGAAAGAAAGAAAAGAAAGGGAAAGAAAAGAAAGGGAAAGAAAAGAAAGAAAGAAAGAGAGAAAGAAAGAAAGAAAGAAAGAAAGAAAGAAAGAAAGAAAGAAAAGAAAGGGAAAGAAAAGAAAGGGAAAGAAAAGAAAGAAAGAAAGAGAGAAAGAAAGAGAGAGAGAGAGAGAGAGAGAGAGAGAGAGAGAGAGAGAGAGAGAGAGAGAGAGAGCAAAAACCTCTCCAAAAAGAAAAAAGAAAGAAAAAAAGAAAAAAAGAGAGAAAGAAAGAAAGAAAGAAAGAAAGAAAGAAAGAAAGAAAGAAAGAAAGAAAGAAAGAAAGAAAGAAAGGAAGGAAGGAAGGAAGGAAGGAAGGAAGGAAGGAAGGAAGGAAGGAAGGAAGGGGAAGGGAAGGGAAGAAAGCACACCTCTAGTGGGGTGTGGTCACACTGCAAATCTTTTTCCACCATTTCCTCGTCCTATCTGGATTTCAGTCACACATGGTGCTCAGTGTGCATTTCAAGTAACAGGGTCCGGGATTCAAACTGCAATCACCCATATGGAAGATGGCCCCCAGTGCCCAGGACTTAACCAGCATGCTATGGGGCCAGCCCAAAAAGTACACACACTTATGTATAAATTGTGAAATGAGTAAAAGAAGGTAATTAAATACCCCTTTTTTGCAGTGAGATCTTCTTTTTTGCTGTTTTCAAGTATTTTACAGTTTTTTTTTAGTTTTTTTTTTTTTCTATAGAGAGAATGCACTCACTGGAGAGAAACAGAAAGATAGAAATAGGGAAAGTGAGAGAGCACCCTCCTCGCAGGAATGATAGCCACACCGCAATCCTCTCCCCTTCATTCTCGCTCTGGGATTTGGGGCACACATGTATACGTGCCTGGTGTGAGTTTTCAAGCACCAGATCTGAGACGCGAACTGCAGTCAGCCATGTGGGAGGTAAAGTGCCTTAACAGTCATGCCACCTGCTGACCCCAATACATTATTATTATCTGCAGTCACCATGTTATGCAATACCTCTCAGGAAATGGGGAGATATTGGTCAAAAGGTACAAAGTTTCTTCTCTAGAGCAAGTCTTAAGTGCTAAAAAAGACAAACGAAACAAAGATGAAAAGGCATATAACACTTTAAATATATATATTTTGCTTATTTAGCATCTTCATTTTTATATTTTAATTGATTTAGATTAATTTGAAAATCAAAGAGAGTTTAGCAGTTGGTGGCATGATAGTTAAGACAGCTGTTACTTCACATGGCCAGCTACACAGTTCGAGTCCTGAACCTAGTAGTTTGAGAAGCATGCCAGATGCATGTGTGTGTGCATCCAAATTCCCAAGAGAAGAATGGAAGAGAAGAGAGTGCAGAATGGCCATTCCCACCAATGGGAGCTTCCTCTCTGAAGAGCACACAGTCCTCATGACAAATTTTAAAAATATATTGTTTATAGCGTGAGTTTATTTTAGTGCAAAACATGGAAATCCATGCATAATTTCTTCATAACACATATTTCCCATGAATTTTTTGAAGACCTTTTATAAAATGCCTGTTCTGCTCTGATTCTCCAACAAGTTCTAAATCAATTTTAAGAACACTGAGCCTCTCACCCTCCTTCTAAACTATTCTTCACTTTACCACCCAATACTTTTCTTTAAATTTCTCCTCCCTCTCTTCCCCTTTGGCATCTTTCCTGACCATTGTTCAAGATCTCTTAAAAAAAAAAAAAAAAACCTCTCCTATCAGTACGTTGGGTCATCAGGAAAGTCATGATGCATTTTTGCATAGAAAAACAGAAAATTGTTTCATGACTTTCCCAACCACCTAACAGAAAATCACATTTCTCCATCTTACACCTTTCATTCCTCTGTCCTAAGTATAATAAGTAGGGGAAAAAAAGCAAACCCTTTCTTAACATTATCATTATTTCTATTTCTGAATTAAGGTATTTGGGTAGGACAAAAGTGAAAGGAACATTTTGCTCTGAAAATACCGAAGGGCAATTCATAGTGATAGCAGTAGAACGTCAGTGCTTAATTGGGGGGATTACAAGTGCCATGAATTTCACATTCATCAGACATAGCAATGACAAAGCAGTCAGGGGAGTTATGATATTCAACAAGAGATACTTTCTTCAGCTTAGCAGGTGGCGTGGATATTAAGGCAGCTGGTGAATGATGTGCAGTGTGAGTCCCAGACGTGCCAAACATCCCAAGAGGAGAGTGGAGGAGAAGAGATTGCAACATGGCCGTCCCACCTGGGGGTGATTTCTCACTCTCTCTCTCTCAGTCTCCCACTGGGAAGAGGAGTGCACATGTCCTGTACCATACTAAAAAAAAGGGGGAGGGAATACTTTTCTTCATAATTCTGACCTATTAATTATCAAAATAATTTCTCATAGGATCCAGGTTGATCCAAGAGAATTACACATTTTTTTAATGTAGTAAGCAACCTGATTTGAGAATTCAACTACACCAGATTGAGGTAAGCATATGACATACCTTATGAATATAGAAATTTTATATTGACCATTAATTTTATCTGATTATATACAATTAGAATAAAATACAATAAAGAGTTAATTATGAATAATGAATGCATAAAATATGTTAGGTTAATTTAAGTATCCTTTTATCCATGTGTGATAATTTTAAAACATTTCCAGAACATATATGTATTTTTCATTAGTTCCACTGAAAGATAGAAAATTCACTACAAGGTAGATAGAACTTAAATGTATGTGAACATTAAACTTCAAATTTCTTAAGCTATATAAATCATAAAATGCTCTTGAAAGTATCAAATTGCTTGAAGTGTGAATTCTATCATAAAATGTTAGTGACAAAATGTGATTTAAAAATAATTAAAATCAGGAAACATGTGTTTATGTGTAATTCATTACCTTAAAATAATTAAAAATAACTACAAAGTTATTGAGGTTACCTTCTTTTCATAAAATTCAATGTCATAAAATACAATAGCAATATTTCTAACTGAGGTAACTAACAAGGAAATTTTGTTTCCACTAATTTTTTTTTGCTATTCTTTTTAAAGAATTAAATCATTTAACTTTATTTATTCATTCATTTATTTTAATTTGACCTGAGAGACACAAAGAGAGGGAGAGAGAGCAGGAAAGTGAGAAAGCAAGCCACCAGGTCCAGGACTCGAATTATGGTCAGCCATGTGAGAGTGTCCAGCAAGTTAACCACCATACCACCTGCTGGCCCCTCTACTCTCTAAGATGATATTTTAAATATTTTCACCTTTTAACTTATAAATGTATATGTTTGCAGTTATTTTATACCAGTGCTTCATCTGCCTTCAAGACATTCTTACCACTGCATTTCAATGTGTTGTATTAATGATGTCTTGATGTATGTTGTGGCTTAAACAGGTATTGTTAAGGGTGACCTTTTGATTTGATTGTTTAGCTGACTTTGGTGCTAATAAGATAAAGAATGAAGTGTCTAATGAACCTTGTGTATGGAAATAATGATAGATGGCTTATTTGGAATTCTCCACACACAGCATTGCCAAGCCTGCCGAGGAGTCTTTGGAACCTAACTAATTTTAGAGAGAGGTTTTATTGATTACACAGAGACAGGGCACATTTTAATCATTTTTACAGCACGGTATTGCCTGAGGTACCAAAATCTATTAAACAAGGATTATAAACTTTGTTTTAAACTAGATCCTAAATTATTTCTTGATGTATAGTCAACACTAGCTCTGTAAGATCAATCAGAGTTACTAAGGCATATTAAAATCAACTTGTTTAATTTTAATTGCTCATATGCCCGACCCTCTGAGGTGCATCTGTTCATGAAGCTAAATTACTTTTCTCCCAGATAGGAATTTCATTTTAGTTTACATTGCAATCATTTCTTTCCTCAGGCCACCAACATGTCCTAATTTTTACACTTCTACTTTTAATTTCCTCTTCCTAGCCTTAAAAATGTACTAGAAATGACTCCCACACATGACATTTTTGGGACATTCTCTACATCTTTTAATCTTTCTGGAAAATAAGTGCTTTAATAAAATTATTTGAATTGAGTTAAAATATTGTGCAACTCTATATATACAGGAACATGTACAAATGTTTCACGTGGATGAATTTCTAAAGAAACTTAATAATTTAATTAGTTCACCATACATGTTGGAGCAAAATTAGTGGGTTTAATAAAATGTGATTTATTTTTCTTTTAAATAGATACTTTGTGTTTGGTGTATTTTAAGTTAGAGTATACATACATGTACTTTTAAATATTTATTAAAATATAAAAGATTAGGAAACAATACCTTTGTTCTATGAGATATGAAATAGGGAAAGGAAATAAGCCCGTGAGTATGACTTGTCTGGGAGTAAGTAGACTTTAATTAGAAAACTCAGGTCCAAGACTTAGATTTCATGCTAAATAATTATGTGACCAGCAGGTTAATTTCTTTGGATCACCTGTAAATAAAATAGGGACAGGGAGAGGCTATTCTTAATTTTATCATGCAATATACCTGATAATGTTTTCAAAATTTGAATGTTCATAATTATTGTATATAATACACATGCACAAATTAATCCGTTTGCTGAAGGATAAATAAATACACACAAGGGAGAAAGAAGTCGAGGCAGAGATTGCAGTATATTGGGAGAGTGAATCATTTTGTAAGTTATTTCCGTCATGTTAAAACGAGCTTCATGTATTTGCAAAGCTATACATTCAAAATAACTAGATCGAAGTATAAGATCTAACACTAAAAGTGCATCATCATAATATACATCTATTAAATGTATAGATAATCAAACTTCAATTTACTTAATTGTTCTTTAGCTCCCTAGCTTTAACTCAATAGAAGTGTTTAAAAAATAACTTCAGTGTTTTCGTTTCAGATGAAATTGATACCAGTGTCAGTGACATTTCCTTAAACCCCAATTCAGTAGGAAAATTACTAGCATTATCTTATGCATTAATATGAATATTACCTTACCTCTTGAATATCAAAGTGTGCTCATTTATTCATCCACTATAATTATGAGTCACTGATTATTCTGATCATTCAAGACACAAGAATAAAATATCAGCATTAAATTCAAGTTTTCTTTTGTCTCAGTCTTTTAACACACTGCAAGTCAACATCAGTAAAACATTCTTAATTTCCTAAAGGGAAGAAATACATATGGCATGACTTCATGCATCAGTGTTTGCTAGCTGGTAACCATCCACCAGCTAGTGTATAATGTATTGGCCAAATAAAACAAATATGTTATTTCTCATAGTGCTTTTAGGGTTGGCTGAATAATTTTTTTGTTGTTATAGGGAGCATGAACTAACTGGAGAGAAACAAAGAGAAAGAGAAAGAGGGAAAGAACCTTCCAGGGGATGACCACACTACAGTCCCTTTTCCTCCATTCTCTTCTTGGGATTTTGGGTGCATGCCCGCACTCTCTCTTTCTCTCTCTCTCTCTCTCTCTCTCTCTCACACACACACACACACACACACACACACACACCTGGCATGTTTTTCGAACTGCTCAGGCTAGGACTTGAACTGTTAGGCATTGGTTGAGATAGCAAGACAAAGGAGGACCCATAGAAGTGCTTATTTTATCACACCCATCAGCCTCAGTAATCACCTGGGGCAGGAAACTCACAAAAGTATCAAATATAAGCAACAGAGGATACCTTAAATACTTAATTTGCTATCAATTTTAAAGACTACAAATAAGAAACAAAAGGTGAGAAAATTAAGATAAAAAGTAGTAAGCTGGAGGAGACATTAGGGCAGATTTTTTGACTGAAACAAGGAGTGGAAACAGGATTAAAGGGAACTTCAGGAAAGAGATGGGCCTGCTTGCCTCCCTTGGTCCTAGCCTGTTCTGTCTGTCTGACTCTCTCTCTCTCTCAATAAACCTTGACTCAGCAGTTTGTTTCTTTGTCCTTCAGTTCTCTGATGAAACCAGGAAACAGACATGCGTATTTCTCACCCTAGGGGAACCCCACAGCTGGCCATGTGGGACCCAGCTGCCTTACCACCTTGCTGCCGGCTGGCCCTGCTGCACAATTCTTACCATCAGAGGCAGTCAAGCTGAAGCTAATGTCTAGGCCTCCCTGGCTCACGTAGAGCTTGAGTGGAATGGTTAGGGCTGTTGTCTACGTGATCTTTCAATCATCCTCTAGTGGGTGAGACGAGGCTTCTTCAGAGGGTGATGGAAGTATTCCTAGGAACAAGAAAGGAAAATTCTCACAGTGAAAATTTTCAAACTTTTATTATGTTACTTTTGCTATTGTCCCATTTTGCAAGGCCACATGGCCACACCCAGTCAGCCAGGAGGGAGCGACCAAAGGACTTGGGGACAGGCAGGCATGAAGAAATTAAGGCAGGAATCCCAAGCCTCTGGTGTGTAGCCTGTCAGGACAGGTTGCTAGTCCTCTCCATAGCACAGAAAGGTAGGGGGAGGGCGCAGCAGGCCAGGGAGCAAGGCTTCCTGTTTGCAGCTGCTCCATGGCGCCTAGCCCTCCCCTCCTGTCAGATCCATGGTGGCATTGTGTTCTCATGGGAGCCTGAAAGCTACTGTGTTATTGCTTCATGGCATATGCAACGTGGGGTGGAAATGCATGTGTGGTGTGTGTAGTGCACTTGGGTCATCCCAGGACCAACTCCCCCACTCCCATCTGTGGAGGGATTGTCTTTCTGAGTCCAGTCCCTGAGGCCAAGAAGGTTGGGGACCACTGAGTTCAGGTCCAGTATAACTCAGTATATCAGACAAATCCTAATGTACTATGCATGAGTTTTTATACATCCATGTGTAACTGCTGTTGGTGTTTATCCTTGACCTGATCAGTGTTTTCATTCCCCGGCTAGTGAATAATGCTTGCTAAGAGGTTGTGCTTTTGTGAATTGGCTTAAGTTGTTTAGTTTTTATCATTATCTGCAGCCAAAAAACGTCTAACCAGCTAGTACACTATTATTTCTTCTTCCTTTATACAGTAGAAGCATAATGGCAGTGAGACTAGCAGATTGCATGGTGGTTAGGGGCACTGAACTCCCATATGGCCAGCCACAGTTCAAGTCCCAGACATGACAACTTGCTTTCTTCTTTCCTTCTCTCTCTCTCTCTCTCTCTCTCTCTCTCTCTCTCTCTCGCTCTATCCCTCTCTGGTCAAATTAAAATAAATAAATAAATAAATAATAAATGTTTAAAAAAGAAACATAATGACAACAAAGTATACATTAAATACTTAGTTTACTATCAATTGTAAAGACTAAAAATAAGTATTTACTAACTCATTTTTTAAAAAATTATCCCTAATATAAAAACTGAGAAAAGTACATTTTAAAAGTAGAGATATAGGGACCAGCAGTTAGCATAATGGCTATGTCACTGGACTCCCACGTAGTCGCCCACGGTTTGCGTCCGGATCCAGTGGCTTAAACTCACACCAGGCCACCAGGCGCGTGTGTGTGCATGCCCAAGATCCCAAGAGGAGAATGGAGGAGAAGGGACTGCGGTGTGGCCATCCCCCCTGGGGGGGGGTGATTTCTCGCTTTCTGTCTCTCTGTCTCTCTCTGTCTGTCCGGCAAGCGCACTCGCACTAAAGTAAAAACCTCTCAAAAAAAAAGAAAAAAGAAAGAAAGAAAGAAAGAAAAAAAGAAAGAAAGAAAGAAAAAAGAAAAAAAAAGAAAAGTAGAAATACAGGGACCAGCAGTTGGCAGAATGGTAATGTCGCTGGACTCCCATTTAGTTGACCGCTGTTCAAGTCTCGGACCTGGTGGCTTAAACTCATGCCGGGCACATATGCATACATGCTGAAGATCTCGAAAGGAGAATGGTGGAGAAGGGACTGTGGCGTGGCCATTCCCCCTGAGGGAAGATTTCTCACTTTCTGTCTCTCTTTCTCTCTCTGTCTTTCTGACAAGCCCACATGCCCTATAGCAAAAAACTCTCAAAAAAAAAAAAAAAAAAAAGGGGACAGCAGTTGGCGTAATGGCTATGTTGCTGGACTCCCATGTAGCCGATGGAGATTTGAGGATCCCGAGAGGAGAATGGAGGAGAAAGGATTGTGGTGTGGCCATCCCCCCTGGGGGGTGATTTCTCGCTTCCTGTCTCTCTGTCTCTCTCTGTCTTTCTGCCGAGTGTACGTGCCCTATAGCAAAAACCTCTCCAAAAAAAAAGTAGAAATATATTAGCCCTATCCTAAAATGCAGAAAAGTTCAAAATGAAACAACAAATTTTAAGCATTTTCTTGCGACTCAATCTAACATTATTTTGTAAGCTTGTCATGCAAGTCTACTTTCTCACTTCATTTAAAATAATTCAAGAAAAACGTGGATAAGTTATTCCTTCCTAGGACTTGTTGACCTATTGAGCTAGGTAGTGTCAGTCTTCTGCATATTAAAATTTCCAAAGCAACTAAATTCATGATAGCGTTGTTTGGAAAAACAAGTTTTCAGGAAATGAATTATATCATAAATTTCCAGAGTTGTTTTTCATCAACGCCATTTTGCTATGGAGAGAGCAAACGTAGAGCAAATCTGGGCTACAACCTCCGGAGGAAGGTAAAATGCCTAATTAATTTGTTCCCAAACATTTATGGGGCTAGGAGTTTAAAATTCAACTGGAAGTACGTTAAGATAACTCTTCTGAAACCATGTCTCTCAGGAGACAAAAGAAAAACTTCATGTTTTTCTCTTAACATCCAAGTTTTCTAAATGAATAAATAGTTTGTATGGCTCAGAGGTCCAGGTCACAAACGAAGCCTAGAGATGAGGATGTGTAACTAGTTCACCACCTCGGAAAGTTCCTCCTTCCTGAACCTTCTTTAGAGGTGTGTCATGGAGAGGAGAGCCCAGGTGAAATGAACAGCATCTAGAGTCTCTCGAGAAGGCTGCTGATCTGCATCATACATAAAACATTTATCACGTCTGATTCACAGCCTGGCTTTCTTAGTCTGGAAAACAAATGCACGTCAGATAGCTAAGGTCTCAAGGACCAGTCTTGTCTACTTTGCTTTTAACTTACACAGCTGGGAAGGGGCAGACCTGGAACCTGAACTTGAACTCTCCCACTTCCTGTCCAGCACACTTTCAAATATCTGCATTGTGCTGCTTGTGCTGTTGTACGGTTGGCGAAGGCAAAATGGAACTGACCTTTGAGTAGCGTTCTTCCCTGTTCCCCCCGAACCCCAGGGGCTCTTCTGTCCCTTCCACTCCTTTGTTGACTTGGGACACCTCTCTCTTCTCATGTGCCTGTGCTCTCCGCTCTGTGTAGACCTACGATGGCATACCTCGTACGCCCTGCTCTATGTCCTCCTCATAAGGATTAACACATGGTTTCAATGGCCATGAATTTAAAGATAATTCTTAAATTTTGATAACCAACCTGAGTAGCGTATCTTAACTCTAGAATCATGTATGTCAAACAATTTCAGTGGTGACCATATGGAATAAAAATAGGAAGAGAGATTATTTTTTCTGCTTGCCAGAGGGTGCATGCACTCCCAGCCAGAGGAGTGCATCCCAGCCAGGCACAGTTATGCTGCATTTCCTTCTCCTCCATGTCCTCATCTTGTCAGGATTTGGGGCATGCATACGTGCATGCGTGCACGCACACACACACACACACACATATCTGATGTGCTCTTCGAACTCCCAGGGCCCGGATTTGAACCATACTTGGTCATGACGGGATCCAGCTCCCTTAACCCCTAGGCCACAGGGCCAGCCCCAAATTATATTCCGACTTACTAAAATATCTTCAGCACCTATAGAGTTCCTGGTGCACGGTAGGTAAGCACTCCATAAATTCGATAAATGTACAGTGAATGAGTGAACAGATGCACATTTTGTAAAAATTAATCTGATGTCTGTATTTAAATGAAAAAGCAAGATAATAATGAAGAGTCTGTAATTCGGTTTGAAGCCTCAGGCAAGCATTCAGATATGAAGTGATGAGGTTCAGAAATAGAATATCGAGTGCAGGAATAGAATAAAAGATAAAGAGATGTTATTTCAAAGGAAACTCTTTCACGCCTATCTCTCAGCTTGCTCCATTTCCACGCTCTGAAGAAGCCAGTCTCTTTCTCTTCCCTGTCCCCAAAGAAAGCATTCTGAGCCTAAAAACAGAGACCTTATTCCAATAGGGTTTCTCTGCCTACCAGATCCCACACCACTTGTTCCCTCCTCTGAACTCTTACGTGTGTATGTGTGTGTATACACACATGTGTGTGTGTGTTGTACACATGCAGTGGAAATATTAATAGCATTTCCACTAGAGACTAGTGGGCTAATGTTAAAAATCAGCCCTGTCAATCTCTACCTCTCCGGCCTTAGCCAATTTTCTAATGTTTTTGACACTCACTATCTTCATATCCTGTAGGATTATTCTCAGGATAAAAATTAATAAGCTAGCACCTAAAATTCATTTTGTGCAGAACACTGAACTTTCATTTCCATTATACTTATAATGAGGTCTGTATACATTGGCACCTTTTTTTTTTTTTTGCTAAGTATTTTGAGCTTGTTACATAACTAGAGTAGAACACTCAATACTTATTATGTAGGTCTTTGTATCTTCTGTGGCACACAGTTTATACTAAAATTATTATTATTTAAAATATTTGTAACTAGCTATCTATTCATATTTATTTTTATACTCTAGTATCTTATTTGTAAAATCTTCCAGGTCATGATTGCAGGTATGTGGGCTTTTAAAGCTTCGAGGTGGTGAAAACAGTAAATTAATGCAAGTCCACCAAAATCTTGCATTTCCATGGTGTACATAGCATGCTACGATAAAATGTTAGAACTATCCACAACTTGGGCTGGCAGGTAGCGTGGTGGTTTAAGATGCTGGATTCCCAGATGGCTGACCATGGTTGAAGTTCTGACCTGGTGGCTTGCTTTCTCACTTTCCATCTCTCTCTTTCTCTGTTTTGGCTCTGATCAAACAAAAAAAAAGAAGAAGAAGAAATAAAGTTAAATAAAATAATTCTTTTTTTTTTTTTTTTTTAAAAAATAGAATTCTCCACAACAAAGGCTACTCTGTGTAGACATACCTGGTCGTGCAGTCCAAAGGGTACTGAACTGAGGTGTTGGCAAAGCACAGGGACACGTTGTGTGCTTTGGCATGTGCCCAAGATCCTGATGAACTGGAGGGCTGGGGAAGGGAGATAGTGACACGTAACTCTGCTGAGGGTTCTCTCTCTCTCCCTCCTCCCTCCCTCTCTCTTTTACTCGCACACATGAACATGCTGTTCATTGGGAACAAAAACTTCAAACAACAGACTAGTTATTGGATAGAGAGTCCAGCTGAGGTTGTCAGGTTGTTTCTCCATTGGTGGTAAATGAAAATTCAACACTAGTCATCAAATGGCAATGTTCTTTAGTTCTTACTTGTTTCCGTTAACCGTTACTTTGCAGCTATAGAATTCAACCCCAAACTTTTAAACGTCAAGCCACATTTGCTTAAGTGGATAAAAGTGGTTACATTTTGACAAATGGTAGAGATAGTAAAATAATCTAACTACACATTGTTTTCAAAATGCTTATAAATTTCCTCATTCAGTAAAATCTTCAGATCAAACTCCAAGTAGTTCATATAATGCCAAAGGACAAAAACCGTTGTAAAACACAGTGGTACTTGACTCTGGATTATAAATGATCTTCAGAAACCTGAAAGCATCTGAGTTTTCCTGCTGTGTGACGTCCATATCTATCCCCAGCCATCCTATAACTCACTCAGGCATATAAGGATTGAAGTTCTCCTGAGTTGGGACCACGTAGTTGACTGCGTTTTGTCAGATTGCTCTTTGCTCAACATCTCCAAGGAAATGCACGGTGGCAGCGTGTCTATAAATTAAACAAGGTAACAAGCAGATGAGGGAGAGTAAAAATGGATCGAGTACGGTCACTTTCGTGTATAGATACCATACTATATGCTTTTAGCCCTTTTTTCAGCCAGAAAATTTTAAATGACACTGCATGAAGCAGAACATTCGTGTGCTGTTTAGACTTCAGTAGGGAAACCACGCAAGTGAGAAATTGGACCCTCTTTTTCCTGTCCCCTGATTTCCTGTCAGCTCCTAACCTCTGTGGCCCTAAGTTGAACATGTGGCACTTCCATACATTTCATGTCACGTTTTGCTCTGTAGTTCAGTTTTTTCAAAGTATTCAGTGGTTTTCATTGGAAGGGAAATCCTGAAAGAACCATGCATTTTTTTTTTTTTTTTTGGAGAGGTTTTTGCTATAGGGCATGTGCACTCCCCAGAAAGACAGAGAGAGAGAGAGAAAGTGAGAAATCACCCCCCAGGGGAGATGGCCACACCACAATCCCTTCTCCTCCATTCTCCTCTTGGGATCTTGGGCATGCATGCACACGCGCCCGATGTGAGTTTTAAGCCACCAGGTCCAGGACGCGAACTACGGTCGACTACATAGGAGTCCAGCGACATAGCCATTACGCTAACTGCTGGTCCCAAGAACCGTGAATCTGAGAACTTCTGTGAATATAAAAACTTCAGCAGAAAGCATCTGCTCCTTGATGATGTGGGGCTGGGCTGGCATTCCTCACTTTCGAAGTTCAGTCGTGATCAGAAAGCTCAGTCGTGATCAGCAGCCAACGGCAAGACCCAAAGTCAAAATACCAGGTGAAAGGCCCTACCTAATCTGTAAGGGATCACTAGCAATATTGTTTAAGCTGCACAACTACATTAATAAAAATAGAAACTTCGAAAGGCTACATAAATACCCTTGGTGCACGCGAAAGCAAATGTATTAGCAACATCAATTAATGAAGAAGACAGAGCTTGAAATTAATAATGTATAATGTCTGTTGCATTTTTTAAAACAGTTATTCTGCCAAGACAGGGAGATAAAAACTCTCAAGAAAAAGTCAGAAAATTATAAAGGTTCAGGTTTTTTAATTCATCAGTATGAATTTATTATGCACCTGTGGCTAAAAGATGTGCCTGATCCATGGTAAGCCAGGTAGACGCTGACATTGACCTTGGAGTTGAGGTACACCAGGAAATATAGATATAAAAAGAATTAGTGACTTGTATTTCAAAAGAAGAAACAGTATTTTACGGGGGGAAAAAAGGAGACACGACAAACTGGTTATTATGTTAATTAAATCAGCTATCATACACTACTCTTATCTAAGTCTTTGCTCATACCTCGGGAAGGAATGCATATGCCTCACAGAGAGGAACAGCACCCGTGACTGGACGGGCCACATGTCCACATCGAAGCCATCAGGCATTATGCTAGGCGATGCTGTGGGCAGCACACGGAGAGCTCTAGGGAAGTCAGAAGATAACATCAGCCAGGATTCAGTTGTTAAATGTTGGTTATCAAGTAAGACGGCATAGAACTGAAAATATCCACAGAATTGGCCCCATAGCCTAGTAGTTAGGGGAGACACATCCTACATGGTTGACTACATTTTTAATCCTAGCACCGGAAGCTCAAGAAACACGCAGGGTGCATGTGCACATGTGCCTCAAAACCCCAGCAGGATGGAAAAATGGAAAAGGGTTTGTTGGATGACCATGCCATATTGGGGGATTCATTCTCTCTCTCTCTCCCTCTCCCTCTCCCCACCCCCTTCCTCTGGCAAGTGCACACATCCTCTGGCAATTAGAAAAAGTATATACATTATATTTTTTAAAGTTCATGATGTATAAAAGATGTCCATGGAAATTCAAGAGAAAGGTGCATAGCTAAGAACAGGAAGAGAGGTCAGAAGTGTGAATGTATTTTTAAAATCATTCATGAAGAAATACATGATGAGCCCTACAGTGATCACAAGGAAAGAGAAAAGAAAAGAGAAAACTGAGAAAAGTTTTTATGTGAATGTTAGAACAGTAAAAATGTTGTACTCCAACATACTTTTC
Source organism: Tupaia belangeri chinensis (assembly GCF_000334495.1). Taxonomy (NCBI): domain Eukaryota; kingdom Metazoa; phylum Chordata; class Mammalia; order Scandentia; family Tupaiidae; genus Tupaia; species Tupaia belangeri. Next base: position 1,168,507 of record NW_006159859.1, read on the forward strand.
AGCTTCAGTCCCTTAGGTGATGCGTTCCTACCAAATACACCATAATTTTAGAATACTGCTACTTTATTCATCAAAGGTTAAAACTGGTCAAATACCAGTCTCAATACATAGGATTTCTATATCATAATAAATGCTATTACAAATTCTAAAAAAGAAATTCTAAGATATCAATACCTAGTAAATATCTATGAACCAAATTTAGAGCATAAATAAATAAATAGATCAATAAAATCTTAAGAACTATGCTTCTGTGGTGGTCTAAGTTAAGCAGGAAGTAGCATCCCAAAGACCGAGGATATTCTCAAATGGAAATACACAGTATTGTTTTAAAAAAAATAAATTAAAAAGAAAAAAGAAAAAAAATTAACAATATGTGCTCTGGAAAACCAGGACAAAAACCAAGGTTAGTAACTCATGAAAAGGGGTAGCAGCAGGTGGCATGGTGGTTAAGGCCCTGGTCTCTCACATGGTCGATTACAGTTCAAGTACTGGACCTGGCAGTTTGCTTTCTCACTTTTCTCTTTCTCTCTCTGTCTCTGGTGACTTCACATGCCCTATAACAATTTTTAAAAATAATAATAATAATAAATAAAAATAAATAAATAATTCTTTATAAATAGGGGCGAACAGATTGCACAGTGGGTACATTTGCTGGACTGCCATGTAGTTGACCGTGGTTTGAGTCCTGGATCCAGCGGCTTAAAACTCACACCAGGCATGTGTACTCACATGCCCAGAATCCGAGGGAACAGTGTAGGAGAAGGGCCTGCAGAGTGGCCATCCCCTCTGGGTAGCGATTTCTCACTTCCTACCTCTCTCTGTCTCTATAGTAAGTGCACGTGCCCCATAGCAAAAAATTCTCTAAAAAAATTGTTAATTAAAAAATAAAATTTACAGAAGCATAAATTAAAATTAACCAATAAATATTTAGTATTATTAATTTAAAAAACTACAAGCAATGTATTGAGATATTTTTCTCTCTTAATATTTAAAAAATTAAAATAATAATGAAGATGCCATCATAGGCAAGAGCACAAGCTTTTAGATTCTACTAATAGGTGTATTGCTATAGAAATTATTTCTCAATATACATGAACAATCTTAAATTTTACTTGTAGGCTTGTATCATATTAAAATGATCAGAAGCCCAGCTTCTGTGGCACAGCTAGTAGTACCAGACTGCAGAGCTGGAAGCCACATGGCCGCTCTGTTTGAGTCCCGAGCCTGGTTATCCTAATATCCTCCAGACTTGGGACCAGCAGCTAGCATAATGGCTATGTCGCTGGACTCCCATGTAGTCGACCGCGGTTCGAGTCCCAGACCCAGTGGCTTAAACTCACGCCGGGTGCATGTGCATGCCCAAGATCCCGAGAGGAAAATGGAGGAGAAGGGATTGCGGCATGACCATCCCCTCTAGGGGGTGATTTCTCGCTTTCTCTCTCTCTGTCTGTCTGGCGAGCACACACGCCCTATGGCAAAAACCTCTCCAAAAAAAAAAATTATATCCTCCAGACTTATCATTGCATGCCCAGGGTCCTGGTGAGCTGGTATATTAGAAGAAGGAGATTGCAGCATGACTGAACACTTTCAAGGGTGCTTTGAAGGTGCCTCTGTCCATCTCTTTCTCTCATCCCCTTTTCTTCTCTCTCTCCCTCTCACTCTCTCTCATGCATGTGCATAGGCTCCACCATGAATTAGGAAAAAAAGAGTTGATTATGGAGATGTGCCTGTAGTACAACTGGGAGACTGAAGCAGGAGGATCATATTATAGTGAGACTCTGTCTTAAAGAAAGAAAGAAAGAAAGAAAGAAAGAAAGAAAGAAAGAAAGAAAGAAAGAAAGAAAAATAGGGGGCCAGCAGGTGGCAAGGTGACTAAGGCACTAGACTCCCACATGGCTGAAGATGGTTCAAGTCCTAGACCTGGTCGCTTACTTTCCCTCTCTGTCTCTAATCAAATTAAATAAGAAGAAGAAGGAGAAGGACAAGAGAATAAAATTAAATAATTATCTTTTTTTAACCTTTTTTTTTTTTTGGCCTTAAGGCATGCATGCTAACTGGAGAGAGGCAGAGACAGACATCCCCAAGGGGGATGGCTATGTTGAAATCTCTGCTTTTCCATTCTACTCCTGGGATCTTGGGCACGCATGCACACACATCCAGTGTGACTTTTAATCCACTGGGTCCAGGACTCAAACTGTGCCAGACCATGTGGGAATCCAGTGACATAACCATTATGCCATCTGCTGGCCCCAATAATTCTTTTAAAAAATAAAATTAAATAAATAAATACACACAAATATGTATTTATACAAACGTATACAATGGCAGTCACTATAAAATGACAAAATATTAGAAACATTGTAAATGCTCAGTGATAGGTGATTATTTCAATATGGCACACCAATTGGAAAATACTATGCATCTTTAAATACCATTCCATACTAGCAAAACTGTAGAGAACTAAACTAAGTTTTAGAGAAATCATACAACAGACTGGAAAACTTGCAAAATGTGTTCCACCTGGCTCCACAATTCATTAATATTTGTTTATCACCTATCACTGGGTAGGTTAGTTTGAGAAAAATGAATATATCTAGGTGACATGTTATTTCAAAAGATAAGCTGCCGAACGAAAGAGAATGCAAAGCAAAATTATAATTGTCTTGATGATTGCCTATTGTTCTACAAAGAACATCAGTATGGTTTTGCAATAAATTAACAAAAGCCTAGATAATAGGGTTGACATTGTTCTTTGGTGAGCCCTATGTATGATTTTTAAATATAAATAGGGAATGGACAGAGCACGCAGGAGTAATTCAGCTATGACTTGACCACAAAGTCAAACTTGTATCATTTCAAAAGTTAATGTGTTCTATTACTTTCTTGACTATTCAATATTTTATTGAAATTCTGGTCTTTTGATTGCCTGGGAATTTTGTCCAGTCTATACATACATTGCCTACTTGTCCAAAAGCCCAGAGACCCAAGTCTGCAAAGATGACCATGCATTGGTCTCATCAATCATTTTGACAGCTATGGGGTTGAGTCAGAGACCCGCACGAAGTCGCGTTATGTAGGAAAATCAACTCTTTAGAAAAAAGGAAAAAGTCTTTCATTATCTTATGTAGTCCACCTACAATGTTTTCATGCCTTTTCTTATAAAAGAGAGAATGAACTCAGCAAGTACAATGGCAGGTAATGACAAGAAAAAAAGTAAAAGTCTGTCATCGTTGACTCCTCCTACGACACTTTTAAATTCTGTTCCTCTGTCCTTTCTCGGTCCTGTCTTTCAAAGGCACTTCATTTTCCACTATTATTTCAGTGCTTGCTTAATGAATAATTTATTCTTTAGGTATTTCTCTAAACAAGCCAGATTGACGATCATTTCAAAATACTGTCTTGTTTCCTTGCTCTGAAAGCTCATTAGCCCACGTGTAGTTTGCAGTTTCCCTCCACGTAGGATAGATACATAGACTAAGTAAAAATAGTATGTTAATATTAGCTCAAATAAATTGCTACAAAAATGCGTTTTTTAGAGAACAGATGAAGTACGATATAAATCTATTTAGCTAACAAAAATGAAAAGTTATCTGCTGATAATAATGTATATGGTAAAGTCTTAGACTTAGCTAATATGCACTGTATTCATGCTGGTAAAAATCATGTTGTATGCTGTAAAGATGTACAGTAATTAAATGCACATTTTTTAAGAAAACTGATAAAAAGAAAAATAAATAAAACAAACATTACTAACAAAATAAATAAATAATGTTAACTATCAGGGCAAAAAATAATAATAATAATCTGATTAACGTGTAAGGCATTTGATTAATTTTCCTTCTCCTTTTTTTTTTTTTAGGTTTTGCTATAGGGCTCACGCACTCACTGGAGAGACAGAGTGAGAGAGTGAGAAACCATCCCCAGGGGTGATGGCCACGCTGTAATCCCTTCTCCTCCATAACTCTTTTGGGATTTTGAGCATGCACAACACACACACATTCAGTGTGTCTCAAGCCACTAGGCCCACTACTTGAAACACTGCCGGCCATGTGGGAATCTAACACCTTAACTATTAGGCCACCTCTTGATAGGGACAGTTTTGCTGTTGTTGTTATTGTTGTTGTTTTAAGAGAGATTTTTGCTACAGGGTGTGTATGCTTACCTGAGAGACAGAAAGTGAGAAAGTGAGAAATCACCCCACAGGGGAGAGGGCCATGCCGTAATTCCTTGTCCTCCATTCTCCTCTCAAGGTGTTGGGCAGGCACACACACGACTGGCATGAGTTTTAAACCATTGGGTCCAGGACTTGAACTGCCTTCAACTACATGGGAGTCCAGTGACATACCGTTACTCCATCTGTTGATTCCAAGGCTGATAGTTTTGGACTTCTGATAGTTAACTAAAACTTCTGTCAAAATTGCCAATTTATCCAGTAAGGAATGATCAACTAAAAAGCTCGAAACACCTTTCGATTTCCATGCACATAGACTACGTACATAGATACATTACCTGCACTTATTAACGACAGGACAGGACTTCATTTTTTTTTCCTTAGGATACTTCGCGACAAAATTATCTTTAAAAACTGACACAAACAAGTTAACTATTACTCCATAGGGAAAAAAACTTGCAAGAATTCTTTTTCTCAATTATTATTCTAACTTTAAATATTATTATTACAAGCTGATATTAGTATTTAAGATACTTTTCCCTCCCACCTTTGGTTTTCAAATTGTTTGAAGCCAACATACAGTAAAAAATCATTAGTTTTATTTTTTTTTTCTGGTAATAAGCCTACTTGGAACTCTTCATAGATTTCTTTTTAAATCATGTTTTATACTGATTAAAATGAAAAGTGTGGAGAACATTGAATTTTTCTACTTATTTCAGAACCTGAATTAATTATTTCAAACCAAGCGCTAGCCTGAAGCACATTTTTTATAAATTTTATAAATGGATAAATGTATGGGGGTGGGGTGCTAGAAGTTATCTTGATTTTGAATAGCTCATTTTTATAACTTCAAATAGAGTGGCAAACGGTATTGCCTAGTGCACTTTCAGGAAATTTTTAAAAATCTTATCAAATACTTTGATGGAGTGAGGACATAAGTGAAACTTTTTAAAAATAATAATCTCAAAATATAATTTTAAACAAATATCCAAAGTATGAAAAAGGCCCAAGGAATATATTTAAAAATCATAGTTGAGGAACATATGCCTTTTAAAAGAACTTTTTTTAATTACAGATTTTCTTGAGAGTCTTCTGAAAAAAATACAAGTGGTGCTTTTTGTGGAAGAAACACAATCTCCTACGGTCCTGTGTCACAGTCATTGCTGTGGGCTGTATCTATGAATAAAGTCACTTTGGTTATTCTCATTATGTCTTCCTAAGCTTTGATTTTGCCAGCCAATATCGATCTGCAAATGGGCTGTCCAAGGACAATGGCACCATTAATTGCTAAGCGATCTGAAAAACAATTAGAGACCTCCTGGCTCGTGTACAAATGGACAGTCAGAGCTGTCAGCCTAATCGGATACGGCTATGCTTGCTGTGGACCAGTTGGATTCCTCAGAAACGTCCTCCACATCTGTCACTTTCCCACTTCGCACAATAAGCCCATGGCAAGCCTTATAGTTCTGCGATCTCGTTTTCTAAGAAATCTTTGCACGTGTATATGGGAGTGAGAATCACATTGGCTCACTATAGCCCTTCAGAGGGAATTCAACTAGAAGGCAGGCTCAGAGATAAATATTAAAAATACATAAGTTTAAGAAAGGTTCAATATTCATGAGAGTTGAAAGGAATAATGCTACAGTAAAATGGAAAAATTATTCAAAAGCCATGCATGAATATCATTAGCAGCTATAATTTCTGATCTAAGGCAGCTCACCATTTTAGAATTGTGCACACCCATTATGTCCCGTGTTATCCCCAAACACAATAATCACATTCAACCCAACATTAAACTCCCAAAAACTTTTGTGGGGGGATTTCAATAACTATAGGGAATTGCGACACT
>NW_006159859.1:1174557-1205226 GCF_000334495.1 Tupaia belangeri chinensis
CTCTTTCTTGAAATTCAAGTGCACAAATATCATTGCATTGATTTCTTCAATAACCTTTATCATTGTTTCTCATTTTACGACATTGATAACCATACTTCAAAGTAAAAACAATAAGATGATCTCATATATGTGCATGGCTTAAAATTTCATGTGATTTCAAACTATGCGGTTTTGGATTCACTTTCTTGGACTTGACTGGTTTACACTTTTAAGAACATATTAAAAACATCCATTATTAACTTTTTTTCCTCCTCCTTTTTTTTTTAAACTTATTTATTTCTTCTATGAGTGAGAGAGACAGAGAGACAGTACACCCAATGGCTCTTTTTTGGGGAGGGTTTTTGCTATAGGGTGAATGTGCTCCCCAGAAAGAGTGAGACAGAGGCAGAAAGAGAGAAATCACCCCACCCCTACCCAGGGTGGATGGCCATGCTGCAATCCTTTCTCCTCCATTCTCCTCTTGGGATCTTGGGCACCCACACACATGCCCCTGGTGTCAGTTTAAGCCACCGGCTCCTGGCTTTGAACTGTGGTTGACTACACGGGAGTCCACCAGTGTAGTCATTTCACCATCTGCTGGTCCCCCAATAGGCTCTTAATGCTGCAATCTAACCCCAGTTTCATCCAGCCTACATCATGGGCACAGGTATGCTCAGATTACTCAGGGAAGTTTCTGGACACAAACCCAGAACCTTCCAAGGTGGGTTTAATGCTGCATCACTGGCCAGCTCCACTATCTTTGTTATTTACCTTGTCGGTGCTTATTATATTTATCTTACCAACTAAACTATAAAAGCAAATAGGACTTGTTTTAGTAATAATAGTAAAGTAGGCACATAAATACTAGCCATGCATAAAGGCGTAATTGGTTATTGTAAAAAAAAAATTTATTGCACACGTAGCTAAGGTCAGGCTCTGTGCTTTGTATGGGCATACCAATGGTAAACAAGGAAACAGGTTTATAGGAACAGATCTAATTCAATCACATGAAACATCTTATTGAATACTTTGAAGAGGTAAGGGCATAAGTGAATTTTTTTTTAAATAATAATATCAGAATATAATGTTAAACAAATATCTAAAGCATAAGAAAAGTAAAAGAATGTATTTAAAATCATAGTTGACGGATATATATCTTTATAAAGAACCCTTTCATTACCATTTAGGTTTCCTTAATAGACCTCTAGAAAAAAAAAAAGAACAAGTGGTACTTTGTTATAAATAAACATGTACAAGTTGCTTGCCTATGTTTTTTTTTTTAATATCCATTCTGACATGTTTTTTTGAAACAAAAGATTTAATATACAAGAAAAGAATGGGCCTCCAATTTGGGAAAAATCGAGTTTAGAAAATGAGGACTCTTGTCTCTGACACTAATTAGTGGCTGAATTCAGGAGTCACTTAAACGGTGTGTCTTTGTTTTCTTATTTGTCAGGTGTTTTTCTTCCTGGCAGTACCCTTGCATAAATTCATAGATACAAAGACATCGGTACTGTGTCTTACTTATCTTTGTTTTAACTGTGTCTAAGTAGAAAATACTAAGAATTTAAGTTCTTTCAACATAAATAAACTTATAGATAAAAGAACAATTTCTACTGCTAAGATCTTTTTTTTTTGGGGGGGGAGATTTTTTGCTATAGGGCGTGTGAGCTCACCAGAGAGACAGAGAGATAGAAAGTAAGAAATCACCTCCCGGGGGGGATGACCATGCCACAATCCCTTCTCCTCCATTCTCCTCTCAGGATCTTGGGCATGCATGCACACATGCCTGGCATAAGTTTAAGCCACCGGGTCCAGGACTCAAACCACAGTCGACTACATGGGAGTCCAGTGACATAGCCATTAAGCTATCTGCTGGTCCCACTACTAAGACTTTTTAATATGCAGATATGTTATAAGTAATACTGATTTTAGAACAAATTATGAGGATAAAATGAATGACTAACAAGCCTGAAATTTGTTTTATTTTCAGACATTGTTCTATATGTTTGGTATGCATCTTTTCATTTAATACCTTCAATATTGCTAGTACAATGAAGGAATTAGAAATAGAGTGAAGATTCACCCAAGATATTCAGGACACATCTTCAGTTTATCTGAATTGTTCCTTTGAACAAAATCCTCTCCATCATATAAATTTGCTGCTAAGTAAGCTATTATCTTTGTCTTTGTTTTTCTTCTTCCCACTTTTTTATTAGAATTATTAAACACATAATAACAGAGGATGACTATTATTGTTTTCCAATATGTATATGCAGCTATTACTAACTAACCCTCTCTCCCCACTTATTTTAAAGCACACCCCAAACATTCCTGTGCTCCAATGTCAGTAGATATCCTTAATGATCATTATATCTAAAGAGATAGAAATTAGTCCTTAATACCATTTACTGCATATCTACTACGTCTCACATTCAATGGCCTCATAATGATTTTAATAACTGGCATATTTACATCAGGATTCAAATGAGTTATACATCTTTTTTCTTCCCATAACCTTCTTATAATGTCCATCTCCTAGGTCTTCTATATTTTTCTCTTATTTTGTTAATATCTCAGTATTTCCCCATTTTCTCATTTCACACATCTAATAACTCATTTATCCTAATATAGAAGTGCTAGTCTTCCTCTGATGATTTATTGATATTGCTATCCAATTAAAATTCAGTGTATTTAGACTGGAACTATGTCTTGTCAGGAAATAACAGTGAGCTACTTGAAGATTATTGTTAACTATCACTAAAAGAATTACATATCTTTTACACACAGTAGTCAATAATTTACTTTCCTAGAACAACCACAACAATCTACAAACCTAAGACGATTCGTTGAGGTTATGGGTTTTTTTGTTCCAATAAAAATATTTATAAGAAATGCTTAGTGCTCAAAACTAAAGAAGAAAATAAAAATTATTTTCATCAATCCAGCCAGATCAGAGGTAACACCACTGCCATTTTGCTACACTCTGTTTTCTTGCAAATATATTTGCATAGGAAATATAAAGAGAACGATGGATCAAAGATATTGAATCTATTATAGTTAGGGTAGCAAATTCTAAATTTAGATACTACTAATTCAAATCCTGCTTCGATAATTACTAGCTTTTTGGTCTATAACTCTTAATCTACTAGTTTTCTCACTCTAAAAATGAAAATAATCATAGCGTTGACATGACTGAGCAGTTTTAAGAAGCATGCAATGTGGGCATTAGGAATGTTAGTTCATTCATAAGACTGCATAGATTGTGTTCTGGGCATAATTATTTACTAACTGGACAACCTACTCATAAACATACTTTCCAAATGTAAGTTTTCTCATTAGTAAAGTAAATAAGACACAAATGGCATCCTGGTCTCAGCCTGAGCATGGTTTGAATCCCGGCCTCAGTAGCTAGGCTTATGTACATGCCCCCAAATCTTAACAGAATAAGACATGGTGAAGGGATTGTAGCATGACCATACCCCACTGAGGGTGCCTTCTTTCTCCCCTCTCTCTACCTCTTTCTTGTAAGTGCACTTGTCCTCTGGCAATTTTAAACATATAGACACTCACAAATGAATATTTTATTGAAAATTTGAAAGTGCTTGTGACATTTAAATATATAGGGTTGTCAGTAAAGTCAAGATGCATTTTTGGCTAGAAAACCATAGAAAAAATCCATCATGACTTTTCTGACAGCCATATATATATATATATACACACACACACACACACACACACACACAAACATACATGTATGTGAAAAATCTCACCTAAGAATTTTCCTTGTTTGAAATGCTTTGCTCATACTCTTGTTACCAAATTTAGAATAATTTAATGAACATGACCTTGATTATATTGTTGGTTTGATAATGGAAAAATATTTCATGTATGTGGAGCTTAACATACAAAGAACTCTTCTTACTAAATCTGCTAACTGTGTTTACATTTAATTATTTTTAGCCAGACTAGTGACTGATTTGACCTGCTAAACCATAGGTTCCTGACAATTATCTCCTAAGTAAGGGCTCCCTGCCACCATGTGAAGTAAATATTTATGCCACAGAGACTTCAATGGGTATAAACATTCTCTTCAGCCTTGCAACTATCACAACAAAATAGATGCAAACAAAATATTAGAGATTTTGCACCATTTATACTCACGTTTGGGCTAACATGTGCCCCTTTTTTACCCCTCCAGAAAAGCAGTATCCAAAAATACCTGAAACAAACAGATTCTGGTTTTGATTTTTATTCAAATATAAGCACAGTTCAAAGCCTCCCTTCAACTCATAAATAATTATTTTTATAATCCACAAAGATAGTCTTCTTATGTCATTTAACTGTCCTGGATACTAGGAAAAAAAATATCAATAATTTGAGATTAAAAAATAGACATTTATTTTTAAGGCTTAACATATGTAAATACTCTGTGTGAAATTGCCGTTGTATGGCACACAAGTATGGCAACAGAAACTATCTCTGTAAATAACCAATCACTTCCAGCATTTTACATTCTATACTTCTCCAGGTCTGGAAGAATAAAAATAATTTACTTTTTAAAAGAGAATCTTTTATGATAAGACTTTAACTACCATGAAAAAGTTCCAGTGCAAAAAAAAAAAATTTTTTTTAATGCAACATCAGAAAGCAATTCAAAATCCCAGGTGAGATTATGCACAGAGCCCTTAGGGAGGAAGCCCAGATATGACACCTCTGGTTTCCACCTGGCCAGTTCCATCAGCTCACGGAAACTCAGCGTCTCCTCAGAGGCTCAGCACACTGTTTTGTCTCACTGACTTCATCTTTTCCGTTTGATAGTCACCCTTTGAGCTCCAAGCCTGGAATGTGTCCAACCTACGACATAATATGAGTTCTATTAACTGGGATATAATAAAGGATTTGCCTTAAAGCAATTCAAATGTGTAATGTAATTCAACATCTGTACTACAAAGGATTTAGAAAAGAATTTAAAATGATAAGACCTAATGGCTCAAAATTAAAGCAAGCAGTGGCAGGCAGGAGGATCAGGCTTGAGAGAAGGCGTGTGGAGAAAGGCTGCTTCACTGTCCTGGCAGGTCAGCGAGAAGCCTGCAGAGAAGTGAGGGGCGGCAGATGGTCCACGCTGGCTCCCCTGACAACAGCAACGCGGCCTCTGAAAGCCAACTTCCTGCTGCCTTGTTCTCCTTTCTTGATCCAGTCCAATTTGTCTAGGCATATTTTGGTATTACCAAGACACAAGCATAAGATCTTGGGAACTGTTTTAAATATTTCCATATGCCAAATCAAAAAAAAAAAAAAATCAACGACAGCAAAAAAAGACTAGGAAATACTCTTCAGAATACAAATGTTCTTTCAGCTAGAAAACTTTTTTTTTGTTGTTGTTGTTTGTTTGTTTGTTTGGCTTTAGGGTGTGCGCCCTCCAGTAAGAGAGAGAGAGAGCGATAGAGACAGTGAGAAATCATGCCTCAGGGAAGATGCCGTGCTGCCATGCTGCAATCTCTTCATTCGCCTCTCAGAACTGGAATTTGGGGCACACACACGCACTCACCAAATGTGTATTCTGAGCCACCAGGTCTAGGACTCAAACCATGAAGTTGGCCATGTGGGATCCAGCCACTTTAACCATCAGCTGGCCCCAAATAATGCTTATTTTCAAATGCATTTAAACTTTATGGTATAGTATGTCATTTGACTTAATGTAAATTGTTATGTGTTTTCTGGGACTAGCCACTAGGTAGTTTGTTTCTAATCTTTCTCTTATGTGACCAAAAACAAACAAAACAAAACAAAACACTTTTTATAAGAATTGTTTTACTTATTAATTTTTTATTTGCTATTATTTCTTAAAATATGACCAGAGAGAAAGGGAAAAAGTGAGAAAGCAAGCCGTTGGGTCCGAGAATCAAACCATCGTCAGCCATGTGGGAGCTCACTGGCTTAACCACCATGCCACCTGCTGACCTCAAAGCCTAACTTTTTAAACCTCCTCTAAAATAATGCAGCCATTCTGTCTTTGGCTCTGACATACACAGAAAAATGATGGTGTACTCTTTGAAGATCTCTACTGGGTTTGCCCTCAGAGATTCTCCCTTTCTCAAAAAATCTCTGGTGAAAATCAAATCTCTCTGAAGTGTAGAAACACCGAGTATGGTATCTGCAGCATTAATGTGCTTACAGACTTCCCACTTTATTATGTTCCTGTTTATCCAATCCCACACGTGGCCCAAATTACAGAGCCACTCTGAAGGGTAGGTGGAAAGTCAATAAAAGGGTAGGTAATATTTCACTGTCATAGCAGATGGCAAAGCAATAAGTCAGAATGTTTTAAGGTGCTAATTATAGCAGGAAATAGGTAATAATAGTAATTTATAGTAGACAGTGTTGAGAATCCATAGTGTAACCTCCAAAATAACCACTAAAAGAATAGTAAAAATTCCACAAACAAGCTGATTGGTGGAAAAGAGCTAGAGGGAGACAAAATAATAAAATAGCTGCATTTGGTATGCAAGAGTTACCTTTGGTATCACACCTGAGACAAATAGGAGGAAAAGTCATTTATTACTTTGAACAGAAATATATCACCGAATATATTAATAGGAAATAAACTAAACATTTCAATTTAAAGAAAACATCAGATAATATTAAGGAATAATAAGACCAGCCATGGCATTGACACACTGCTCTGTGATGCTAAAGCAACATGGAAAGGTTCTGGGTTCAAGTCCCGAGGTCTCCCTATACAACCCAGCAGGTGCATCTACTCATGGTCCTGCTTGGCTGAGAGCAGGGGTAGATTGTGACATGAAGACCCTGTGAGGGGTTGCTCTCTCTCTCTCTCAAGGAAGAAATAAATAAGTGAACTTTAAAAAGACAAAGAATTGTAAGCTAGGTATAAAGGTCACGCCTTAAATATAAGGCTATAAAAAGCCCCCCTTAGTTCTACTTTTTCTTACTTCATTTATTTATTTATTTAATTATTTATTTTTAGGTTTTTGTCCTAGGGCATATGTATGAGAGAGAGAAAGAATGTGAGAAATCACTTTCTGGGGGATTGCAAACCACAAACCCTTCTCCTCCATTTTCTCTGGATTTGGAGCATGCACGTACACACACACCTGGCGTAATTTCCAATCCATCAGGTCTAGGTCTCAAAATATGGTCAACCGTGTGGGATTCAGTCACCTTAACCATCATGCCACCTGTTGGCCCTGTTTCACTTTTTCTTAACAACAAAAGTACCCTTCATCTTACTACCAGAGTCACTTCTTTCAATACATATTACACCTATTTTCTATTTTTAAAACTCAAAACCTCTGTATTCAAAACTGAGAGGTTTCTCACTGTCTACAGTGTTTAGATCGAACTCCTCATTATAAAATGTAAAGACCACTTGGATGTCACCCCAAGCGCCTGCCCCATCTCACGGCCACCATCATTGACTCGCTCGCAGTTCTTTAATGCGTCAGTCCTCACTGCACTGTGACTCCGTGGTACAATTCCTACCATTAGGGTGGGTGACAGTTTTTATTATCCTTGGCTTTGAAAGTTCTACTCTTTATGAAAGACTCAGTTAAAATGCACTGACCCTTTTCAAAGCAAATTTTGCTTCATTTCCTGTCTAGACAACAGAATCACTTTCTTTTTTATCTAAAGTCACATGGTTGTTAGTGAAAGTGCATGTTATACATAAACTGAAACAGTGAAGATAAAAGAATATGCCATCTGAGAAATCAGAAACGTTTTAATTTTTAATCCCATGCCTTCTTTGTATAAGCTATGAAACTTCAGAGAGGTTATTTTTCTCTCTGAATATTAGTTTCCTCACCTGTCAAAAGAGGGACAGTTGTGGTGGTGTGGCCACAGCCAGGACATCACACTACAATGCTGAGGCCATGTGGGTTCGCCCTTATGGGGACTCATTGGGCATGCTAGGCCCACGTATGCTGGCACATGGTCTTGACTGAGGCAGGGGTAGGATCATGGCGTGATGACCGTGTTGAGGGTACCTGTCTTTCTTTCTTCTTGTTCTCTCTCTCTCTGTTTCCCTCTTTCATGGAAAAATAAATAAACCTTTCTTTTTTTATAAAAGAACAACAAACATCTTGAGAGTGTTGGAAATATTAAAGGAGGAATAGTGCCTCAAACGTAAACTGTTTAACTTCATTCACTTTAGTAACAATAGCAATGATAATGAAAGTAACATCTCAGGAGTGTGTACCAATGTTTTCTACGCTTGTATTAATTCATTCAGTCCTTAGAGCAGCCTTAGATGATCTTATTTTATTATTTTCCATTTTATATACAAAGAACCGGATACTTAAGATGAACTAACCTGACCAATGTCATAAAAACAGTGACTATAGAACAGCCAGAATTTCACCAGGAAATCTAGCCCCAAATCTCTAGCTAGCCACAACTACAATCTTGAAACATCCTTTGGTGTCTGCACCATTTCTCCAAACCTTCTCTCTTTCTGCTTTGCAGTCAGCTCCAATTCAGGACCCATCCGTGCTCAGATCCTACCAGACCTCGGATTGTGCCATTGAGAGTCAGTCACTCTAGTATTTTAACATCAGCTTTATTTAACAGATCCTTGGTTTGGTCCTTAGGCATTTCCAGCAAATTCCAATACCTTCCCACCCACCACTATCACTGGTTCTTCACCAGTCCACAACCCCACAACCCCACTCCACTGCTAACAATTCCAGCCATGGCCAGTATTCTGCAGGGTGGCTCCTCTAAGTGGAGAGGCATTAGGGAGGTTTTAGAAATAAAACAAAGTAATAGTTCTTAGGGAAAAAAAAAAAAAAAAGAACCTAAAACTAGTAGAAATTTGGGACCAGCAGATGGCATAATGGTTATGTTGCTGGACTCCCACATAGTCGACCTCAGTTAGAGTCCCAGACCCAGCAGCTTGAAGCTCAGTCGGGGAGTGTGTGTGTGTGTGTGTGTGTGTGTGTGTGTGTGTGAGTGAGTGCCCAGGGTCCCAAAAGGAGAATGGAGGAGAAGGAATTGCAGTGTGGCCATCTTGCTTTCTGTCTCTCTGTCTCTCTCTGTGTCTGGCAAGTACACGTACCCTAGAGCAAAACTGTCTCTAAAACATAAAAACTCGGAGAAATCTAATTTAATTCAGGTCTTTAAATTCCCAGTTATTGTCTTAAATGAAAATTGATGATGATTTGAGTAAAGTCTAGAGTTTCATAACTGATGGTTGGAAAAAAGAGCTTCCTTTAGGGGCAGCCAGGTGGCATGGTGACTGAGGTGTTGGACTTCCACACGGCTGACTGAGGTTCAAGTATTGGACATGGTGACCCAAAAATCATAACAAATAAATAGATCGATAAATAAATAATTTTTTTAATAAAACATTGCCTAATTTTTTTTTTATTTTAATTTTTAAAAAATATGACTTCCTTTCACAGGTCTCACAGATTTATTCTTCTCCTGAACCCAACTCTTCCCCTTGCCACTGCCACAGTTTCTACACTGGATCTTCACATCCAGCTCTCTCCCTTATTTTTATATTATCTTTGTGAAACTATTCATTCAAAGGACATACCCAGACAACCTTAACACTACACTAAAGGCTTAAAAACATTTTTTGCTTTTCTTTTTACTTTTCTAATTGTTCACAATAAAGCTCCAAGATAACCTCAGCTAGAATTGTTTTTAATCTCAAGTGACTCTGGTAGTAAAAGTTTCTGTTGTGGAAGAGCTATTAAATCACCATAAATACAAACTGATGAAGATTAAACAGATATAGGGACTATACCATATTTCTTTTCTTACTTTATCTGCTGTGAGTAAGTTTTAGCAGAAATCATTTTTCCAGCCATTTCAATAGCAAAAAGCAAAGAGGTTATAAATTAAGATATTTATTAAGCTTTAAGAGCATATCAAAAGAAATTGTTTTCTTGGAAGTGTGTAGAGGAAAAAATATTGAGAGGCACAAAAGGAATTGAGAAGCACCAGCATGCCTCACAAGCTATTTCTTCAGTATCTACGATTTGGGCAGAAATGCTCTAAAGATTGCTCACCCTGTGGCAAACCAAACAAAGAAGTATGATCTGTTAATTTTGTTATGAGGATATTTGGTGTGTGTAGATGACTTGAAATTCTGCTTCAATAGAGGAACAAAAGGAAAGGTAAGGCACTTACAGCTCACTGACCTAAAATCATTTCAAAGAATAAAATGATCACAAAATCTAAAGATAGAACTGGAGGTGCAGGAGGTGCAGTGTAGCAGATATCAGCTATGAATACTGACTGTATGGAGAATAAGGTTACCTATTCTTGTCTTGTTTTGGCTTGGTTGTTTGTTATTTTTGTTTGTTTGGGGGTTTTCTTTGTTTGTTTGTTTGTTTTGAGAGAGATTTTTGCTATAGATCACATGCACTTGCCAGAGAGACAGAAAGCGAGAAATCACTCTACAGGGGGTTGGCCACACCGCAACCCCTTCTCCTCCGTTTCTCTCAGGATTTGAGGCATGCACACACTCGTGCCTGGTGTGAGTTTTAAGCACCCTGGTTTGGGACTCAAACAATTGCAATTGTTGACTACGTTGGAGACCAGCAACACAACCATTATGCCATCTTCTGGTCTCAAGGTTACTTATTCTAATCTATATCACAACAAAAACTATTTCTGCAGTACGATATGGTAGTAATTCTAGCAAATTTTTACCTATGAGTTATAGGTTTTACGCAAGTCCATCAGAATGTAATGAGATCTTCTTTAGTTGAAAATATATAAGAACAAAAACAGTAACCCCATATCAGAAATTAAGGTTGGAATACACGAGCAGTGGGTTCACAGTAGGGTCCTCCCACAGTAGCCTATTTTTCATCTTGAATTGTTAACACTGCATAATAATAAGACTGCCATACTACAGGGAAAATTAATACCTGGATCTGTGCTAGGGAGAAAATGCTTATAACTGAACCAAACTATTCATATAAACTCAGCTGGTCTGTATTTAATCAGTGTCATTTTCTAGCATAAGAAAATCTTCTTTATTTACAACTTCTACCTTGGTAGAGCAGATTGTTCATGATCTGCTTCCCTTGGAATGCTTTCAGAAATTTTTTTTAAGAAAAAAAGTTTTTAACATATTTCTTGTAGCAGTCTTCTTCCCTCTGGTAATACAGCATCTTCTCAGAGGACCCACTGAAGCCCATAGTGTAGTGGTTGAAACAGTTACATCTATGTAGACTATGATTAGACATTAAACTAAAGAACTGTATTCCCTACTGGGAGTATAAAGAACGTCTATGGGACGTTCTTCCATCCTTAGTCCACTAGTGGACTGAGAAGATCATTTATCAAATTAACTAGTAATTACTGTCTGAGAGCTCAGGACAGGGCCTGGAGAAATAGACAAGCTGGAATGGTAGAGTGAGAGTTGAAGGTTACAAGATAGGGATTCAAGATGGCAGCATGCACCTTAAAATACTGAGAGTGTCCAAGGATGAGTCTTGGCCAACAGACATCTGAAACAGCTGCTGAGCTGAGTCCTTTACATCCAAAGAGTGCCTCCGACCAGTCTCAGAGGATTGTGATTGTAAGTCAGGATCCATGTTTCTGCTGGCCTGGAAGAAGAAATATGTCCAAATTGTGAACCACCTACAGGGGCTGCAGGCTTCCTCGAGGAGCTGACGGTGGATCTCAGCCAACGGCCAGTAAGGAAAGGGAGACCCTAGTCTTATACCAACAAAGAACTGAACACTGCCAAAAATAATGATCTTGGAAATTCATTTTTCACCACAGTCTCCAGGTAAGACTCAGGAGGAAAGGACTAGAACTCTCTGCAGACATGATACTTCACATTAGCTTTTGGAAGCAGATGATATAAATAAGAGAACATAGGAGTGCAATGTAGTTCAGTTACTAACGCTGACTTTTCTACAGTGTTATCCCTTATGCTAAGAAAACAATAGTTCTAGTAGCACTGAGTTGGTTTTGTTTACGGAAATAGAGAAGCATTGTACAGAACTTCTCTCAGTCTGCTACACATAGAATCACCTGGGGAAGCTTTGCATAATCACAGCATTTAGATTCCTCGCCATGCCTGTAAAGTTGGAATCCCTGGGGTGGGACATGGGCATAAGTACATTAAGCTGCCCAGATGTTTTCATCCAACAAGCGGACTAGTCTGAGAACCAGTGCTGTAAAGCCCATAACCCCTAAAGAAAAATTTTCTGTTCAAATTCGAGGAGGAAATCCAACTAAGAACTAGTATCAAATAGTCATTTAAAAATAATAATAGAGCCAGCCCATAGCATAGTGGTTGAAGCAGTTGGATTCTACATGACTGACTGTGGGGTTCTAGTCCCTGACCCAGCAGGTTGAGGAACACACCAGGCATGTATATGTGCCCAAAATCCCCAAACTGGGAGAAATAGAGGAGAAGGGATTGAGGCATGACCCTTCCCCATGGGGAGAGGTTCTCTCTCTCTCTCTCTCTCTCTCTCTCTCAGGAACAGGTACACTATGGCAAATTAAAAGAAAATAATAATAATAGATCATATCACATGGCTTCCTATCTAGCTGGTTGCTTGGTGCATTTTCCAAGTGTGAACACAATTAATCCTAGAAATGTCCTATAAGAAAGATATTGTCATTTTCTTTGCCTTTTGAGAATATGTATTTATTATTGCTTGCTGACAAATAATAATTGCCCATACTTAGGGGGAACACTGTGATTTTTTTTAAGCTCATAAAGATAATGGGTAATGATCACATTAAGGTAGTTAACATATGCATCATCTCAAATATATATCATTACTTTGTGTTGGGAACACTCAAAATCCTCTCTTTTAGCTATCCTGAAACATACAATAATTTACTCCTGTACTATAGACCACCAACACTGACTAATCTAACTGTAATTGTGTGTCCATTAAGCAACCTCTCTTTATCTCCCCCTTGTCCCCCACCCATCCCATTCTCCAGTGAACACTATTCTACTCTCCACTTCCATGAAGTCAACTTCATTGGTTTGCACATGTGAGTAAGAACATGTCATTTTCCCCCTGTCCACGCCTCCATACAGTCATGTTATTTCACTCAACATATTGGCCCCTAGGTTCATTCCTGTTGCCTTGAATGGCTGAATTCCATTCTTTCTAACAATTGAGTAATAGCCCATCAAGTGTAGACCACATGGTCCTTATCCATTTGTCTGTTGATGGACACTTGGGCTGATGTTGTATTCCCTCTGTGGTGAAGAGCACTACAATAAACATTGGTAGTGTTCTTTTCATGACTCCCATTTTACATGTAAGAAAACTGAGAACTAAGTAAATGAATGACCTGCTCACAGTCACAGAGCAGAGGACACAACCAGAACGTGGAAGATGACGGCTGCCCGATGCTGAATCTCCACACTGTCACACTTACGTCTATCCAGACTGCTGTGCCCCCCTTGTCAACAGGAAATGAAAGGCAAATAGCATTTCTGTGGCAGCTCTTCTTTCTCTGAGCAATGTTTTCCCAAATATGTGAAATAAAAATATTAGGCTTTTTCTAAAAATCTTAAATGCTAAAATAAACTTCTCTGACACTTTAACTCATAATTGATTCAAAGGTAGCTGTTGAATGGTACAGTCCACTTAGAGCCTGTAAGTAGAGGGGTATCTTTTCTCTCCTAGAAGGACTCAAACTCTGTACAAGCTAGTCAAATAATACGTAATATGTTTCTCACAAAAAGATAATGGATAATGTAATTATCAGATGAAAGAGAGTGTTGAGGGGCTACTACTGAGCAGATTATTGGACAGTGGCTGAAGAACAGCCCTCCAGTGAAGCAACAGGAAGAAATGTTACAAAAGTTTAGATAACTAGAGGTGACTTCGGACTAGGCAAGAATAAAGAAGGATATACAAATATGTTTTATTTATTTAAGCCACTTGCTATCTATTATATTGGAAAATCGTAATTATTTTGTTTTCTCTTGAGTAGAATTCTGTGAGAATCTACTCTGCTTTTAATGGTATTTACTTTGGACCATGAATAATTTAAAGAAGTCTTTGCAACATTACCATTTCATCCATAAGGTACAGAGAAAAGGTACAGTTGTAAAGGTTTGTTCCACAGAGCTCACACTTTAGTTGCCTGGGATTTTATCTTTGCAACTTCCATCTAGAGGGTCTAGTTGAGAAGACAGACATGGCAAGATGCTGTGCTCCATAGGTTAGGACCACAAGGGCGACTCGGGTTTGATTCCCATCCCCACCTGAAGGCCAGCTGTGTACCTGTGATCCCAGAGACTTAGGGAAACTAATTCAGCCAGAGAGAGTGCTACAGAGAGACATGAGCTGGGTATGCTCAAGAGAAAGAAGGAATAGATGAACAATTATTCATGTAAATAACACATTAAAATTAAAAAAGAAGGATTTGAAAAGGCAAGCAAAAACCGTAATATATATGTATTCATGTAGTTGCTACCTAAAAGATCAAATGTCTTTCAGTTTGTAGCACTTGGGGGGCTAAAAGAAAGACTTCCACACAGAGAACTAGCAATGGCTAGGTACTTAAATCTTTAAGGTGAAAATGAGTGGTTAAGAAAAGACAAAGAATTTTCTGGAATTTTTAACAATGACTTCAAAGGAAAAAAAAGAAGATCAGCAAAACTTGGATAAATAAAGATCACATCTGATTAGAAACTGACCCATTAGCCATTTCAGTTAAGAGATAAAATATATCCTTTATGATATATAAAGGGGAAGCAGTTATCAGAACACCAGTAATTTATTTTACTTATTAAATATAGTTATACCAGAGTATACTATAAAATTGTTATCTGTAATATTTCTGAGTTTGCATTCGGCTATCTTCGATATGCTTCTTTACGAAATCCTATCTTCTTAATGTTTCACATTTTAGAAATCTAAATTGTTTTACTTCTTTTAAAGAATGTATTTACATTTATTTCCTGACTTATTCCCAAAGAAAATTGACAGTGATTACAAAATTATATATAAACCAAATGGAGGAAAAATATACAAAATAATGTTAGCTTTAGATAATTATTTCAGCTACAATAGTGGTACTCAGGGAAAATAAAATGAGTAAACAGGATTCTCATAGACTACGACCTTAACAGGGCTTACATTTCACAGGGTACCATTATATTTTATATTTGATCACTGAAACACGGCAATAACTAGCAGAGAACTCGTGTTTAACTGCTTGAAAATGAGCATTTTATTGCATTCACTTGTTAATAGCATGGCCTTCCTCTGCAGCAGGACCAAGCCCTGAGTCTGATTTATGAATTTGTTCCTCGAGCTTGGCATACATTTAGCAAATGAGTAAATGGGCATAATAAAACTCTTCAAGGGAAATGGACCAGTTGATGTTGTGAAAACGACAAGCATATGAAACAGACAGTGTCGCAGAGCCCAAGATAAACACCTGACTTTTCAAATTATATGTACTAATACTCATTATTATCATGAGGCCAGAATCCAGTAACTGTGATTTTTTCTTTTTAATACAGAACATTAGAAGTTAAAAAACAGGGGGTCAGCAGATGGTGTGGTGATTAAGGTGCTAGACTCCCACATGGCCAACCACAGTTCGAATCTTGGACCTGGCAGCTTTTTTTTCTCACTTTCTGCCCTCTCTCTGTGTATGTGTCTCTCTCTGGTCAAACAAAATAATAATGATAATGATAAATACAATTAAGTAAAATAATTCTTTTGTAAAAAGGAACTTAAAAAACTGAGGCCAAATTTCATTTAGTTATATAAAACTCTCATTTAAAAAATGAAATCACCTTACTTTTCCAAAAAAGTAATATAAGCTTTAATTCACAGAGCAAAAGTGTAGATTTTCATAATGGAGAAAAATATATGCTTTAAAAATACTCATAGAGACTTACCCTTTTTGCCATGATGAAACCAAATATACCCTCATGCGTAATTTATTTGGGAGAAAAAAGAAAATAACAAACAGGCAAAACAGCTCCCCCCAAAAAATGGAAGTCTGAGAGAAAGAAAACAAGAGGGGAGCCTTATGGCTGGCTGAATTAACTGTCTTGTCAGAGTGTCCTGCCTGCAGTGCAAGGAGAGGGAATCCAAGAATCAAAAGACAGAGATGAAAGTCTGAGGGAGTCACAGCAGCTGGAGTTCACAGGGTAGAGAGCCAAAAAAGAGGGAGCAGAAAAAGAAAGAGTCCGGAGACCTGCAGAGGACCCTCCTCAGTCTTTTGCTGAGTATTGCTCAGCGCATGCATTTAAAGAAATTCCTCGAGATCGGCCAGCCAGTGGCATGGTGGTGAAGGTGACAGGATCCCACATGACCAATCCACAGTTCAAGACCTGGACCTGCTGGCTTGAAAAACATGCCAGGTGCCTGTTTGCAAGTGCCAAAATCCTGAAAGGAGGAAGAAATGGAGGAGAAGGGATTGCAGCAGGACCATGCCTCATGGGAGGTGTTTTTTTGCTTTCTCTGGCGAGTCCATGTGACCTCACACAAATGTTTTATAAAAGGAAAGAAAAGAAAGAAATTTCCCGAGGCTGGGAAAAGAACCAGGAAAAAGATAAGAAGCAGCAATGAGCATTACTTAGAGACTACACAAAGCCAGGAATATTTTGTTTTCACAGAGAGAGTCGGAAATTTAATTGAGGGACTTAAGGGGGAGTGCTTAGAAGGCTTTGGTCTCGGTTCTCAAAAAAATTAGACTAAAAATTGTTCTGCTACTGGTAGCAAAGCATAAAGTCAGAATGAAAAAGATAAACGTTTTTATTCCACAAATATAAGTTTGCTTTAGCACTTTGACAGCACTCAATTTAATTCGCCATTTTGACAGACTAACGAAAGGAAATCACGTGATCATCTCAATAGCTGCAGAAACAGCAGCTGAAAAAATTCAACAGCCATTTCTTATAAAAACTCTAAATAAACTAAGAATAGAAGAATCTTTCTCACTTCTGGGAAGGTATTTACAGAAAAAGTCTGTAGCTAACCTGACAATCATAAACAAGGGAAAACTTTTTCCTTAAGATCTGGAGCAAGGTAAGCAGGTCCACTATTACCACATATCATGGTTCTTCCTAGTCAGGATGGGAGGAAAAACAGAAAAAAAGAGAGAGAGAAAGGAAGAAAAGGCATTTAAAATAAAACTTTTTACTCTCCTGTAACATGATCGTCTATGTAGAAAATGCTATTGAAACTACAAAAATTCTATTAAATCAATAGTTAGTTTGGTAAGGTTACAAATGCAATGTCAATATAAAACCCTATTGTATTTCTATATTAGCAACACATAACTGGAAACTGAAATTTTAAGAGTATAATCTACAAGGTATTATAATCAAAAAGTATAGTCTGTAGAGATAATGCTAACAAAAGTTGCATAAGATATATGCACTGAAAACAACAAAGCTTCAAAACCACAAAAATTAAGAGGAATTAAAGAAGACCAAAATAAGCTGAAAGATGCGTTGTGTCCATAAAACAAGACTCAATTTTGTAAAGTTGTTACTCTCCTCCAAATTGAGCTATAACTGCAAAGCAATCCTAACTATACTTATTTTTGGTAGAAATTAACAAGTTGGTTATAAAATATATTCACAAATGCAAGGGACCATAGAGAGCCAACAACAACTTTGAAAACTATTTGGAAGAGTCACTCTCCCTTTCTTTAATGCTCATCACATAGCTACAGTAAAGACAATGGCATTTAAAATAAAAATTGGATAGACAAATAGGGCAAAGGAACAGAAAAGGAATTCCGGGAATAGACTCAAACATGTTTCACCAGAAATCACATACAGAGGTCAAATAAGCACATAAAATATACTCAACATCATTATCCATAAAATAATTAAAAATGAAAACCAAAATGACATTCCACTACTCACCTACTAAAACAACTAACGTTAGAAGGGTCAGCCATACCAAGTGGTGTGGCAAGGGTGTGAATCCCAGACACTGGAGATGGGGTCATAAAATTGAGAAATCGTTTGGCAGTTTCATAAGGATTTGAGTATATAAGACCAGCAGTTGGTGTAATGGCTATGTCTCTGGACTCCCATGTAGTCGATCATGGTTCAAGTCCCAGAACTGGTGGCTTAAACTGGGCACATGTGTGTGTGTGTGTGTGTGTGTGTGTGTGTGTGTCCAAGATCCCAAGAGGAGAATGGAGGAGAAGGGATTGCGGCATGGCCATTCTCCCTGGGGGGTGATTTCTCACTTTCTATCTCTCAGTCTTTCTGGCAAGCGTACATGCCCTATAGCAAAAACCTCTCCAAAAAGAGAAAAAAAAATTTTTTTTTGAGTATGCAACTCTCACATAACCAACTGTTCCTCTACCAAGAATGTCACCAAGAGGAATAAACACATATGTCAAACTCTGTATACCCCTATATTTAAGAGGTCCCTTTTATAAGTAACTTATTTATTTAATACCATTTAATAATTTTTACAGGCCAACCTTATAGCCTAGTGGTTAAGGGAGCCAAATTCCACGCGGCCAACTGCGATTCAAATCCTGGCCCTGGTAGCTTATAAAACACACTGGGCTGTTCGCCTACATGCCTGAAATCCCAGCATCATGGAGAAGTGGAGAAGAGATTGTGGCATGACCTTGTTTGCAGAATGCCTTCTTTCTTTCCCTTTCTCTCTCTCTCTCTTGCTCTCTCTGGCAAGTGCACATGTCTTCTGGCAATTAAAAAATATTCTCTAATAATTTTTATCTTTTAATTAAAATTTTATTCCATATTCTTTTTTAAAATGATTATTTTTAACATTTTATTTATCATTATTTTTAAATTTGCTATAGGGCACATGCATTCACCAGAGACACAGAGAGAAAGAGTGAGAAAGCAAGAAAGTGAAAAAGCAACGCATCAAGTCGGGGCCTCAACCCTTGGTTGGCCATGTGAGAGTTAGTGCCTTAACCACCACGCCACCTTCTGGCCCCTCCATATTCTTTTAATATTATTGCTGATATATTTCTGCCTAAAGTTACAGCAATGCTTTTAGGAACATTATTGGTAACAGAAAACAATATATACAACCCAAGTGTCCATGAGTAAGGTGAGTAGAAGTGAATTGTTGCATATTTGCACAATTACTACTCAGCAAAAAACACATATTCCTAAAAGCATGATGAATCTGAAAGTAATGATGCCAAGTGAAAGCACTAGATAAAGAAAGGGTGTATATTATATAAGCATATTGATACAAGTTTTAATTTCAAGAAAATCCTAATTAAATCTATGATGACAAAGAAAGATGAATGGATACCTGGGAAGGACTGAGAGAAGTAATAGTATACAGAGATGAGAAGACATTTGAAGGTAATGGTATGCTCTCTCTTTTTTTTGTAGTATGTACACAAGTACAGACATACTTTAAAGTATTTAAAGTTGTACACTTTATATGAGACTTATTTTTTGAGAGGTTTTTGCTATAGGGCATGTGTGCTCACCAGAAAGACAGAGAGAGACGGAGAGAAACAGAGAGACAGAAAGTGAAAAATCATCCTGCAGGGGGGATGGCCATACCACAATCCCTTCACCTCCATCCTCCTCTCAGGATCTTGGACATGCACAAACATGCCAGGAATGAGTTTAAGCCAACGGGTCCAGGAATCGAACCACAGTTGACTACAAGGGAGTCCAGGGGCATAGTCATTACGCCAACTGCTGGTCCCTATATGAGACTTATTTTATGGCAATTATAATGTAATAAAGTTATTAAAAAATTTAAATGTTGGGGCCAGCAGGTGGCATGGTGGTTAAGGTGCTCCTTCATGGCTGACCATGATTCGAGTCCCAGACCTTCTCACTTACTTTCTCTCTCTCTCTCTCTCTCTCTCTTTCTCTCTCTCTCTCGCTCTCTCTCTCTTTCTCTCTCTCTGTCCCTCTCTGGTCAAATTAAAATAAATAAATAAATACCAGTATTATATTCTGTACTTAAACACTATACAAAATATTTTAAGTAGCAAAACTTTTTTTATATTTTTGAAATATAAACGTTTCCAAATTTTTATTTGAAATATAACTTCTCTATTTTCATGAATCAAAAAAATTTTGTGCTAAGAATGAATAATAAACTTACTAAATAAAACTCTCCCAATCAAGATTCAGTCTAAAGCAAAGATTTACAAAAAAAAAAAAAAACTATCAAATTTTCAAAAAATTGGCTTCTATAATTGTAAGTTTTGGCTGAAAGTTACTTAAGAAGAAAATTACCATAAATGTAATCATCTTGTCCAAGCTTCTTTTCATCCCAAGAAAGACAATAATCAAATTGATGCAGCCTATTTTGAAAGATGGTCATTCCCATCCCCTGTTCACACTTTTAAGAATTTTCTAGCCAGGGGCTGGCCTCATAGCCTAAAAGTTAAAGGAGCTGCACTTTGCGTAGTCAACTGCAATTTGAATCTTGGCTGCATATGCTTGAAAAACGTACTGAGTGCATGTGTGTGCTTGCCCAAAATCCTGATGGGAAGGAAAAATGGAGAAAAGGGGATCTGTCTCCCCACCCTACTCTCTGGTGACCTCACAAGCCCTCTATAATTAAAAATAAAATTTAAAAAACCTAACCCTAACCAGAGAATTCAAATTATAATTTAGTTTCCTTATCAGCAACCGAATACTATTCTCATCCTCACAAAACCACATCATTTACTTTAGAAAGGACATGATTGTTTGATAGTGTCTTTTATGTCTTCCTCAGGGATTCTTTGTTTGCTCAAATAATTTTTTATTTATGGCAACTATAATTTAATATCTAAGTAGGCAGTGATAGCATACCACCAAATACAGAAACAAAAAAGGCATTAGCAATGCCCTCCAAAATGTGAGCTGGTTACATTGAATATCTTTTTGTCTCTCTTCTGAATCATTGTTCCCGTCTTAGAAACATCTTCTATAATGTGGGTAGAAGCCAGGAAAATGAATGACAAAAGCAAATGATAATACTGTGCTCACTATTTCTAAGATTCAGTAAATTATTTTGACTTCAAAAGTAGCACTTATCAGAGAACCTTGCAGTAATCACTTTTCTATGAGTGGTCTCAAAAGTGTGTTTCTGTGGATTAATTCTTACATGCCATTTCCTTAATTCAGAAGTTGAACTCTAAACTCAGTGTCCTCTCTAGAAAAAAAAAAAATCCTCAAAATATATTACTTTAATGCCTTCTCTTTATAACTCTTAGGATAGTAAATCTCATTTTCCTTTTCCTTGTGTCATATACATATCTATTTTCAGGAATGTATATTGATAAGTAGGTGAGAATAATGAAGATGCCAAAATTTAGGCAATTTTCATCCAGAAATATTATCAGTTGAGTTGCAGTCAGAGGCCACACACAACACACTAACATTAAGTCCACTGACCTGAAAAAAACTAGACCCAAAGGCTTTTTGCAAAAGTTTTATACCAATAGATCATGCCTTTATTGATAGCGACATGAAAATAACAGCTATCTTTGAATATTTACTTACATGGACTCAACTAGATTGAGAAGACAGTAAAATTGACTTCAGGAACTGAAGATGGTCTATGAGATTTTGTTTTAGACTATTTTATTTTTACACTGTTTAAAGAAAGTTACCGTTTAAAATAAGGATACTCTTCCAGGCTCACAGGACAAAAAATATTTAGGACAGTTAATAGAGTTAGACAACCTGGTAAAACTATTCCCTACAACCTAGGCCAATCAAAAGCTTAAGTGTCTGGTGATCTTTGAGAAAATTCTACACATTGTGAAATATTCTAGGACATTTAAAAGAAAATATGACACGTTTTTAAAAATGAAGTGATTTCTTCCATGTGAGCAAGAGAGACAGAGAGAGGCAAGCTTCCCTAACAGGGTCCTGACACCATGATGTACTCCTGGTGTGTACAGGGAGACCTCAGGATGTGAGCCAGTGACCTGCACATAGGCTTCAGCATAATGGAGGGTTGACTTAGCACTGGGCCACAAGAACTGGCCAAGACACACCTCTTTGTACAAGGTTTAGAAATCTGTGGCAAACAGGTTGAACCAAGACACAAATTCAGGTGAGTGATTATGGGGAGGGAGTGCTCTAGAGAAGGCAGACATGAAAGAAGATAACAAGGCTCCCTGGAAACCAGCCGGAGATAGAGAGGTAGAGAGGAGAAACCTCTTTGAACGTGAAGATGTTGATGTTAAAGGGAGCACCAACAGTTGAAGATGCAGTGTGAAACCAGGCTGTCGTCAGCATCCTCTGCAGAGAAGCGGGTCATGAAGAAAGGTACCAATGACAGGAGGTCAGTATTTCCAGACAAACCTCAGCCCTGGGACCTGTGTCTTATCAGAACACACACAGAGAACATTGTTAGGGAACCAAAGTGCCTGAGTTCATCAGGCTGTGGTACTCAGTGCTGGCTATTACATGATCTGAAATATCCAGCTTCAAAATTATTGCCTAGAGGTTTTAGGAAATCACACCTCATATCTCTTAGTGTGCCCTCAAAACAAATGCAACTACACCCCAAAACTGAGCAAATTTCTTCCGCTGCCAAGATTCAAGATCAATAACAATCTGGGCCACAAAAAGGATTTTGAGCAGTGGAAGAACTGATGATAAAAGCAAAATAATTATCTTGTAAGTTGTTTTTTAATATTTTTTGTTAGGGTGCATGTGCTCACCAGAGAGAATGAGACAGAAACAGAGACAGTGAGAGGGAAGTGAGAAATCATTCTCCCAGAGGGCATAGCCATACCACAATCCCTTCTGCTCCTGGGATCTTGGGCACACATGCACATGTCCTAATGTGAGTTTCAAGTCACCAGGTCTGGGACTCAAACCATGGTTTGCCATGTGGGAGTTGAGCAACGTAACCACTCTGCCATCTGCTGGTCTCCTCTTGTAAGGTTTATAACATGTCATGATCACAATAGATCCTTGGGTGATAAAGTATAGTTCCTGCGTGTACAAGGTCTTTGTTTCCCTGTTTTCCTTTGTGGTGCCTTTTGCAGTTCTTAAGACAGTGTCAAAACAGCAAGCGCTTTCCAACATTGCAATTGGAAGCTGAAGATCACCGAGTAACCTCTGCATCCTGTTTATTAGTTGAAAGGTGCTTTTTGTTAGGAAAGGAAAAAGGAGCATATTTAAATGTGTTAGCTTGATTTGCAGCTAGTAGGTATTTAGACAAAGGTATGTGAAGCTCTGTTTGTGCATTTACCCTCCCTCAAATACTAGAGGCATTCAAATGTTAACACAATAGCCCTGTAGTGGGGAAAACCTCTGATAGAAAGTGGAGATTTCCCTACTGGCTCAGAAGAATCAAGAGGAAACAAGATCAAGTCTCATGGGAGAGCAGAAGGGCAGTGAGGGGAGTTGACACAGATGCTGAGGTTGTGCAGTGCTTCAGAAGCAGCTCTAATTGCCTGTGAGATTATGTATCCATCAGGGGCTGTCAAGGGAATGTGATCTTCTGCAGGCCCCCAACTGACAGTGCCTAGAAAGTATCTGGGCAACATGTAAATTCTCAGGAATAATTAAAAACAGTTTAGAAGGAGATTTTGAGGGAAAAAAAAAAACTTGCATTGAGGGTATCCAACTCAGATCAGCAAGATTTGGAATGTTGTCACAAATTAACCTATTTACAGTCACTAGCAGATGAAGCTGGGGTAATCGAGTCAAAGTATGTAGCTATAACTATAATAGAAATGCTTACACTACAGATTTCTTATAGGAAAATCTAAATATTATACATCAGTGTTTTAATTTGGATTCATAATATGTGCATGAATTAGTTGTGGAGGGAAAAAACAAGCTCTCTTTTTGTACAAAAGGGCACCAGTGAATATAAAAATGAAAAAGGTCAAGAACCCCAGGCCCTTTGTAATTGCTGAATTTCAACTCAGCATTACTATTGGCGTATATGCCATGCTGATCACGTGTTATTTAGACAGCTTTTCTGTTTATTTCTTCTGAAAGCAATAATATGGTGAATTATTGTGAAACAATTTTAAAATCCTATACTGTGACAATTTGAGAATTACCATATTGATCATTAAATAGCGTTTAATGGAAGAATATCAGAATACTATGCTTTTTCCTGCCTAGTGGAGTTAGGAGTTATTTGGTTTTAATTTGGGGGCATTTTTGGACAGTGTCTCGCCATGCTTCCAGTTCTCCTCCTCAGTCTTCCAGTTCTCTGTGACCACAGGCATTCACCACTGCACCCAGACTATCTAGATCTGTCCAGGAACTGAACCCAGGCCTCCCATGCAGCCCCTTCCTCACAACAGTACCATACATTTTAGGTCACTGCAGCTGGGCCCACAATACTCTTACTTTTTAAACACAGAGTGATCACAGATAATAAAGCAGAACGAAACGGCCATGTGTAGGATTTTTTCCTGAGGAATTTTTGCTAAAGACACTTATATTCCTAGATTTATCCAGTAACTGAATATCAGTGATCAGTACTTTTCAACAACTCTCTTTAGTATTTGAATGGAACAATCAGTTGGACTCTGAACTCTTGTCACCGGATGACAAAGCCTTGGTTTTTGTTAAGTATCAGATGTAAGATTCCTTTAAGAAAGAAATGAAAGTAGAAAATGTTTCCATTGAATTGGCTTCACTAAGCATGAAAACATTGCATGGAACAGTTGATGGTGTCCATGTGTCTTTCAACCACTACACTTGCTTTATATAGGAAAAAAGATAACATTTCTCTAGTCCTACTCATTTGACTGGAAAAATGCTTGACCATCGGAGTTGTTTAAGTTTGCTTTACTTTTTCCATCTCTCTCAGGAGATACAGATTATGACCATAAAAGAGAAGAAAATAAATAAATAAATAAAAACTTTCATTCATGATTTTTATCCTTGTGTTTGATCCCAGAAAAAATAAATAAATAAACAGCTTTGTGGTGAGCAAAAATAAAAATAGCAATCACCCCCTCAAAACAGTGGCTAATATAAAAAAATAAGTGCTAGCCTAACTGGTAAGTGGATCTGTCTTTGTGTGAGTTTTATTTTAATTTTTTTTGAATAGTAAGCCATGCCTGGTCTCAGTTTTATAAACCATCTTGTCAACAGTTAGCTCTGCATGGATTAAAGACAAGCTGACATGTCCCAAAGGAAAGAAACCAGATGCCACTTCTTAGCAGCTTATCAATCCTTGGGGACCCCATTCTCTGCTATCAGCAGGTCCAGAATTGATTAGGTCTTCAAGCTACATGCAGTTAGTTGTAAGATACACACTTTACCGAGGCAGAATAAGAATATGTTGAAATTTTAGAAAATAAAATAAAATGCAAAATGTTACATGAAGTGTTATGATTAAAATTAATACATCCGCATTCAAGCGTGAGCATTTCCATGCAACATGCCAGTCTTTAAGATGTCACCAAGTACGAACTCTTGTAAGAGCAAGGATTTTGTCTACGACTGAGATGGAAGTAAAATTGTCTTTCCTTTCCTTCCCTTTCTTTTTCTTTTCTTTTCTTTTCCTTCCCTTTCTTTTCTTTTCTTTTCTTTTCTTTTCTTTTCTTTTCTTTTCTTTTCTTTCTTTCTTTCTTTCTTTCTTTCTTTCTTTCTTTCTTTCTTTCTTTCTTTCTTTCTTTTTTTTATTTTTTTTTTATTTGCTAGAGAACTTTCTGGGGAGAAAGAAAGTGAGAAAGCACCCCCAGGAAGGATGGCCAGACTCCAATCCCTTCTCCTCTATGCTTCTCTCTAGATTTTGGGCACAAACACACATGCCCCCAGTAATGTTTACCAAGCTACTGGACCTGGAACTGAGCAGACGGCCATGTGAGATCCAGTTAACTTAACCACCACACCACTGGCTGACCCCAAATCTTCTTTTTTAAGATTCAGAAACAGGAGTCAGCAGGTGGCACAGTCATCAGGATGTTGGACTCTCACATGGCTGAATGTGGTTCGAGTCCCAGACTCGGCAGTTTGAGACAGGCTGTGTGTGTGTGTGTGTGTGTGTGTGTGTGTGTGTGTGTGTGTGTGTATGAAAAATCGTGAGGGGACACGAGAGATGTGTGTGTATGCAAAATCTTGAGAGGAGACTAGAGAAGAAGGGATTGCAGCATGGCCATCTCCCTTGGGATGTGATTTCTCACTTTCTCTCTCTCTGTCTCTGTCTCTCCGGTGAGCAGACATGCCCTATAGCAAAGATCACTCTAAAGAAAAATAAATAAAGAGAATAAATAAAGAGTTCAAAAACAGTCCTAATTTGACACCAATGACTTTATGTGTATGCCTACACATTAATTTAAGGAGTAATTCAGAGATACACCTACACACACAGCCAATCCTAGTTATTTGCAGATTCTGTACTTGCAAATTGTCTGTTTGCTAAAATTGATCTGTAACTCCAAAACCAATACTCTCAGTCCTTACAAAGATTTTTGCAGAGTGGTAAAAAATTATAACCCACCTGTCATGCTGAGGTCAAGCAAGGCAATACTCTGCCATCTTGCTTCAGAACTATAAACAAGCATCTTTTTTGTAATCTAGTTAGTATCATGTTTTCTGCATCATTTTGTACATTTTGTGGTGATTTTACATTAAAAAATGGCTCCTCCAAAAGGGCCGTGTAGTGTTCCTAAGCATCAGAAGACTGTGACAGGCCTTACTGAGAGGACAGTCATTAGACAAACTTCACCCAGGCGTGAATTCCAATGGTTGACCATGAGTTCAACGTCCATGAGTCAACAAAACAGTACGCCGAGAGAAAGGAAAGAAACTGCTAATCTGTACATAAGGCCACTTTGGAAAGTGCTCAGGTGCCATCAGGAGTACACAATGAAGCCACAGAAAAGATGGAACAGCTAATGTATGGATTCACAAGACACAACTGACTAGCAAAGCCTACTAGACACCATTGTCTTGAGGATCGAAGTCAAAGAAAGTCTGTTGTTACCCAGGGTCTGGAAAACGTGGAATCCTCGGACGGTGCTGTCTCACACATTCCAAAAAGTGATAAAACGTGAAAAAAGCCAAACTTGCAAGCAAGGCAGGAAACTCCCATCAGGAAGCTGCAGAAAACTTTTGAAACTATCTGCTTGTGTTACACAGGAAAAGGGGCACATGGAAGTGCAGGGTTTTAATGGAGATTAAACTGGCTTCCTTCACATGGATTTGGGCAAATGACCCTGTATATCACAAAGGGCCCCCAATGCTCCTGGCTTTAAACCATTAGAAGATTGTGCAATTCTATTTTTAAGAAATACATTGGGTTGTCAGGAAAGTCATGATGTATTTTTGCCTAGAAAAGCATGTCATGACTTTCCAGAAGACTAGCGTATATTAAATAGCAAGTCTTGCAACAGGAGCACACAGAAAACCAGGTTATGCATGGATTGGCTGATGAACATGTGCCGAGGGCTTGCAGAAACCAAACCTTCTATTTCCCCTAGGAGCAATGGCATCATGTCCGGTAAGTCAATGTCCATGAGAACTTTATAGAGCATAGCTAAGTAAATCAAGAACCGATTCTGTGTGTGGATGTGTGTTTCTATGTATACCTGACACTAGAACTTGACCAATACCATTGAAGATCTAAACTATATAAACAATATTATAACAACTTAATGTGCAAAACAACAAAATAAAATAAAACCTTATCTGCATGGTTCTTGTTTCGATAGCAATTCTTCAGTGTTGGTAACTGTTCGCATCTTTGCAGATCCCAGTGTTAGCTCTCCTTGGGTGTGTTCCTTGGCTTCTATAGTGAAGATTCAGGACTAACCGTCTCCTGTAGTGTGCTATTACGAAGTTGACTTAATACACACCCTCTATGTTCCACTTTAGTCTATAAAAAGAAACAATTTTGCTTGTAATACATTTTTTTGTGTTTGTTTTTCAGAGAGATTTTTGCTAGTGTGTGCATGTTCACCAGAGAGACAGAAAGCAAGAAATCACCACCCAGGAGGGGATGGCCATGCTACAATCCCCACTTCTTTATGGGGATGCACACACACACACACAAACACACACACACAAATGTCCATGAAACACACACATCCAGTGTGAGTTTCAAGCCTCCAGGTCTGGAACTCGAACTGTGATCTACCATGTAGGAGTGCAGCGACATAACCACTTCGCCACTTGCTGAACCCTTCAGTTTTTTTTTAAACACCCTTTTCACTGAATGTTTAACAGGATAAATTATTTTTCTACTGCAGAAATAAAAAGTTTTTTAGATATGTGCATTGATATCTTTCGATTTTTTTTTTTTTTTTTTTGGAAACTTTTTCAGCCATAAGGTGATTAACTAACCCAGTTCTCTATCACTGTCTTCTGGAACTTCAATTACATGAATATTAGAGCCCCTGATGTTGTCATAGCCTCTGGTACTTGGTTCTTTTTTATTTCCTATTTATTCATCCTGAAATATTCATGACTAGATTCAGAGTAAATGAAAACTAAAATAGACAATTAACATCAAATAGGTGCTCTGGTCTGCAGATGGCACAGTTGTTAAGGCACTGGACTCGCATGGCCATCTCTGCAGTCGAGTTCCAGATTCAGTGACTTGTAATCACCCCAAGTCTGTGTGTGTGTGTGTGTGTGTGTGTGTGTGTGTGTGTGTCCAAAATCCTTAGAGGAGGATGGAAGAGAAAGTATTGCAACATGGCCATCCTCCCCTGAGGGAGGGGGGGGTAATTTCTCACGTTCCCTCTCTTTCTCTTGCTCTCTCTCTGGTGAGCACATGCACCCTATCCAAAAGCAGGAAAAAAAAAAGGGTGCTCAAAATCTTTAAACATCAGAGAAATCCATAATGAAAGAAAAATTAGGCCATACTATACATTTCAAACTTCTAAATAAAGACAGAAAATAACAGATGTTGGTGTTGATGTATAACAGCCAAAATATCTTGATCTCATCTGTGTTGTTAATTTTGAAGATCAATTTAGTTGGACCAAAAGATGTCTGAGAAATTAGTGAAACATTGTTTCTGAGTATGTCTGTGCTACTGTTGCTTTTCAACATTAACATGTGAGCTACTGGGCCCAGGGAGGACGACCTGCCTTCAACGTGGGTAGACACAATCTACAATAATTGGCTGGGAGTGCAGGCAAGATAAACGGAAAGTTGGGTTCTGTTCTCTCTCTCTCTCTCTCTCTCTCTCTCTCTCTCTCACACTCTCTCTCTCTCTCTCTCTCCCCCATCTCTCTTTCCAAGTGCATGTACCCTCTGGTGAGATTTTAAATGCATAAATGTCAATTTAAATAAATAAATGGCAACTCTACTACCCTATTGCTTAGTACAAATACCTTGAAACCATCTCTCTTTTCCCCCCACATTCACAGCTACTCTTTCACCTAAGTGCAAACCCTCTTTCCCCTAAGTGCAAACTTCATCTTGAAAGTATGTCTAGTAAGATCACATCTTATTTCATCTATGCCTATCCTGGTCTAAGATACAACCCTCAGGAGAGAAGTGTAGGTGCTTACTGCTCAGCACGGACAATGGAATTGTAACAAGAAATGCACACCAGAAGGACTGCCTCTGGAGGTTCTGAAATACTCTTCTGGTCATAATTAAATAGGACAATAGAGCAGCAACCAGTCCAGGAAGCCAAACCACAACTTCCACAACTGGCTCAGAACCATCAGGACTTCATCAGTGATTGCCAGCTGCCCTGTACCCCCGTTTCCAGCTCAGCCCAGACCAGAGAACCAAACACACTCCCTAAACAATCACTTAAGATACCCCAGTGTAAGTCGTCCCCTCCAGCTCCCTCAGGCCAACAACACTGACACCTTTTGTTTTGCTCATCCTAGAGCTTTCCCCCTTCCTTGCCTACTTTGTGCCAAACGCAGGTTGTATCAGTTTCCTACAGCTTCTATAACAAATCACCACACATTTAGTGTCTTAAAACAAGACCAATGTATTCTCTTATAGTTCTGGAGGTTAGAAGTCTGAAATACATCTTACAAAGCTGAAATGAAGATGTCAGCTGAGTGAGCAACAGTGTAGACCTTGCAGGTCTGTATCTGCTCTTGATGCCTCAGCCAGGATCCTTCTAAACTTAAGTAAGAGTCAGCCATTCCTCTGCTCAAAGTCTCCAATAATTTCTCCATTGTTTTCAGAAGCAAAGTCAACTTTCCTACAATTTCCCGTTAATCTCTGATAACCTCATCTCCACCTCTCTGACTTCATCTACTTTTTTTAAAGTTTTTTATTATCGTTAAGGATTTTGTTATATACATCAATACCTCAAGAAATATATTAGCCCAAAGTATTATCAGATAATACATTTTTAGTACAAAAATAGTCAAGAATTTTGATTATATCACCTTTGTTACTTTCTAAATTAAGATATAAGGTTATTGTTTTGTTATTGGCTTATATTTAATTTTATGGTAAAGATGAAAACATTATAAAATTAACTGGTTCTTTATTTATTGCTATCTATCTCTAAACATATCTGTGATATGACTTAAACATAAAATCAAGTCTCAAGTTTAACTTTTGCATCTTTTTTTCTAAGAATTATTTAATTTTATTTATTCATTTACTTAATTTGTTTTTAATTTGACCAGAGAGAGACAGAGACATAGAGAAAGTGAGAAAGCAAGCTACCAGATCCAGAACTCAAACCATGGTCAGCCATGTGGGAGTGTCCAGTGCCCTAACCACCATGCCACCTGCTGGTCCCCAACTTTTGCATCTTTAAATTAACCTTGGAATTTCTTTTGGCAATGGTGAAGTCTTGAATTGTACAC
>NW_006159859.1:1206048-1222048 GCF_000334495.1 Tupaia belangeri chinensis
CTCTTTCCCAATGACTATAAATGTTCACAAGTGATCAATACAATGTTTCACTGATGTTTGTGAGCAGAATATATAAATTGCTCTACTGGAATTATTTTCTCACTAAAAGAAGAGCATTTTAGTAACAATATTTATAGTATTTCCTCTTAAACGAACTTATATGAAATAATTGCTATCTCTCAATGGCCCTTCGTAGCTACTAAAAACAGACAGGATTATCTTACTTAAAATAATGAAAAGGGATAAATTTTATAGGATTTCTGCACTGAAGTTGAGAACATTCTTTTATTTATTCAGCCAGGTAATTACTGAGCAACTACTGAGTCAGATGTATGCTACTCTGCACCGACAGCCATATGCAAAACACATGAGGGGCCTCGCCTTGCAGCGACAGCATGGAACAGCCCTTTGGTAACACATTATTTAGCCTCCAAAGAAAAATCTGTAACATCAGATTGCACACCTTAAATGTATACAAATTTTCATTTCTCAGTTATACATCAATAAAGCTGAAGAATTAGAGAAAAATCTGGAACACAGAAATTTGACGTTAGAATTTCAGATATGAAAGACGTACCACACGCCTTGTCCATCCCTGGGACCTCCTTATTTAGCAGGGCACTTCGCACAGAGGCGAACCTGGGTGGACGTAAATTGAAGGATTATCTTTTAATGGGGGGACATATCTTTTCTTACTTGTTTCATAGCTCAGACACTTCCCATTTATTTTAAAATTTGGACCCCTGGAACAGATGGCACACAGCACACTGCTCCTTCCCAAAACCTGCATCCACTAACTTTACCATTCCTACTTAAACTTGCATTTTATCACCTTACTGGATTTGACAAATAATGCTATTATAAACAAGGATGAATTGTGAAAAAATGACGTTTCTTGAGGACGTGCCCTGAGCCCGACACTGTGTAAACACTGGCAGCTTTTACCCTTAATCACCCTAACAACACTGAAATAGCCACTACTGTTATTCCCGTTCTGCAGATGGGAAACGCACGATGCGGGTAGTGAACCCAGAATTTTTATAGCTCTACAGTTTATACCTTTAAGCTCCACTGAGTCTCACCCTCAATATTTATTAGTTAAGTGTATTCCCTGGCCAAGGGACCGATTTCTCTCTATTCGGATCAGCCTCATCTGGGTTATGCCTATTAACCTGATTTCATTAATAACGGTGATCCTTCCGTGCTCAAAGGTGTCTGAGTGGGGATGATTCATTGAATGTCACCTGCCTCTTACTTCATCTGCATCCGGGTTGGTAGACTCCACTGTGCTTTTGCCCAGAGGACCTTCTCCGTAGAATGCCATGAAGAGTCTCATCTCACCAAGTCACTTCTTCTATCTTCTTCAGAGAAGAAATCAGATCGAGTTTGAATAGATTCTCTTTTTAATTAACAATAGCATCATGGTATTTCACTATAAAACCTCTCAGTGATCTAAAAGTAAGACTCAACTTATTAAGCAGTATTTTCAAATTCTCCTGCATGCACTTTTTCTATTTCCATGCATCCAATCCATGCCTAAATCTGAAGATAGCATGCTGCACTATTTGGTTTGCTTTCGGATTTACGAACATTCTCTTTTGTACAAGAAGGATTTAAATCAGTTAAAATAGAAGACATATGCAAAATAAACTAGTGAAACCTAAATAGAAAAGTAAAACCAGGATCAAAGAGAAAGGAAAATATAAACATGGAAAGAGAAATTTGTATCAGTTTACCGTTGCTTCTTCGGCAAATGACTACACACGTGTGTCTGAACTCACGTCTGTCACCACACAGCTCTGGAGATGAGGGGCCTGGCGGTGGATCTCTTTGGATTAAGATCAAAGCCTCGGAAGAGTCCATCACTTACTGGAGCTATCGGGGCAGAATCTATTTCTTTGCTTTCTCCAACTTCTAGAAGCCACCTGCTTCCTTGACACACAGCCACTTCCTCTGTCCTCGAGTGAACAATGCCAGACCAAGTCCCTCCCACACTCCTGGTTCTCCATCCCCATTTCTTCCTATTATCCCTTCTGCCCTTTTAATTGATCTTTTTATTTTTACTATAGGGCATATGCACTCACCAGAGAAAGACAGGACAGGGGTCACCCAGCAGGGCGGATGGTCAGGCTGCAATCCCTTCTCCCCCATGCTTCTCTCGGGGTTTTGGGCATGCACACACACTCAGTGTGTTTTCAAGTCACTGCCGCCAGGACTCAAACCACATTGTTTGGTCATGTGGAATCCAGTCGCCCCAACCCCACACCACCTGCGGGCACACCCCTTGTGCACTTATCTTCCTGATTTCATTGGGCCTATCTGGATAATCTAGGAGACTTTCACTATTTTAAAGTCAGTGAATCTGCAACCTTAATTCTATCAACATACTCACAGGTTGTAAGAATTAGGACACACTTCATGTAGGAACTAGTGTTCTGCCTAAGACAGTGGTCAGTCTTCAAATTTCATTCTTAACTTCCTAAGAAACGAGACCAAAATGAATTTTTAAACAAACAACAAGATAAATCCTATAATTTTACATACAAGTTCTGAAGGAGAGGCAAATTTTTTGTTTGTATTTTGTTTTTGTTTTGTTTCGTTTTGTTTTGTTTGAGAGGCTTTTACTATAGGGTGCCTGCACTCGCCAGAAAGACAGGGACAGAAAGCGAGAAATCATCCCCCAGGGGGGATGGCCACACTGCAATACCTTCTCCTTTTTCCTCAGGATCTTGGGCACGTACGCACACACTCCTGGCATGAGTTTAAGCCACCAGGTCTAGGACTCAAACCGCGGTCGGCTACATAGGAGTCCAACAACATAGCCATTATGCCAACTGCAGCTCCTGAGGGAAGTTTTTTTTAACAATATTTGTTGAAAACATATTATCACAAAGGTCTTCACCATAGGATGGTGAGGGCCTAGCATGGTGGTTAAGCTGCTGGATTCTCACATGGTCCACCACAGTTCAAATCCCAGACCTGGTGGCTTGTAAATCACATCAGACACATGTGAGTGTGTGTCCAAATCCCACGAAGAGAATGGAGGAGATGGAATTGCAGTGTAGTCATCCCCCATGGGGGGTAATTTCTCACTACCCTTTCACTGTCTCTGTCTCTCCCCAGCAAGCATATGTGCCCTGTGACAAAAACCTAAAAAAAATTAGAACAAAATGAAAATTTCAACAAATGGCATGGTCATCTCCTCTCCCTACCCACAGAGATTCAAGTGATACTTCTTTTTCCTAATTCCTATAACCAAAAAAAAAGAAAGATTATAAAATTATCTTTAAATTATTATTGCTTTTATAACTTATAAGTAAATATATTTTATGTGTATATGTATAAACATGTCATAAATACATGCCATTAATTATATATTATTATGTTTAGTATTGAAATAATTATTGCCCATTTATGAAATTTATAGCAATTTTTTTGAATGGTAGTTGAGTAGTAGTTAAGGCTATGAAAGGCTCCAAACAAAACATTTTTTATAAAAATGTATTTCTTGGTACCAGTAGATGGCATATGGTTAGGTCATTGGACTCCCATGTAGTCAAAAGCAGTTCAAGTCCTGGACCTGGTGGCTTAAAGCTCTCACCAGGCACAGGTATATGTGTGCCCAAGACCCCAAAAGAATGAAGAGAACGTGCCCTATAGCAAAAATCTCTCTTAATAAAAAATAAAGATCTCAGTATATACAGTTCTGATTGCATTTTCTTTAGAAATTGATTACACACATGGAAGGATTACCACAATAAATTTCATTAAAATGGCAATTTGCAAAAAAGAAAAAAAATACTTTCTTAAGGTTTTTCCTACATTTTTGTAAATACTAGAAATAACAAAAGGAGGAGATATTTTATTTCATAAATATTTAAATGCCACTTTATTTGTACCTCTCCAGTGATTAGAAAATCTATTTTGCCCTGAGTGGTGCTATTAGCTCATTCCACAGCAGGAAGTCATTCAGTCTCTGGAATCCATCCCACCCACTTTAGAAAAAAGTACTAAACAATACCGCTTCTGATCTTTATTAACTTAATATGACAAACTTAATGCAGTGGCAACATCCACGAAATTGTAATAACTACTCAAGTATCTGTGGTATAAAGTCTCATGAGCTGCGTTGTTATTTTTAAAGAGCTGATAATAGTGCCAACATGTGGAAAGTGTTTTCCTGCTTAATCGTACACATCACTTTGTTCTTGTAAGCAGTGGCTATTAATGAGGCATGTTAAACAAGAGATTTCATTTATTTAAAACTAAATATTTTTGGTTGCTTTTTCAGCAGAGCTATGCCTGTGTATGTGTAAGTGTGTGTATGTATATGTGTGTATGTGTGTTTAGAGACCTATTGATAAAACAGTCATTTTACTGGAAAACTGATTTAGACATAAAACTTATCCTTCATAATGAGGCAAGCATTAATGGCGGTGAAAGTTACATAGATACAGATTTAAATAAACCTTTCATGTCTATATTTTTACAACAGGCCTCTACAAAATGCTAATTTGTTGCAGGTTAAATTACATATAAAAATGTAGTTGTTAACTCCCAAAATTGTGGTCATTCACAGCAGACACTTTGTTTCACAAATCAGAAACTTTTTATTCCTCATACTTTTTTATTACTCTATTAAGCATGTAACAGAGTGAAACAGTACACCAACTGTTAAACTTTGTTAACAAGCCATGCCACACGTTTATTTCAGCTCAATGAGGATTCTGTAGATTGCCTATTTGTGAGTCCTGAGGTATTCTGTGCATCACAGACCATATTTGACTAAGAAAACTGTGTTTATAAAAAATCTGTGTATTTGGATACATCCGAACTGCCTCCATAGATACATTTCCTTAGTCTTTCTATCACGGATGAGTGCCAAAGCAGAAAAAAAATATCTACTCCCCAAGGTCATGGGAATTGGTTAATTACAGCTGACAATATTATGATACAAGGAAAAAAAGCAACTCTTTCTAAGTCTATATGAAACATTGCATTCCAAAATTGTTTATTCTTGAAAGAGTCAAAATACATCCCAAAAGAATATGATACAAATGAGCACAGACACTTCTCAGCAGTTGTGTCCTTCTCATCATGTGAGTGCCAGACTCCACATCGGATAAATCCAGCCCGTAGAGCACTGTGCCAGTCAGATCGTGTAGCCAGGCCAAGCGGGATGAATCTAATTAGGAAGGCTGCAGCATAAAATTCACAAAATCTCTTCAAATTTTAGTTTGTCCCACTAAAGAAAAGTTCTTTGCAGAGGTCACCCACAAGTGAGGAAGAGCTCCCAACTACCAGAACTTCTTTCATTAATTCAACCCCAAAGCAGGGCTGGGACTAATGTACATACCTGGTCACTAATGTTGATGCTGAGCAGGGCTAAACTAAGCAGCGGTGATATTGGAAGAGAAAAAGAATCCCCCAAAGATGTGACTTCCTTAAAATGTACAATAGTAGCTTTGTTTTTATTTATTTACTTATTTGTTCATTTGTTTGTTTGTTTTTAATGCCAGAGGACACATACACCTGTCAGAGAAAGACAAATGAACAGAAAGGGAGAAGGAAGAAGAAAGCATGCCCCAGTGGAGTGGTCCTTCCGGCAACCCTGTCTCCATTTCTCCATCCTGTGAGAAGGTGAAGCATGCATTCACATAGGCCTGGTATTCCAAGGCCTCTGGGTCAGGATCTGAGCTGCAGTCAGCTCTGTGGAATCTGGCTCCCTTTAACCACTAGGCTATGGAGCCAGCGCAATATGACCTTGAATACAACTTTATATGGTCTTTGAAGCCAAGGATGAACAATTTCTTTTTCTTTTTCTTTTGATTTTTAGAGAGACTTTTGCTATAGGGCATGTGTGCTTGCAAGAAATCACCCTCCCATGGGAGATGGCCATGCTATAATCCCTTCTCCTCCAGTCACCTCTTGGGATTTGGGGCACACATGCACACGCACCTGGTGTGAGTTTTAAGTCACTAGGTCCAGGTCTCGAACTGCAGTCCACTATGTCGGAGTCCAGCAACAGAATCATTACACTATCTGCTGGTCCCCAACCTAATTTTTTAAATTAAACTGCTCAGTGATGCTTATCATGAAACCTCTGCTTGAACGTGTAATAATGATGCCCCATAAGTTGATTTTTTAAAAATTAACTTACTAACTTATACATTATTTTTTATTTATTCATTGCCTTTTTTATTATCTATCTTTTCTCTGCTAGAATCATGATATTTTGTATTTCTTTCATTTACCAATATGTCTTAAGTATCTAAAACAGCACCTGGCACACATAAAAGGGTCAATAAAGATTTGTCAAAAGAATAAAAGCTATACATTTTCAAGAACTACCCTTGGGCATTCATTCTTCCTTTGGAAGGCTTTGTAGTAAAAACAGTTCTGCAGATTTATGAAGTCTGCATTGAACATTTTCTCCTCTCATGCCCTTGAACTCTACTCTCGCCTCTTAAGGAAACTCTAAGGTCAATAGCTCCTCCCCTGGCTTTAAGGAAAGTGACAGCAGGATGCCACCCTGGAAAAGGAGCAAGCACGGGGGCTGAAAAACAAGTTTCCCCTCCTCATAGCTGCAAAATTCATTCAAGTTCCTTAACATGTCAGTATTCGCTCCATTTTTTCCTCTTCTTGATTTTCCCAGGCTGACTTATTTTGTGCATCTTCATCATCCTGAGCCAGTGTTTCCACCAGGCCATTTGCTACATGGATATAAGTATCTCTTATGTGTCTGTTTCTGCCATCAGGAGAACTCGATACATGTAAGACACTTACTCCATATTTGCGGACTCATAAATGCACATGTTGAACAAGTTCCACGTTGACCTATCTTCACGTTGCATAAATATTCGATGGACATCACTTCCTTGGAAGAAAATACGGATGGAAAGGAAAGACTGTGGAGCCTAAAGATAACCTGAGATTAGAGCCCCTTGAAGAGCCCTCCCTACACTCAACACTGACCTTGAGAATTGCAACAAGATAGATACAAATCCCAAGACACACGGCCAGGCAAAGGTGGGGTATAGCATGACTCCTATGGAAATATGCCTCTTCCCTCATCTGATTCTTCCATGGGGTTATTAACACAGACAATGATGAGAAAAGAATTTACTATTTTCTGCATAATTAATCTCTAGGCTTCTGATCATAAGTATAATTCTTTAGGTAAGTAAGAGAAGCTCTAGGTTTTAAATTCAACTGAAAAAAAAGAAGACAAGAATCATGAATTAACAATGGTTACATCATTCTGTAACTAATTAGACTCAAAGAGGCCAATGTTTTTTTAAAAAACTATGTTCATTATAAAATAAGTTTTAAAAAATTCCAATTATCAATAACTAGGGAGAAAAAAACTGTCTCTCGAATACCATGGAAAGCATAATGAATTCTCGAATGATAGCGCTACTGCAATCCCCTTCATAACCTTCATTAAATAGAGCCTAAAACAAAAACAAAGATTAGTGTAGAGTAGGTTTCTCAGAAAATGACTAAAGGCCATGCAAATTATAGCAGACCAACAGGACAAAGGCTAAGAAAATTAGGCCTCTGAGGAAAGAAATATACAAAATATAAAATACAACCAGTTACAACCAGCTGAGCTGATATTTCTAATTATTCAAGATGAAGGAGAAGAAAGGGAAAGATGAACAATTCAATAT
Organism: Tupaia belangeri chinensis; assembly: GCF_000334495.1. Lineage (NCBI taxonomy): Eukaryota > Metazoa > Chordata > Mammalia > Scandentia > Tupaiidae > Tupaia > Tupaia belangeri. Next base: position 1,213,722 of record NW_006159859.1, read on the forward strand.
TACAAACAATCTAACATACTTTGGCCAATTATTCCCAGCTTTTTTTTTTTTGCCACTAATCTACTTTTAAAAGGCATTTTAAAAATTATTTCCATTTGAGTTTAAGTTATTTCCTATGATCATGTTCATAGTATGATTAGGTGTCAGGAGCTGTAAGACAACCCAAGGTGAGGAGAAGAGGCAGGATGAAGAAAATGAAGGCCTGGGTGAGCCTCCCTGGCACTGACACCCACAGTCACTCTTCCTGTTTAAACACTCACAGGCTGGGACCAGCAGTTGGCATAATGGCTATGTCTCTGGACTCCCATGTAGTTGACTGCGGTTCGAGTCCAGGACCTAGTGACTTAAACTCACACCAGGCGCATGTGCATATGTACCCAAGATCCCAAGAGGAGAATGGAGGAGAAGGGATTGTGGCGTGGCCATCTCCCCTGGGGGGGTGATTTCTCGCTTTCTATCTCTCTATCTCTCTCTGCCTTTCTGGCAAGCGCACGTGCCCTATAGCAACAACCTCTCCAAAAAAATAAAACAAACAAAAAAACCACTCACAGGCTTAAGGCCATGCAGACAATCTCTGTAGGAAAGTATAAAGGAAATTAAAATGTTGGGATCTGGAAAATCGCATCTAAAAGGTTATTAATATCAGTGTGATTTTATAAAAATGGCTTTTTAAATTACTACTTCATTTGGGTAAGTTCCACAAAAGATTTAATCATGTTAAAGATGCAAAGAGCAAAACATGAAAGGAAAGTGACTTCAACCTTCTCAACCTCTGACGTGTGGTAATGAAAAAATGAAGACATTCAAAGGACAGGCATCTGACTACAAGGAAACTCTTCCAGGTGGTACTCCAGTCAGAAAATACGCTTTTCTATATATATTTAGGGATACAGCACTAAAAGGACATCTTGCAGCAGGCATTTGGGCAGATGTCTAGTGCAAATGTGAATCTATGCTTCAGGGTAATCACATCTCCGGGGTCTCAGCACGGCGCAGATCTGCATAGATGCAAATTGTACATCTGATACACTGTCTAGAGAAATAAGAACGTGGTAGCTGGGATTTTAATGAGACCAAGGAGGCAGAATGTGTCTTGACAACCTAAACGCACTCTGCTCTGCTGGCACATGCTGGTAAATGCTGATTCTTGGCAGGCTGAGGCCATGAGGGAGGCTCAGGTGCAATTCTGGTGTACCCATGACCTGGGTGTGGTGGCAGGACGCACCTGTAATTCCAGCACCTTCTGGGGAAGCTGAGGTGAGAAGATGGCAACATACCAAGATCTTGTCTTAAACCGAAAAACAGAACAAAACAAAACAGAATGCGGGAAAGTCTGAAGTAAAGAGACCATGATTTTTTTTTTTTACAAAGTTAGATTAAAAAGCCCAAGATCAATAGCAATGATACAAAACCAGCAGAAATTCTTCAGTCTAAGACAAATACTATCCAACCTGCTGAAAAGTAAATGCTACCAAATCCAGCCAAGGCAAGAATGGAAATACAATTCAGGCCATTCCCGACTGAGGGCATCACCAATACCTTGAAGGAAGGCATGAGTATAACAAGGTCATCCTCAGTCCATTCTCCTGTCACTGAAAAAGAAAAATTAAAACCCAGCCCTTAGTCACTCTTGAAGTCAGTAGATCTATTATTTTCAACAGTTGCATAACAATCTATAGGAATGTAACAGGACATTTATTCAAGCATTTTATTATTGATAGACATTCAGGTTTTCTTTTTCCCTTTCTTTTTTATTTGTTATTTTGCCACTAAATTCAACAGGAAATTTGTTGTCCTTGTGCTTTAGTTTATTCACGTAATTAGGATAACAACAACTGCCTCCTGTTAGGAAGATGAAATTATTTATCACTTAAAATAGTGCTTGACATATGGTAAATATTAAACAAATGTTAGAATTGTATTGTGCCTAGGGTTTTCAGTTTCCACTCCCCGGCATGTTCCCTCTGCCCCAAACACTCTCCTGTAACTTTGCATCTGGCTAATCAATAACAAAAGTTAAAAATGAACCAGTCATTTTATTTTATTTGTATAAATTTGATTCCAAAGGTGATTCAAATGGTATGTGTGATATTTCTGCTATTTTTAAAAACATGAATGTGTGTGTGCGGGATGGAGGGAATCAGAAGAATCAAGTTCGTACTAACTTAGTTGTTTTTAGAAGAGCTGAGCAAGTTCATGAACTAGATCTCCAGAAAATCGCTTAATTCGGCAATTCCATTTACTTAGTGGGCCTCGCCTGATAAATGTGGTTTCACAGAAAGGCAGGTGATGGAACACATTGAGGCCCAAGGGTAGCGGTCATAAATCTGACACATGAATTTTAGGATGTCATATAAGGTGGGACCAGCAGATGGCAAAAGGGTCACATCCGTAGACTGCCACATAGTGGACCACGGTTCGAGTCCCAGACATGGCGGCACACCAGTACATGTGGATGCCCACCCAAGATCCCAAGAGGAGGATGGAGGAGAAGGGATTGTGGTATGACCATTCCCTCTGGGCATTAATTTCTCACTTTCTGTCTCTTTCCGCCTCTCTGGTGAGCGCATGTATCCTATAGCAGAAATCTCTTAAAAACAAACAAAAAAAAAGAATATCATATAAGGATTTTCATAAACTGGCTTCTAACTCTCTCATTTCTCTCCTCTTCCCCAGACTTATCCATCTCAATCACATCAGTCCACTATAGTTCAGTGAGGTATCATACCTCCCAAAGCTACTTCTCCTGATCCCCGCCCCCATTTCATTTCCACCTGAACGACTCTTCATTAGGCCTTAGAAGCTTGATCTGTGTCACCCTTGGAGGTCCCATCCTGGAAACTTGTGCCTGAGTGCAGCCCTGTCTTCCACCCAGCATACTATCACACCATATTGTGATAATTTGGCATCTCACTCACTGAAATGTGACTCTTTGTAGGCAGGGCCTTCTCTGTTCAGATAGAACTTGATATCCCGTAGGCTTCCAAAAGATTTTTCTTTACTTCTTTGGATGACAGAGTAATGAAGATAGAAGAGAAAAAATATTTAAATATTTATATTTAAAGAACATGTAGGTAGGGAAAAAGCCCACTAACTTGACAAGAAGGAGTCAGTCTTTACAGAAGTAGAGACAGAGACGAATAGAACTGTGAGACGTCAGAGTTTGAGAAGGGGAGTATCAAACACCGTCAGATGCTACAGGAAGGCAGTGAAGGAAACCAAGAAAATGAGAAGTGTCACAGAAGGCCTGAGGTGAGGGCCCCGAGAATGACGGCCTTAGCAAAGGAGGGCCAAGGGAGCAGGTGGGAGCAGCTCCCGTATCTTGGAACTGAGCGTCAACTAAGGGTTTTTAGAAAAGGCATATAAGGGACCAAGATGGGGCCACTGAACTCAAGGAGCAGCTGAGAAACCGAGATGGAGGTAAATAAGCAGGTGGAAGGGGTACGAGGAGCCATGAGATGCTCATAACAGCGACAGGCTGGGCAGGAGCCCCATTTCCGCCTGTCCCTCTCTCCACACCACCCTCCATTTCCGACCTCCCCAACCCTGTCTTAGCTTAGATGACAGGTATTCTAACAAGACCAAGCTTTTTCTTTTTTTTTTTTTTCTTTTTTTGGAGAGGTTTTTGCTATAGGGTGCATGTGCTCCCCAGGAAGACAGAGAGAGACAGAGAGACAAAAAGCAAGAAATAACCCTCCAGGGAGGATGGCCACACTGCAATCCCTTTTCCTCCATTCTCTTCTTGGGATCTTGGGCATGCACGCACATGTGTGAGTTTAAGCCACCGGGTCCGGGACTTGAACCGCAGTTGGCTACATGGGAATTCAGCGACATAGCCATTACGCTAACTGCTGGTCCCCCAACAAGAGCAAGCTTCAACCTGGACACATTCCACTTAAGTAGATTTAAAAAAAAAAAAAAGAAAAGAAAAAAAGAAAAGAAAAGAAACTTCTTTCATCCATGTGCAGATGAGAGAGAAGGAGAGAGAAACACCCTGACAGGGTGTTCTTATAGTGACCCACTCTCAGATTCAGCCAGCTCTGGGCAAGGGCATGGAGCAGGTTTAGAGATACCGAGTTACACATTCAGAACCTTCCCACGTGGTCAGCCCGCCAGAGTACAGCATTACTCTGTGCCCCTCTGCCCCTGAGCAGGAGTTCTATTGCAACACAAGTTCATTTATTCCAATTTTGTATTCATTAAGCCTAGATTTATTTGTCATAAAGAATAAAAATGAAACCAAAATTAGTAATAATATTGAGGTCCAGTTCACCTCTGTACCTATGCTGGATATGCTGTGCTAAGGAAAACAGCGGTCTTTAGGAAGAAGAGTTCATTGAAAGATTAATTTATGTAAAAACATGATATATTTATTCACATGTCAAGAATTCTATACATAGCTACAAAAAAATATTTTCTGCATTAAATGAGACCAAGTAATAGATGTTTCTATAAGTGAGACAGCATTATAATCTCCCTGTAGGTGCTAAGAAGTTAAAAAAAAAAAAAAAAGAAAACATAAGAGTAACATTCTCACAGAAAGTAACCACAGATCAAGAAAATCAGTTCTACCAAAGTATAAAATTACTCTCCTTATTTTTTTAAGTTTCTTACATTGTACACAAGAGTGTCATTAGAAATAGAGCTATTTAAAAATGTAAGTTCTTCTATGTATGATATAGAAAACTGTATTGCTATATTTTCCTTACTATGAATTCTAATGACCAGAGCTTGTATGCCAAAGACTAGTCCATTATTACTAAAATAATCATAGCTTTTGAATGAAGACTGTAATGCAGGAATAATTTGATTTTTATCCAAACCATTCAAACTTTGTTTTTCACTACTGATTTTTTACATAATTTGCAAATAAATAATTATATAATACATTTCTCTCTTTAAGTTACTCTTGAAAGTAAATTATACATTTGGTTGATGGATAAAAATACTTGTGTTTTACAAGTATCATGTCTCTTATAAATTAAAGGTTTGTGGCAACCCTGAATTTATCAAGGCCATTTTTCCAAGGGCACATGCTCAGTTTGTGCCTCTGTGCAACGTTTTGGCAATACTAGAAATTTTCCAAACCTTTTCCATGTTTTTATATCTGTTATGGTGTTCTGTGGCCCGTGGTCTCTGATGTCACCATTGTCACTGCTTTGGCTTACCCTGAACTGTAGGACAGCAAACATAATGCTGTGTACATGCTGAGTGCTATACTAAGTGCTCTTCCCTCTTCTCTCTTTTTTTTTAAAGAGTTATTTTATTTAACTTCATTTATTTATTTTAATTTGACCAGAGAGGGACAGAGTGAGAAAGAGAGAGAAAGTGAGAAAGCAAGCTGCCAGGTCCAGGACTCAAACCATGGTCAGCTATGTGGGAATATCACACCTTAACCACCACGCCACCTGCTGGCCCCCACCTCTTCTCTTTCTACTCTTCAGGCCTCTCTACTCCCTGATACACAGCAATACTAAAATTAGGCAATTCACAACCCTACTATGAACTGGAAGCATTCAGGGAAAGGAACAGTCACCTGTCTCCCACTTTAAATCAAAAGGTAGAAATTGTTGGGATCAGCAGTTAGCGTAATGAGTATGTCGCTGAACTGCCAAGTAGGCAACCACAGTTCGAGTCCCGAACCCAGTGGCTTAAACTCACACTGGGCGCATGTGCTTGCCCAAGATCCGAGAGGAGAATGGAGGAGAAGGGATTGCAGCATGGCCATCCTCCCTTGGCGGGGATTTCTTGCTTTCTGTCTCTCTGTCTCTCTGTCTGTCTGGCGAGCGCACATGCCCTATAGCAAAAAAAAAAAAAAAAAGGTAGAAATTATTAAGCTTAGGAAGGCCCATCTGGGAAAGCCTGAAAGCTAGGCCTCTGGAACCAAACACTTAGCCAAGTTGTGACTGCAAAGGAAAAGTTCTTAAAGGAAATTAAAACTATTGCCCCCCTACATAAATGACAAGGAAGTGAAACAATCTTATTGCTGATGTGGAGAAAGTTTGAGTGGTCTGGACAGAAGATCCAATGAGCCACAACATGCCCTTTAGCCAAACTCTAATCCAAAGCCAAGTCTTAACTCTTCAATTCCATGAAGACTGAGAGGAGAGGAAGCTGCAGAAGAAAAGTCTGAAGCTAGGAGAGGTTCATTTGTGAGGTTTAAGGAAAGAATCTGTCTCCATCACATAAAGTGAGGTGAAACCTCAAGTGCTGATGTAGAACCTGCAGTGAGTTATCCAGAAGATGTCACTAAGTTAATTAATGGAGCTGACTACATTAAGCAGTGGACTTTCAATACAGGCGAAACAGCCTCCTATTGGAATAAGGATGATCTTTAGGATTTTCAGAGCTAGAAAACAGTTCTTGTCTGGTTTCAAAGAACAGGCCCAGACACAGTGGCACAAGCTGTAGGGAACTGCTGGGTCATACTGAAGCCACATGTGAGGCCCGAGTTCGGGTCCCAGGTCAACCTGAACATGCTGGATGAGTCCACATGTACCTGTGATTCTGGCTGGCTGTGCAGTTGGAGGCAGGATTGTGGCATAGTGAAGACTTTTAGAGATCATGTGTCTCTCTCAACAAATAATGCTATCGCATGCTTAATAGACCACACTGTAGTTATGTTCACATAACTGTTGTGTGTGTACATATATATATATACTGGAAAACCAAAAAATATGGTGTGGCTCACTTCATTTCCACATCAGCTTTATTACAACAGTCTAGAACCAGATCTACACTCTCTCTAAGGAATGTCTGTGTCAGCAAAAACAACTGCTTGCCAAAAGCTCTAGCCTGACATGGTTCGTGGCACTCTTCCCACGACAGTCTCTTCTGTACCATAACTCTGACTTCTACCTAACCCTTGAGACTTACAATTAACAAAAAGATCGAAATCAAATGAAAAATTGAGGGAGATGTTTTGCAATACAGTTTTTACCCTCCTGTGACGAAAGCTGTTTCTCCTTTAGAAACTAATACGCTTGGGACCAGCAGTTAGCATAATGGCTATGTCGCTGGACTCCCACGTAGTCGACCGTGGTTCGAGTCCTGGACCCGGTGGCTTAAACTCATGCCTGGTGTGTGTGTGTGCGTGCCCAAGATCCCGAGAGGAGAATGGAGGAGAAGAGATTGCGGCGTGACCATCCCCCCTGGGGGTGATTTCCTGCTTTCTATCTCTCTGTCTCTCTCTGTCTGTCTGGCGAGCGCATGCACCCTATAGCAAAAACCAGATCTACACTCTCTCTAAGGAATGTCTGTGTCAGCAAAAACAACTGCTTGCCAAAAGCTCTAGCCTGACATGGTTCGTGGCACTCTTCCCACGACAGTCTCTTCTGTACCATAACTCTGACTTCTACCTAACCCTTGAGACTTACAATTAACAAAAAGATCGAAATCAAATGAAAAATTGAGGGAGATGTTTTGCAATACAGTTTTTACCCTCCTGTGACGAAAGCTGTTTCTCCTTTAGAAACTAATACGCTTGGGACCAGCAGTTAGCATAATGGCTATGTCGCTGGACTCCCACGTAGTCGACCGTGGTTCGAGTCCTGGACCCGGTGGCTTAAACTCATGCCTGGTGTGTGTGTGTGCGTGCCCAAGATCCCGAGAGGAGAATGGAGGAGAAGAGATTGCGGCGTGACCATCCCCCCTGGGGGTGATTTCCTGCTTTCTATCTCTCTGTCTCTCTCTGTCTGTCTGGCGAGCGCATGCACCCTATAGCAAAAACCTCTCCAAAAAAAGAAAAAAAAGAGAAAAAGAAAAGAAAAGAAAAGAAACTAATATGCTCGTTAGGAGGAGCAAAAGTCAGAGACCTTTATTAAGCTTCTAATAAACCTCACACACCAGCATCTATGATTGGTCAGTCACCTGAAGGCAAGAGCTTTCATTTACTAACCCATCTCTAGATTATTTCCTATTCTGTGGAACAATCTGTTCTTCTTAAGTACAAGATAGATTGTTATGACTCAGGCAAGAAATACTAAAAATCAAGTGCATTTCATACTTAGTATACGTCAGGAAAAAACAACCATAAATACAGATTAACTGATATCTTCAGATGCAATGTCTTAATAGTGCACCAATGAAAAAGCTCTGGAAGTTAAACACCTTTTAAAAAGCAGTAATTTAGGGACCAGCAGTTGGCATAATAGCTATGTTGCTAGACTCCCATGTAGTCAACCACAGTTCAAGTCCTGGACCCAGTGACTTAAATTCACACTGGGCAGGTGTGCGTACATACCCAAGATCCCAAGAGGAGAATGGAGGAGAAGGGATTGCAGCATGGCCATTCCCCCTGGGGGGGGGGGGGGTTTTCACTTTTTGAC
>NW_006159859.1:1222059-1256434 GCF_000334495.1 Tupaia belangeri chinensis
TGATTCTCACTTTCTGCCTCTCTGTCTCTCTTTCTGGCTTGCTGGCAAGCACACACGCCCAATAGCAAAAGCCTCTCCAAAAAAAAAAAAGTAATTTGTCTGAAATTATCCAACCATAAAAGTACAATGCAAAGCAATCCAGATTCAATTATGATGTTTCTGAGATTCTTTTAGTTTTTTTTGTGTACCGACTTGCTAACTTAGGAGAGAATTCAGAAAATGCATTTTAAGACAAAAGTAATTGATTTGTTTTTTCTATGACTAATTGCTTTATTAGTTCCTAAAGCATATTTACCAGTTTTAGTACCATTTCTGGAAGGTTTCCCTGACCTGGATCATCTCTTCTTAGCTTGGGAGAGTTTTTGAATTGTGCTTTTCTCAAAAGAAATGAGAAAAGTTTCATTTTTGCCTTTTTATATATTTTTTAATCTCCAGGTTTAGATGTTGCTTGAAATGGTCAATTTTCTCACTTCCAACACATTATATATGAGACAGTTTCCTGGAATCAAGGAAACCAGAAAACCTTAGAGAGATGATGATGAAGCTTCCTGGCACATTTTATCTGGCCGAGCCCAGGCCACAGCACATACAGAGCAATAATTCTCTTCCCTTGGAGAATCAGGCTGCTATTGAAGAGGAGCAATGCTGATCCTCATGCAGTTTCACTGAAATAACTGGTGCCACAGAAACACCGGAAATAAAAATATGCTGACATACACCCATTCCTGGCCTGTTCTCATAATTTAATTTAGAGAGAGGGAATATAGCCAGTGAGACAAAAAAAAAAAAAAAAAAGAAGAAGAGGAAGAAGAAAATAAAAGAAACAGCATAGAAGCTGGAGGAAAACATACAGAACTGAGACATGAAAATCAAAATGGAAAAAAAGAGCATCAGTGAAGAAAAGAAGCTCTGGATAAATGTTTTAGAAGTTTATTTCTTTCTTCTGCAGTAAGAGAGATATAAAGACAGGCAGAGAGGCAGAGGGACAAACACCCATAACAGGAGCTGTGATTCACCTCAGCTTTGGCCAGCCCTAGATCATGCGCACACATGGGCCAAGCACTTCAGATGTTCTCCGACTCAGAACCACCCCTCGACATGGGTCAGCTTCACTGGGCATGGCATTACCACTGTCTGGGCCCGGGGCTGAAATAACTTAAGTCAACTTGAATTAAGTTTAAAGGAGTCCTGAGCTTTGTCAGCGGTAACTAATATGTAGAAAAATGAAAGGAAAAAAATGAGAAAGTAAGGTGAAAAGAAAAGAAAAAGACTCTATAATAATGGGGGGGGCGGAATGAACCTCTGTACTTTTAATTGCTTCCTGTAAATGAATAATACAATTTTTTAATCGAAGACATGCACAGGACAGATAAAACCAGACAGGAACCACTGCAGGGAAGAGTTATCAATAAAGTTTTGGATCAAAGAAAGCATGGCTAAGTGGTAAATGATCAAAGCTATCCAAGCCAGGGGACATGGTCAGAAGGAGCAAGTCCACCAGTCTGCATAAATCTCCCTGGAAGTCTCAGAAACAGAGTGAGAAAGCTCAGGGGAGGATGAGTGAGAAGTAGACTCAGTTTAACATCTAAGTGGAGCATAGGTGGCCCACACAGAGAACTAAATATCCCTTTCCAGTCAGGCGAGAAATGAGTGGTTTATTCCCCTGCAAATACAACGCAGTAAGTCTCAAACCTCAAAAACACTGAAAAGGAAATGCAAACCAAGGCCACCGTGTGATTTCAGTAGGTACACAGCAATTAGAATATCTGAAATCAAAAAGGTTGACAGTAACAAGTGTTGCTGAGGAAACGGGCACTCTCATACATTCCTGGGAAGGTAAATGTCACACAACTTTGGGAAACATGCTGACAGTTTATTGTAAAGTTACATATATATTTGTTTCATGATCTACAATTCTGGTCCTAAATCTGTACCTAAGAGAAATGAAAACACATCTACACAAACATTTGTAAAGATTTGCAATAGCTTTATCCATAAGAGCCTAAACTATAAATGACCCAAACACCCAACAATAGAATTGATAAACACATCATGAAATAACAATATAATGGACTTGGTACTTGGTAATAAAAAGAGCTGGCCACTTTCACAGCCAACGGCATGGGTGAATCTCAAAATTGTTAAGCTGAGAAAAATACAACAGATATAAAACAGGACTAGTTATATGCCTAAATAAGGCTAGACTCAAGACTATGGAGATAGAAAGCAGATGGTTGGAGTTTTCTCTGGCGGAGTTAGAGACAGGGATTGACCACAGATGGTCACGAGAGAACTTCTGTGACGACAGAAATCTTGATCTTGGTGTTTTAGTAGCTTGTGATACAGACTAGGTAGTGCTTAAACCAAGTTCATTTTACTGTGCATAAATTATACTTCCATGTTGATCTTTAAAAATTGGTCAGAGTAAGTCGTAATGTACATTTGCTTTTCCTTAAGTATTTATATAGTTAATTTATGACAAAGGATAGGTTCATGTATTTGAAAACTGAAGGAAAGGTTCTATTAGATTAATAAAACATGTCCGTATGTGGCCAGCAGGTGAGTAGAGGTTAAAGTGGTTGGATCCCGCATGGCCGACTCATGTAGGGCGCATGTGCATGCATGCCCAAAATCCCAAAAGGAGAATAGATTGAGGGGTGGCCATCTGCTCCCCCACCAGGGTTGGAGATGATTTTTTTACTTCCTCTTCCTCTCCCTTTCTCTTTTCTCTCTGTTTCTCTCTCTCTCTCTGGCATGCACATGTACCCTATAGCAAAAACTAACCATATATGAGCAAATTGGAAGAAAGATGGATGCAGCCTCATTATGGAGTTGATGGGAGGTTTAAAATCCTAGATAGAGAGAGGTCAGTCACATAGCAGTAGTCAGTTATCTCCACGGTAATCACCATAATCTTGATAGAGGAAGCGTGATTTCCATTTTCCAGATGACAAATCTACAATTCACAGAGATTTACAGCTTCTGCGAGGTAACATTCCTACCCAGTGGTAGAATTAGGACTTCAGTTTATTTCGTACAGCAGTTACTTAAAAACAAAACAAAATAAACAAACAGAAAGACTTGTCATTTTAAATTCGTTTCCTGTTTTTTAAACTGTAGGCAATTCCTTTTTTTTTTTCTTTTTTGGAGAAGTTTTTGCTATAGGGCTCGTACGTTGGCCAGAAAGACAGAGACAGAGAGTGAGAAATCACCCCCCCAGGGAGGATGGCCACACTGCAATCCCTTCTCCACTATTCTCCTCTCAGGATCTTGGGCATGCACGCACATGTGCCCAGTGTGAGTTTAAGCCACCAGGTCCAGGACTTAAACTGTGGCCAACTACATGGGAGTCCAGCGACATAGCCATTATACCAACTGCTCATCCCTATGCAAAATATTATGAATAGGTTACTTAATGTCCAATAGCAACTGCTTCCCGGTCTCTAACTCATTTGGTTTGTAGACTGTATTCGCTTGCTTTCTTTCTTTCTTTCTTTCTTTCTTTCTTTCTTTTTTATGTTTATTTGTAGAGAGATTCTTGCTGTAGGGTGTGTGCGCTCGCTGGAGAGACAGGAAGACAGAAAGCAAGAAATCACCTCCCAGGGGAGATGCCATAATCCCTTCTCTTCCATATCCCTCTTGGGATTTTGGGCATGCACACGCACACATGCACCCAGTGTGAGTTTTAGACCACCGGGTTCGGGACTTGAACTGTGGTAGGCTAAGTGGGAGTCCAGTGATGTAACCATTAGGCCATCTGCTGGTCCCTGTAGATTGTATTCACTTTCTCTTGATGAATTAGTAGTGTTTACAAGTAAACGGGTAACAACAGGAGCTCAATAGGCTAATAGGCTGCAAGTATGTGACACACACGAAACTGATGGAAGTGGATGTGTTTTGTGCAGTAAGGAGATTTCCTTGCAATGGAGAACAACAAAGTCATACAAATGAATGTAAAACAGTACTTGCTATTGGCCTATTCATTCAAATTAAAAACCACTCTTCCTCAATACTGTTTCTTAGATACTCTTCCATATTCATACTCACCTCAATTCAATTAAACAGGGGTCATCAGCTGAACATTTAGTAAACAGATTCGGTTTCTCTAGTGCTTAGTGATCTGCACTGACATTACAAGAATTATCAGGGAACCACAGGCATGTGAAGATGGGATTATTTGTATGTCCAAAGCCTTTTAATCAGGCCCCAGGAAATGGGGCGTTTGACTTATATCTGTAACGTCTCACAACAGGAAACTAAAAATAGGCATAGAACATTTGGTCTGGCAGGAATTGTACCTGGACGTTGGGAGTTGTCATTCTACCTGTGCTGGAGAAGCCTGCCTCACTGAGTTGAAATCACCAGCCTGTCTGGCAACATAAAATCACTCACCTTATGGGGCAGTTAGAACCAAGTCAACGTGGTGCTTCCTATGGAAAAAAAACTGAACTGAAACATCCAACACCCTGTGTCAGCTTTTCGGGTCACTAAATCACACAGTATTCCTCTCCTTTCACACTCTGGAGGAAATGCGAGAGGAGTGGAGTTGTCCGCTTCCAAGACTCAGCCATTCCTGAGACCAGAAGTATTCTATCCAATCAGTGACTAAGCCTGCCTGCAGTGACCTAGAGCCTGAGCAACCGCCCAACCCCAAGCAGCCCTTGCCTCCCTCCTGGTTAGCAGGAGAGTCGGGGAGAGTCTGGTTTCAGCATAGCGTCTGTTCTTTGCACTCAGGACTTTCCTTTCAGACTGTGAGTGTGTTTTCCTTCTGTGCATTTTAAAGTTCACTTTCGAAGTTCACAAGAAAATTGTACCACATCTCAGCAAAGAGAAAGTATATAGTTAAAACAAAAAGGCAGAAAAATTGTCTTTGGCAGAGGAACAGCTCATTGTGGTTTTTGCTTGGTTCATTAATTATTTACTTAAATTTCCACAAATAAATGAGTAAATGACCTCTACCAAGAAAAAATATAAAATCTGATAAAAGCTACCTGTCATAGTCATAAAATGCATGAGTGTAAACGATTATCAAAATATGTTTTCTAAAATTATAATGGAGTCTATAGATGTTTCCCATCAGGCTTTCTTCAAATTTATCATTAAAAATAAGGACTGAGGGCTAGTGAGTGGTGCGGTAGGTTAGGCACTGGACTCCCACATGGCAGACTGCAGTCCAAGCACCAGACCTGGCAGTTTGAAAATCATCTTGGGCGTGTGTGTGTGCATGCCCAAAATCCCAAGAGGATATTGGATCACAAGGATTGTGTGTGGCCATCCACTCCTGAGGGTATTTCTCACCTGCCCTCTCTCTCTCTCTTTCTCTGGCAAGTGCACATACCCTCTGGCAAAAACCTAATAAGAAAAATAAATAAAATTCAGGATTGAATTTCTCATTATAGTCAAACATGAATAAACATAAGCATGTTAAAATGGAATCTTCCCTTTAATACATGAAAAGCTAATATACAGATACCACAACCAAGCCAATTTACTGATTTTATTTGTTTCCCCCACTAATTCGCTTCCTAGGAATCATGCCTTTAGTGGCCATTGTAATGAATAAGAAACAGGATTCCTAATGATCTTTTCATATGTTCCACAAGAATGAAAGAACCCCTTGGTCAGCAAGTCTTGTCCTTTGTGAAGAGGGAAGGCGGGGTTGTAATTAGAGTTGCCTCCCTCTGACACCTCCCTGACACCTCCCATCAGTGACCCATTAAGGGCCACAGTAAGCTCGGTGCACAGAACTATGCGTGACCTTGCCAACAAGACCAGAGTCCCAGTGATTCTTTTCCTCTATGCATTCAAGAGATGTTCTATGCAAGGTTTTCCATCCAATATTTCTTGAAAATCTAGTGTGTGCAAAGATGCTCAGTTATCTGTAGATAACTGGGAAAGAAAGGGAAAGGAAATGACTATGACGTGGTGCAGTGTTTGGGTAGAGGTAGCATACGGGTACATAAAAGCAGCCCTTCCTCTTGGAAGGTGAATTCACATTCAGGTGACTCTTCATTTGCATTATAGTCGCCAGTCTTCACCATAAGTCCTACCATGATCCAAATGAGTGCTTGGAATGTAGCAAAGGTGACTGTCCATAAAACAGAATCTGATACTAACTTTAGAAAAGAGTTCAGCAGATGGTGATCTAGGTTTTGTCACTGGACTCCCACGCAGTCAACTACAGTTCAAATCCCAGCCCCAGAGGCTTAAAACTCATGCCAGGCACCTGCACATGCATGCCCAAAATCCCAAGTGGAGAATGGAGGAGAAAGGATTGCAGAGTGACCACCCCTTAAGGGAGTGATTTCTTGCTTTCTGTCTCTCTGGTGAGTGCATGAGTGCATGCTCCCTATAGCAAAAAACTCCCTCCCCCCAAAAAAAGAGAGAATAAGAAAGAAAGGGAATTCCATAAAGGCTTGGTGCACCTTTCTGCTCAAAAGTCATTGCCTGGTGCAAATGTAGTCACATACTACTTACCACACAGATGCCATCAGAAATATAATACTAACAACATTAGTTTGATGTTGCATACTTACTTCCATTAAAACTTCATTTTCAGGTCTCTCTTTTTTTTCCAACCTCCACCCAGGACTAATTCAAGCTGTGATTGCCTCGGTTCTTACATCAGCAACATCTGTCACCAAAAATAAATATTCTGCAATCAAAACTTAACTGGCCTAGCAATTTTGTTGGTGATGCATGAGGCAGAACAGAATTCAGTTCCATTCTTCCTCAGCTAAATTAACTCTGCAGCACTGAAAGTAGGAAAGATTTATGTGTTAGTAAATTAAGCAGAAGTGGCCTGAAGAAAACAAAAGATACAAATACATGCAAACTCATGGTATTCTTTCACATTCAGTTTTGCTCCTGTACAATGTACTATATTTTAACAAGTTGGAAAACAGAGAAAAGACAATGCCCATAGCTAAAAGGAAATATGAATTTCAGATGTAAATTGTTTCAATAACTGAACAAAATGTGATCTGTCATCTTATGAAAAGAAAGAATCGAATACTCTCAACACTAGTAATTAGAAAATCCCTCGCTCATATTATCTGCTTCTTGAATAAATTATGCCTACTGCTCGGTTACAGCATTTCAGTTCATGAGGCAATTTTAAACATATTAATTCTTTTAATCTTAAAAATAATCCAAAGGACAGAAGAATTCTCAACTGGAAAAATGCTTGCACATCGATGTTTATTGTGGCATTATTCATAATTGCTAAGACATGGAACCAACCCAAAAGCCCACGAACAGATGAATGGATTGGAAAAGCGTGGCACATATACTCTATGGAATACTACTCAGCCATAAAAAAGACAAGGCCCTGGCTTTTGACAAAAAGTGGATGAATACAGAACATTTACTGCTGAGTGAAGCAAGTCAGGCTATGAAGGAGAGACACTGTATGTCTCACTTAATATGTACTGAGCATCCATACTCTACGGCTGAAACTGAATAACTAAAGGATGTAGAAACATAGTAAATGGTTGTGAATACCAGATACAGTGTGGGAAGAGGGTGGGTGAAGGAGTAGAGTATGAGGAAGGACATTAAGGAGAAAAAATAGACAAGTTATTTATGGAACAAAGAAATGAGTTATTATCTATTGAAGATAATTTATAGTATTGTTACCTGGACTGGTGAGAAATGTACACATGTTGGAATATTCACTTTGCAAGCTAAGTAACATGTGATTGAATGTATAAAAGAAATTGAAATTAAAAATTAAAGGAAAAAAAGAAAAAATAACACTTTTCTGTTAGTGGTTCTGGAATAGTCATTATCATTAAGCAGACGAGGAAATCATACCATACAAGTTAAACCACAATAACAAAACGAAGGATGTGCAATGAGAGACCAGAAAAAAATTTAAGAAATGTACTTTCCCTACTCGTTACCACATACATTCAGGTGAGTCTTCATATTCCCGACAGCTCCCATAATAGAAAGTGGCCAAAAACAGTAAGTTAGCAAGTGCTGAACCATTGCTCCTACAGGAAACGCAGGGGCACAGCCTATCCACCAGCTGCTCAATCCGTAATCGTGCTTTATGTGTACTTCTGTGTAAAGACATCGTATTTGAAGTGCATGGTTGAGCGACTCTCTAACTGAGCAGTCAAGCCCAGTGCATAGAAAGCCAGATTACACTTTGTCAACTATGGTTCAAGTCCAGGCCATCAAAAATGCCAGGCATGTGTTTGTATGTGCCCAAAATCTTAACCAGATGGAAGGATGGCAGTGTAACCACATCCCATTGTGGGGGGAGTTCTCTCTCTCTTTCTCTCTCTCTCACTCACTCATTCACTAGCAAATGCACACATGGCTGTATATGTTGATTCAGTAACATTCAGCTTGGGCCAGCAGGTGGTGTGGAGGTTGAGGTGGACGGATCCCACATGGCTGACTGCCTGGTGTGAATCCAGGACTCAGAGGCTTGAGAATCACCCAGGCCCATGTGTCTGTGTGTGCTCAAAGTCCAGAGAGATAAATAGAGAAGAAGGGATTGCAGTCTGGCCATTCTCCTGGGGAATCTCACTTTCCCCTTTCTCACTGTCTCCCTTCAGTGAGTGTATATACCCTACAGCAAAAACTAAGAAAAAAAAATTGTCAGTTTCTTGAAAAAAATAATAAAACATTGAGCTTACAACCAACAAGGACTTATAATGACCTATAATTAAATTTGTCTAGTCCACCTTCATAGTCCATAAAGCACATTCCAGTATTTTTGCTCTTACAAAAACTACAGAGTGCTTCAGAACTATCCATAGGGGCTATTTTAAACACCGAAATCAACGAGAAAGCACAACAACAACAACAACAACAACAAACCAGTACTGAATATATCAAATAATAATAATATAAAATCACACCTGTTTAGAATATGAAAACAGAATTAGGAAGTTAGGGCATTTGACCTAAACTAGGAACATGTACTTTAGGGAACATAAGTAATTTGCCATTCTTAACATACCATGTACATCAACAACAAATCAAGAAAGCACATCAAGTATTGATTTGGGGGAGTACCAATAAATTTTAGTGAGTAAGCTAATTCACAGTAAAATCTGTAGATAATGAGGCTCAGTTGTGTGCTACCAATTCCTATCTTCTAAATATGTTTACGTATCCATCTTAAACAAAAAGTTTAGAAAAAGGTAAAAATGTGCTTAGCTGTATACACTCTTAATGTTAACAGCAGTGTTACACTGATCGCTGAAAATATGTTGGAATATGGATGATAGGTTAGAATGGTCTATGTGGATGTTGTACCTCTTTAATTCTTCTCTTGACATTTTGTATTTAAGTCACAAACTGAGTAATTCAGAAATTACACTTTGCAGAGGCCAGGTGGCATGGTGGTTAAGGCATTGGACACTCCCACATGGCAAACCACAGATCGAGCTCTGGACCTGGTGGTTTGCTTTCTCACTTTCCCTCTCTTTCTCTGTGTCTCTCTCTCTGGTCAAATTAAAATAAATGTGTGAATAAATAAAATTAAGTAAATAATTCTTTTAAAAAATACACTTTGCAGACCTATTATGTCCAAGTCCCTCAAACTGATTCATAGATAAAAGTTAAAAATAAATCATTAGCAGGTAGTCTAAAAGACAGAATAACTTCTTTAACTTTCTTTTTTTTTTAATTTACCACACCAACTGCTTTAAAAAATAAATCAGGTACATATTTACATCCTTGACAATTAAACCAAATATTTACCACCTCCTTTTCCAAGAGGATGACGGTCAGTGTGGAGACGCTTTCGTGGTCATGAAATTAGCTGTGATAAAATCGTGAGAACTGAGTGATCAGTTTCTGATTCCTGGTCTTCTACTGAACCAGGAATGTGATCTTGACACAGGGATGATCTTGCTCATGTCTCAGTTGTAAAGAATTAAAACTGTATATGATACATTATTTGGCATTTGCTAAATGCTTTTTAAACCAAGATGAGTTAAGAAGTGGAAAATGCATATCTCACCTTCTGCACCACTAAGCAATTAACACTTTAGGAACCTAGCCAGTGACCGGGACTTTAGAAATCACACTTCCTAGGTATCTGAAAAGACATAAATAACCAGGAATAAAAAAGAATGTCCCTTTTAATGAAACCGTTGCTGGAGGAGATAGAATTCCATGATCCATGAAAAGCGAGACTTCGAAGGTGAGAAATTCTCTTTCCCACCCCTGTCTCCAAGGACCCCCCAAAAAACTACAGAGAAAAGTGAAAGAGCTGAATGCAACATTTATGATGTGAAGAAAAAGAAGAACTCATCTGGGAAATTAGGTGTGATAAAATCTTGAGAACTGCAGCCTAAGTATGTGTAGAAATCAACTGTACCCAGATGAAAAGGTAGAATGGTCAAAAATATCAGTCAATAAGTCTTAGGGTAATCAAGACGCAAGTCGCGGTGACCAGTGTGGTCCTGACTGATTAAGATTTCAGCAGCATAGTACATTCTATTTGAACGCACTAAACGTGAGTGTTCACAAAAGAGTAAGTCTCCTTACTTCAGTCCTGTAACTTCGATAGAAAGTTATTAACTGTATGAAAAGAACTTTTGGTAAGATGGTTCACATTTTGATATGTAGATATTTTGGTTTTGGTTTATAAATTTTACCCTTTTCATTTTTTTGGCATTCAGTCACTGTACAACTTCACAGCACGCAAAATGGATTTTCTCAACATGAATATGCTCAATATTAGTCCAGTCGTGAGTTAAACAGAAAGACTTATCTATCTTTTTTAGAAACATCAAAAGTAAAAAATAAACGGGTGTTATATTTAAGCACATACAGGAAATGATATAAGATACCGATAGAAATTTTTCAATAAATGCTCTCCTTTCAGCACAAGTGAAGGGAAGGAAATGCAGAAAATCGTTTGGGCTTTAAGTCCTCCTTTATTAAAACATTAGCTAGTGGCCCAGCTGGGTTCTTGGTATCGGACTTCAGAGCCTAAAGCCAATGGTCAGCCTTGGATACGGATCCCTGGGTCAACCTGAAACCAGGGAGGTGCATACACAAGCACCAAGATATTGGGGCTCAGAGAGGGGAACACGGGGTGATGGCACCCTGTTGAAGGTGCCCTCTCCCTCCCACTGGCTCTCACACAGGCTTCCTATCATACACATACAGAATCAGCAAAGTGTGGAATAGAAATCTAAGAGCTTTGAAATGTTTCAGTTACCAAAACTGGCCAATTTTTTGTATTATCAAATAAATTTTCAAAATTATTATTTGGAAATAGGAAGGAATCAAAGTTCTTGAAATTTTTCTTACGTATAATGACAGAGAACATTATTTTTTTAAAGAGGTTTTTGCCTTAGGGCACATGCATGTGCCAGAGAGAGAGAAAGAGACAGAGACAATGAAAGAGAAAATGAGAAATCACCCCCTCCCCCAGGGGAGATGGCCATGTTGCAATCCCTTCTCCTCCATTCTTTCGAGATCTTGGGCACGCATGCACACGTACCATGCATGAGTTTCAAGCCACCAGATCCAGGATTCAAACCACAGTTGACCATGTGGGAGTCCAGCAATGTAGCCGCTAAGCCATCTGCTGACCTCCAGAGGACATTACAGATAGAAAAGTCATTGAAGTTAAACTTATAGATTCGAACTAAGAAGATTCATTTTTTGAGAGCTACCGTGAAAGTAACTTACTGCCAGATTGAAGAGCAAAGATTCTTGCCAGTTTCCTGGGCATTAAGTAACTCTTCTGTGATGTAAAAAATCTGTAACAGGTATGCATAGTCCCTCCATCAGTCTGGGCAATTTGATATTTGTTATAGCAACCAAAGTTAACACAGGTTACAAATTTTAAAGCAAATATTTATGTACTATTACCAATATCTGGAGTAGAGATCTGTCAGTTCATCAGTAGAGAATCTCTTCTCTATTGATCTTTATGGGTCCTCGCTTCTCAAGTGATTGATATTTATCGTAAATCAAAAAGTCAGACAAAGTGAATGACATTCTAAGTGCTATCATAATTCTAGGATCCTAATTTTTTTTCTAGGCACATTATTTGACGTCCACCTCAAAATCAAATAGAATGAGAAACACCGATATGAAATAATCGTTCACACATGCACAAAACTAGAGGTGGATCAGGAAACATTTTTAGATGTGTTATAACTTGCTTTGCGGATGCATCTTGTTTTTGAACAAAATGTCAGTATATGATTATAAAGATCTAAATTCAGTATTTCATGAAGGACTTCAGGGGAAAAATGTTATTTAATCCAATGCAAGTAGGAAATAAAAATTCCCAGCAGGGAATATAAATACTGCAAGCTTGTGGCAGAAACCAAATTTCAGTGTATCCAAAGAAAATAAGCAAAGTTAACATTTCCCCTTTGAAGTTCCACTTGACAGATGGTCCTTCACTGTTATGCTTGAAAAATCACCTGAAGATCCAGGAAGAATTATAGTATATCTCTAGATAAATTATTTTACATCAATTAAAATAATAATTATAACGACTATTAAAACATAGGAAATTATTATTATAAAATCAAACAAAATATTAACAAGTATGTAAATTCATAAGTAAATGGTATTATTTCAACTAAGTTAACTTAATACAAAAATGTATATGTAAATAAGAGAATAATGAAAGCAAAACCTATTATATTAGAATGACCTACTTATGGCTTAAATTTCTATTTAAATTTCTTTAATATAAGACATTGTTTTATATGTAAAGAGCATACTTTAAAATATTAGAAATAAGAAATTAACTTTAAAGTAAGTATTTCTAAACATGTGTCCTTTTCCAAGTCCATGTCTATTTCGTAAATTCAAGCATACTTTTCATTGATCATTTTCTTTTCAAAAAATTAAGGCAGCACTATCTTCAGACTTTAGACCTATTGTCCATGATTTACAAAAGACTGCTGCCTTTTAATCACCCCAAAGAAGCTGCCTTTTGTTTACAGCTTTCTCTGTAACCTTCATTACTGTTGAGTACACTCACCTACTTTCTGCCAACTAAGTCTGATCACTTCTACTCATGGTCAACGAGACGAGGGGCAGAGGCTGGGGAAGAAGAGTTTATTTCTGTAATCAGTTACAGGGGGACAGTCAGCAAGCACCATCAAACTGTCTGGACAAGTCCACCATGTTCTTGGTATCTATAGCTACAAGATACAAGCATATGCAAATCATCCCTCACTATAATCAGAGTTGTGATTCCTTCAAGTATCCACACATGGTTTCTCATCTGACCGTTCCTCAAACAGCTCTCCCCATAACTCAGCACTTAGTCAGATTGTTCCTGTCAGAGGTCTCTCTGAATTCCAAAATGGCTGCTGTCCTACTAGATTTCAAGCAATCCTTCTCCCTACCTTATTAACATGGCATGGTGGTTAAAGGCACTGGACTCCCTTATGGCCGACCATGGTTCAAGTCCTGGACCTGGCAACTTTCTCTCTCTCTCTCTCTCTTTCTCTCTCTCTCTTTCTCTCTCTCTCTCTCCCTTTCTGGTCAAATTAAAATAAACAAATAAATAAATAAAGTTAAATACAATAATTCTTTTTAAAAAAATCCATCTTCCCTTGGAGTTTGTATTGGCCTTTGTTTTCTTCTACCACTCCTTCTGCTTAGTCCCCTAAACTCAGAAGTATGCCACAAGTAGAAACAATGGTCACTGATTGTCCTCTTCCATTAGTTTTTTTTTTTCTTGATGTAAATTCTTTACTATAGCTTTCTTTATAAAATCTATTGCAAGAAGTTATAGTTTAAATCTCTAGCTGTGATCTCCCTTTTAGATGCCATGCTGAATTTCTTGTTTTCTCACAGATTGCTCTAACCTTATTCATCAACAATCTGAATTAATGTTTCTAGGACAATTTTATGATGTTTTCTTCAAAACAATTTAAACCAAACTACATGTTTTTATTTCTTAAACTACTTAATTCTACCTGCTTAACAAATCTGAAATGAGAGAGTCATTATTTCACTTCAATCTCCTTTTTGCTCAAATCCAACAAAACTAAAACTAAATAAGTAAAATTGGGACCAGCAGGTGGCATATTGGTTATGTCACTGGATTCCCACATGGTCAACCATGGTTCAAGTTCTAGACTCAGCAGCTTTAAACTCACACTGAATACATGTGCATGTGTGCCCAAAATCCCAAGAGGAGAATAGAGGAGAAGGGATTGCAGCATGGCCATCCCCCCTTGAGGGGGTGATTTATCATTTTTTGTCTCTCTGTCTCCCTAGTGAGTGCACACACCCTATATCAAATATCTCTCTCTAAAAAATAAATAAGTCAATAAGTAAAAAATAAAGAAATGATATCCTGACTTTAAATCTGTTACTCATAAAGAGATAAAATTAGAAAATATTGAGGGCTGGATAGGTATAAATTTCGATATGTTTATGTATATATTTTTTGAGGTTAGTAGCCACTCAAAAGAAACAGTGATGAAAGCAATAAACATGATTTTTCAGAACTTGCATAAGATTTTTTAAGCCTATTAGATCCAGAGGAACAACAAAACAGAAATAACTCTAAAAGAAGAATTCGTACAAAGCTCTTTTGCTTACAGGGCTTGAGAACCACATTTCCTAATTAACTTATTTCAAAAACATTTCTTGATTATTTAGCACTTGCTGGATATTCTATTGAAAGACCTACAGTAGGTAAAATGTGACTGAGAAGCCCATCTTTTTGAAAAGAGTTAAACAATTACAGTCACTGAAACAATCTGGTCATTTAAAATAGACTATAAACATACGATCATTCACTTACTCAAACAGCGAATGATTTATTGAGTGATTCGTGACAAGCAATTTGCTAGGTTGGATGCTGGCGATCTAAAGATGAAAAGAATACAGGCAGTGCCCTGCCAGAGTCAGGGTCCAGTGCTGCATGAGATGCATCCATGATGGGCAAGGAACACACAAGGACACCTGTGACTCCGCCCAGGGACAACAGAGGAACTCACTAGGGAGTTGACCTTTAACTGGTGCCATGACTGATGAGCAGTGCCTCGCTGGGTGAAAGGGGAGAAGAAAAACATGCAGCCAAAGGTACCTGAATGTGCTGAAGCAAAGATTAATGCAAAAGCACGGCCTGCCATATGACAAAAAGGCTGATACGCTGGGACAGAGCATGAAAACAGGCGAACCGCAGAGACTGGCTGTGAAGGGTTGCAGCCTTTCATGGATTCTGAATAGGATGGCACTCTCCATGCGTCTTAAGCAAATGAACAGCACAGGCACATCATGGTGGTGGTGTTGCCAGAGGACATGTGCACTGACCAGAGAGAGCGAGCTGGGCGGTGGTCTGCCACCATCCCTTCTCCAGCTCTCTCTTGATTTTAGGCAGGCAGATCTGGGTGTTCTTTAGGCTGCTGGGTCCAAAACTTAAACCACATAGTCGCCCATGTAGGATTTAGTCATCTTAACCACCACGCCACAAGTTGGACCCAACACATCTTTATTTAAGACAAATAAATAAAAGGACAGCAAATGTTTAGATGCTAGAGTCAGCAAGATTTAGGGACATATAATATAATATAATATATAATACAATATGAGGTGAAGGGGATGGAAAAGAAGAAGATAAAGTGCAAATCGATTTCCAGGTGTGAGATTCAGATGTTCATGGGGTCGATGTGTCTACTTAGGAAGATGAGTGTGTCATAAGACCTATATGACATCTATTTGAACTTGGACATTAAATTTTCAGTCTAAATCATTGATACAGCTTATCCTAGAATGCATATATTTGCAAGCAAAGGAAAATTAAGGCAGATTCAATTAAAATCATAGGTATGATTTTAATGTTACTCTTGTATGTACGCATGTATAATGTGAGTATGTATAGTCTCCCTGCTTTATGCATCCCTGACACAATAACATTCAGATTTATATAAATTATTAATGTTTCTATTTTCTTTTAAAATAAATGAATTGTTCTCCTCAATAAGAAATTTGCTTTAGCATTACCTTAGAGTGTTCCCTAATTATTTTAAAATAAGATCACATTAGGATGGGAAAAATAAATTAATATACACCCCTATGATTAGGATGTGTATTCAGCTCTTTTTCATCAGGGGTACTGGCTATTCACTGCCAGGACTCCCAATACACAGAAAGCATGAGATAATGAATATGTATTGTTTTAAGCTTCTAAGTTTGTGGTCATTTGTTATGTAGCAACAGATAACCAGTATAAGAGCATCTTATAAAAGATTCCTCAGACAATTAAATAAAGAAGGCTTATATTTTGCTTTCTAATCTAATTGCCAACTCTCTACATTATCATTTCAGTTAGCAGCAATGCTTTGGATCATTCCAAACAATTATTGATCACTTGGGTCATTGTGGTCTTTTATTAAATAATTATAAAATAATGTTAAAATAGTAAATAAGTACTTACATTTCTTTCTTATTTATTTAGGTTTTTGCCATAGCACACATGCACTGGCCAGAAAGAGAAAGAGAGAGGGAAAGTGAGAAATCACCACCCAGCAGGTCTGGAGACACCACAATCCCTTCTCCTTCATTCTCCTCTCAGGATTTTGGGCATGCAGACACATGCACCTTCTTATTTATTTAGGTTTTTGCCATAGCACACATGCACTGGCCAGAAAGAGAAAGAGAGAGGGAAAGTGAGAAATCACCACCCAGCAGGTCTGGAGACACCACAATCCCTTCTCCTTCATTCTCCTCTCAGGATTTTGGGCATGCAGACACATGCACCTGGTGTGATTCTCAAGCCACCAGGTCAAGGATTCAAATCACGTTGGCCACATGGGAGTCCAGTGCCACCATACCACTTGTTGGCCTTGACTACTTATATTTTAAAACTCATAGATTTCTGCTTTCAAATAGAATGGAGTCATCTATTACACACAAGGCTCTCAGTACAAAATAAAATAAAATTCAAAATGATCTGTTTGAAGGTATATCAGAACTGTAAAAACTTTAAGGATTAGAGGGACTTAGATATTAGAAGGCAGAGAACTTAGAATAATGAGTTGATGAATTACAGTTTCTATTCCTTTGGGGACATTTACCAACTCTATGTATACGCAAATGAATAGCCATGCAGTAAAAATAACTCTTAACATTATATTCTCAGACCATTGCTAGATAGATTAATATTGAAATGTGGAAAGTAAAAGCAAAGCTTTTAGAAAAAATGGAAACCCTATATATAATTGTGGGTTAAGCAAAGATTTATTAAATAAGTTACAAGAACACACTAACCATAACAAAAAACATGATCAAGTAGATTACATTATAATTAAACATTTTTCAGTTAAAAATACACTGAAAACAGTGAAGAACTATAAATCAATAGAGAAGATAAAACCGATAGATGAATGAGGAAAAGACTTTGGCACTTGACAGAAGATAGAAAAATGGCTAATGAAAGATGGAAAGATGCTCAATTTCATGTCAACAGGAAAATGCAAATTAAAACCAAAGTGCAATGTTACCAAAATGGCTAACATTAAGAAGCAAACACCACCAAGGGTGGGAGGCCAAATTCAAAGATCCCTGACTCCAGCATTCTAGCATCTGTGTCTCTGTGTGCCCCCCAACTTTGAAGATGGGCAGAACGCATGAACTACTTCTAGCACAATACAGAGAAAATGAATGCCTAGTGCAGATAAGTACTTAGGGTCTCAGTTTGCTTTAAGTTAGTCAAATAGCATATTCTGAGGGGATCTGACCTAATCAAATGAGCTTTTTAAGTAAGGGTGTAGGTACCAGCAGGTGTGGTAGTTGAGGCGCTGAACTCCTACATGGCTGACCCAGGTTAGAGTCCCAGACTTCACAGCTGGCTTTCTTACTTTCTCTCTTTCTCTGTTTCTCTCTGGTGAGCACACATGCCCTATAGCAAATTAAATAAGGATAATAATAACAAATAAAGTTAAAAAATAATTCTTAAGAAAAAAAGAAGAAATGTATCTAGAAGTAAGAACAGAAATTCTCTCTCTTCTTCTATGGCTTTGAAGAAGCAAGCTGTCACAAATTCACAGCTAGAGGAAATGCATCCTACCAAAAATGTGAGAGCCAGCAGAGCATGCACTCCTACTTAACACAGTCGGTGGGAGTACAACCTAATTGCAGCCTGTGAATCCTGAAGCAGGGACTTCTGACCTATTGAAACATAAGAGAATATATATTGTTTTAAGCTACAAAGTTTGGGGTCATTTATTCTTCAACAATTGAAACTGAATACACCAAGTAATTTGAAAGATAGGGAGAAACTGATCTTTCATATGCTGCTTCAGGGATTATAAACTGGTACAATCATTCTAGAAAATTGTTTGGCTGTATCTACTACTGCCAATCATACAATCAAATATAATGACTCAGCAATTTAACACATAAGTAAATACAAACCTCAAATGTATGCATACTTTCACACAAAACATCTACAACAATGTTCCTGGGGCCAGCAGGTGGTGTAGTGATTAAGGTGCTAGACTCCCACAAGGCCAACCATGGTTCGAGTCCCAGACCCAGTAGCTTGAAATACGCTGGGTATGCATGTGTATACGCCCCAAATCCCAGGAGGAGAATGGATAAGAATGTGGTGTGTCCCTTCTACATACGCGCGCGCGCACACACACACACACACACACACACACACACGTGTCCCAGGAGTGATTTCTCACTTTTACTTTCACTGTATCTCCTGCAAGTGCACGCACGTTATGGAAAAAAACTTAAAAAAAAAAAAAAGAGGAACAAGGAGTTGACATAATGGCTATGTCGCTGGACTCCCATGTAGTCAACCGTGGCTTGAGTCCCAGACCCAGTGGCTTAAACTTACGCCAGGCATGTGTGCATACATGCCCACGATCTCAAGAGGAGCATGGAGGAGAAGGGATTGCGGCATGGCCATTCCCCCTGGGGGGTGATTTCTCGCTTTCTGTCTCTCTGTCTTTCTCTGTCTTTCTGGTGCACATATGCGCCCTATAGCAAAATCCTCTCCAAAAAAAAGGAAGAAGAAAAGAAAAAGAAAAACTATGTCCTTCAAAGCACTGTCCACACAGCCAACATGGACAGCTATCAATGATCTCTATCCTGCAGAGTAGATTTTAAAAATGGTTCATAACGCCCCAGCAGGTGACGTGGTGGTTAAGGTGCTGGATCCCATGTGGCCAACTCTGTTTTAGAGTCCTGGACTTGGAAGTCTGAAAAACACACCAGACATGTGTGCATGCATGCCCCAAATCCTGAGAGCAGAATGGAGGAGAAAGGATTGCCGTATGGCCAACCCCCTACAGGGTAACTTTTCACTCTCCCTCTCTGTCTGTCTCTCTCTGGCGAGTGTGCTCTATAACAAAATAATCTAAAAATTTTATTAAAAAGTTAAAATAAGTACATTATAGTAACCCATGTGAATGTTTTATTGCAATATAAATGAACTGCAACAGTAGATGAACAAAATGAATCTCATATACATAACACAATATGAAGGACTGCACATCATATGATTCTGTTTATATGAAGCTCAAAAACAAGACAACCAGTCTCTGGTATTGTAAGTCACATAGTGGTTACACTTTGTAGTGATTGGCAGAGGCACAAAGGAGGTTCCAAAAATTAAAATGTGCTTTTTCTTAATCTGGATGATGGTTTATTTTAAGAAAATTGATGAATATGTAAGTAATAATTTGGGGACCAGCAGGTGGCGTGGTGGTTAAGGTGCTGGACACTCCCACATGGCCAACCAGGGTTCGAGTCCTGAATCTGGTGGCTTGCTTTCTCATTTCCTCTCTCTCTCACTCTCACCCTCTGTCTCTCTCTGGTCAAACTAAAAATTAAATGAATGAATGAATAAAATAATATAAAATAAGTAATTATTTTTTTAAAAAAAGAAACTTTAACATTAATAATTTGTGTATATCCTTATATGTACTACTATTCAATAAAAGCTTACTTAAAATTATTTTAAAAATTAGAGAACATGAAGGTAAATTTGGGAGTAGTTGTAACAGTTTCTAAATAGATTATTATGCTAATCATCTGTACATTTTAAAACTTTCATAGAACGAAACACCATCAACTTGAAAAGCAATTAAAAACCATGTGTGTGAGCTACCCAGTGGTGAAGTGGTTAAGGTGGATGGATCCCACATGGTAAACTGCATGGTTGAAGTCCTGGATCCATTGGCTTGAAAAGCACTCTGGGGACATATGCGTGTGTTTTCAAAATCCCCAGAGGAGAATGGAAGAAAAGGGATTGTGTTATGACTATCCCTCTGGGAGGGGAGAGGGGTGCTTTCTCTCTTTGCTTCTCTCTGATATAACTTCTAGCAATTAAAAAAAAATGTGCATGTGTTTGTGTGTGTGTGTGCTTGTATAATATATAAATTCCTAGTCAATGAAAAGTAGATGCTTCAGAGAAATATGGGAAAATATCTTAAAAGAGCAATTTACTAATGTAAATAAACTCAAAACACACATTCTAAAATAAGCAAATGTCACTTCTAGTCTACCAGTTAGAAAATGTCTAGACAAATACTAACCAGTGTGACTCAGAGTGTGAGCTAGCAGGGGCACTATCTTTTCCACTGGCAATGTAAATCGACCCGACTTAGCTGAAGAAAAGTCTTACTCCCATAATAGTTAAAGGTGCATAAAGTAGATGCACACTACTGATATTAGTAGTTCAACGTGCTGGAAAATACTATGGAGAAAAGATTGTCTTTTCGACTGCTGGTACAAACTTTCCTTTTTAGGGAGATGGTCATCTTGGTTGAAAAGTTGCAAATGAAATGAAGGAATGGAATGGAAACTTTTTTTAGTATATGACCATCCATTTGACCCATCACAATTTACTGAGCACTTTTTTCAAAATTTTTGGCTAAAGATTATAATCACTCACCAGAGACAGAGGGGGAGGGAAGATGGTACCACCTATGGGCAAGGTCTTGCTACAATCCCTTCCTTTTCATGTCCCCCTCCCTTTGGGATGATGGGCACATGTACCCATGCCTGGAGTGTTTCTCAAGCCTCTGTGTCTGTGACATCAACCATGTGGTCAGCCACGTGGGACCCAGTTGCCTTATCCAGCAGGGCACAAAATGACCCAAAACATTATTTTTTAAATTCAGTATTCAGTTTAAGCATTCTCTAATTAAATATTCATAAAGAACTCATAAGTTACTAGGATCAATTATATGAATAAGAAAGAAATTCCCCAAAAATCTCTTGGGAAGAATAGAGTTCAAACAAAATGATACAATAAAAATATTGAATTAGTATATCCAAGGAACATGTCTATTCTACTCATCTTGCATTATTTAGCATAAATTAATAAATGAGGTAATTTGAAATATTCACATAAAAAACTGTGACTTAACGACCTTCCTTCTTACTTATCTCCCTACTTCCCAGTTAAAAGTCTATGAACACCTTTCCTGTAGCTGTCATGTTTGCAAATACATCAAAAGTACTTTTACTATGCTGCAAAAAAGCTGACATACTTGTAAGAAAACACATTGAGTCGGTTCCTAGAATATCTCTAAGAAAAATGTATATAGAAAGTGTCTCTCTAGATAGAAAGCTAGATATCTGCATTTTTCAGAACTTATTTATAAGATGTAGTATCATTAGTTAAGCTTTTCCAAGTTACACATGCTTAATTTAACATCTATAAAATAAAGAGCTTGAAAGCTACGTTCTTAATATTTCCTTGAAGATCTGCATGCTGAAAAGTAACTGAAGAGGACTATTGCTAAATAGAATTATTCAATTACCTTTGTCTTCACCATAGAGGACACACTTTGTCTGAACGTGAGAGATAATGGAACACATTACTAGAAGCCATAACTAATGTTTTCAAATGGTGAGCTTTAAGGAGGAATTCTTTTACTCTTTTTCTGCCTCTAGGCACCAACTTCTTTATAAACCAAGTATATATGTAAAGCATTTTCATTGCTTGTTTGAAAAAGACTTTTTATTACTTGCCCTATGAAATATTGTTAAATAGTTTGTACTATGAGGCATAAGGAAAAAGGCATAGTCTCCCTCGACATGAAAAAAATTTTCATGATAAACACAATCAATTTGGAATAGATAAATGGTCCAGAATCCATCTTGTGCCAATGTATAACTCTGCCCCCACACAGTAAAGATAAATAGTCACTAAATCTCACAAACAAATTAGAGATTAAGAGTCACTCTCAGGACCAGCAGATGGCATAATGGCTATGTCGCTGGACTGTGACATAGTTGACCATGGTTGGTTCTAGGCACAACAGCTTAAAACTCACACCGAGCGCATGTGTGTGCATGCCCAAAATTCCAAGAGGAGAATGGAAGGAAGAGAAGAGACTGCAGTATAGGCATCCTCCTGGGGAGGGTGATTTCTCATTTTCTATCTCTCTTTTCCTCTCTATCTCTCCAGCGAGTGCACATGACCAATAGCAAAAAAATCTCTCTCAAAAAAAAAAAATAGGGAACCAGCAGTTAGCGTAATGGCTATGTCACTGGACTCCCATGTAGTCAACCATGGTTTGCGTCCCGGACCCAGTGGCTTAGAACTCACACTGGGCGCGTGTGCGTGCGTGCCCAAGATCCCGAGAGGAGAATGGAGGAGAAGGGATTGCAGTGTGACCATCCCCCCGGTCCAAAAAAAAAAAAAAAAAAAATCACTCTTACCTAGTATCAACTATCTTGCTGCCTAGATTTTAAAGAGATGAATGCCTTACCACATGATGGACTGTCAAGTTCATAAATTTGATCGACCTTGTCTTACAAGCAAGTATCTGACAAGAATTTAAGAAACTGTTAGAAATGTTGTAAATAAATAAACAATATAAGTGCATAAAAGTAGATGACAATTAAATACATGCATTTTATTATGAAGAATTTACATTTAAAAATATCTCGCTGGTCAAATGAGAAAGAACACAAATATAGCTCATAACTATTTTCTTCTTTTTCTTAAGAACAGTAACTAGCTGTCCCCAGAGGTCTGCAGTGCTAAGGTACCAAATCAATTAAACCTGCTAGTCTGGAAGGGAGGTTATTTTCCAAGCAAGATGGAGAGCTCTATTTTTTACTCTCTACCCTATTTTGAAAGAAAACAACACAAATTTATCATTGTTTCAGACCTTCTACTTACAGCCTGTTATATTATTAATGACAAGAATACATTCAATAATTTCCTGATTACATCAGAAGTTAGAAAGAAAGGGACAAATTGAGTTAACACTATTTTTCAAGTGTCATAAGGTTCTTGGCTCCTTGAACCACCTCTTGATTTTAAGATGTGATTTAATATTGGCTCTGTAACTTAAAAAAGAAAAAGAAGAAGAAAGGAGAGCTTAGGTTTTATTCTATCTTCTCTATTTCACTGTACTCTTTAAAATTGTGAAGATAAGACTTTCCCAAAGCAGACTTTGAAAACTGATGACTTCTTAGAGATTTAGAACTCTTGAGAAATTTGTCATTAAGTCTAGCTTTTGCCTCTGGACATAAATATAACTATTTCTTCAATTATGAATAAAAAAATAATTTTGTCATCATTTGTTAGATATGACCTGTTTTTGGTTGTTGGACAATGACCCATCAGTCAAAAGACATCTCCCCAGGGGAGATGGCCACACTGCAATCCTGTCTCCTCCATTCTCTTCTTGGGTTTTGGGGCATGCACGCACATATGCCCAGTGTGAGTTTTAAGCCACTGGATCTGGGACTCAAACCATGGTCAACCATGTAGAAGTCCAGTGATATAATCATTATGGCACGTGCTGGTCCCGACCATCACAAAACATTTTTTTAAATAATGATTTATTTTATTTCATTTATTCATTCATTAATTTTTTAATTTAACCAGAGAAAGACAGAGGTTGAGAGTGAGAGAGAGAAGAAGTGAGAAAGCAAGCCACCAGATTCAGTACTTGAACCCTGGTCAGTCATGTGGGAGTGTCCAGCGCCTTAACCACCACGCCACCTGCTGGTCCCCATCACAAGACATTTTTAAACATCACTGTTTCAATCCCTGTAGAAGCCATCATGAGACAATAAAATGACTATGATATTACAATTTTTTAAATCTAAGAAACTAAAAGAAACAGCAGCTATGTGATTTATATAAGGTATAATTTTTTTCTTTTTCTTTCTTTTTGTGTGTATGTCTTTAGAAATTACATGTTCAGGTTGGCCCTGGAGCATACTGGTTGAATACCGTACAGTGGGAGCCAGATCCCACATGACCAACTGTGGTTGAAATCCTCATCCCAAAGGCTAGAAAGGCATGAAGGACAAGTGAGCAAGCACATCCCAAATCCTGATGTGATGGAGGAATGCAGGAGAGTGGACTGCAGCATGACTGTGCTGTGCTGGAGTGGGGGTGCTTTCTGTCTGTCTACCTGTCTGTCTGTTTCGTGTTCTCTTCCCCTCTCTCTCTCTCTCTCTCTTCTCTCTCTCTCTCTCTCTCTTTGGTGAATACATGTACCCTCTGGCAATAAAAAAGGGGACAAAAGAGGAAAGAAAAAAAAGTTCACATAATGCCAGCACCCTAGATATTTTTTTTTAACTTCTTGGCATTTTAAGTCTACTTAAATTTTTTTTTAATTATGATTCTAGGTTTACAAGTATTCATTGCACATTATGCTTTTTCAAAGCATCCATATACTATGTAACAATCAAACCAACAATATTGACTTTTTAAAGTATATTTATTTTGTTTCATTCATGAGAAAGAGACAGGCATTCTCAACAAGCCCTCCAGCCAGCCAGGATCACAACCGTGTGCTTGTGCCTGGTGTGCTCAGGTTGACTCAGCACCCGAATCCCTGGTCTTGACTTCAGCCTTGCAGTGTAGCGCCTTACCATCTGTGCCACTGCAGCCAGGCCTTAGTCTGCTGGACACCTCGCAATGTTATATGAATACTATTTCATATGCACTGGGAGCCAAAAAAACGTGTGACTAGTTTCATTGCAACGTTTGCTTTATTTTGGTGGTCTGACACCAAACCTGCAATACATCCAATGTATGTCTATATTCTGACCTGCCTGTGGGTTCATTTTTCACACCATTAATCAGGTAATGGTGGAGATAGAGGACAAAAAGAAGCAAAACGGGAGAAATTGAGATGAGAGATGACTGTAGGAACTGGGGCCTTCCAAGTGGCAAGGAAAATAAGACTCGGGGCCCTGTCTTGGAAACTCAACCATTCTTAATTCCCACTTTTTCCACCCTTTACCTGTGGTCAACTTGCTATTTTACAGTCCTGATCGAAAAGAGGTTATCTGTGTGTGGCTGGGGCCCCAAAAAAGCAAGGAGCAATAAATAAATCCAAGGTCCCCTTTAGCCCAAATGGCATAGACACAGTGAACAAGAAGCTTTGCACAACCCAAAGGTCTTCTGTTTCCTTCAGATACATGAAAACTAATTTGTTGGAGCTTAGCTTTCTAAAACGTGAAAAAGACACATTTTAAGGGATATAAAAAATTCTAGTGAGAGACAAGTCATATATTTCTCATTAAATTCATTTTAGATAAGAGATGTACCAAGTATTTAAAACTTCATCATCAGTATAATTACTAAATTAAACAATACATGTCATATTTTAAGAACCAAAGAATCCCAGATTCCATTTTATCTTTAGCGTTTCAGGTAGAACCACCTGTATGCCGAGAGTTTGCTATTTTTTTTTAGAAGTTTTTGCTATAGGGCACATGCACTCACCAGAAAGACAGAGAAAGGGACAGAGAGATAGAAAGCGAGAAATCCCCCGCCCCCCCCCCCCCAGGGGGAATGGCCACGCCGCAATCCCTTCTCCTCCATTCTCCTCTCAGGATCTTGGGCACACACACACACACACGCACATGCACACAGCATGAGTTTAAACCAGTGGGTCCGGGACTCAAACCATGATCGACTACATGGGAGTCCAGTGACATAGCCATTATGCCAAGTGCTGGTCCCTTGCCACATTTTAATATGCTACCTTTTTCTTTTTTTTTTTCCCACTAAAATAAGTTGTCATTTAATTAAAGACAACTATTGGGTTGTCAGAAAAGCCATGATACATTTTTGCATAGAAAAAAATACATCATGACTTTTCTGACAACCCATTGCAATATAAGAATATACATCGAGAAATAAGAGTAAAAGCAAACTTAAATGCAAATCCAGAACTTGAATAATTAACATAGTAAACTCACATTTTCCAGGTTAGTCTTCTTTTTTTTTTTTTTTTTTAGTTTAGTTTTTGACTTAGTGGAGACACAGTCATACAGGGATATCTTGAAGGAAGAAATATGGAACAGAGAAAACCAAATATTCATTTTTAGGACCTTTATGCTACATCATAAAATAACTCAGAACTATTAAAGACTTTCTATGCATAAGAATTACATAAATACTTAATGCAGATCATGATGCAACCATTATAACAACTCCCTGAGTAGATAGTATTAAAAATATTAACATATGTTTTAAATAGAGACTTAAAACTTTGTTAACTTGCCTGGACTCACAAAACTAGTAAGTGACAGAGCTGGAGTTGTCAGGTCATACAGCTTTAGAGACGGCATTCAATAGAGCCTGTCGTGTGTCAGTGTAACTCTTGTAAATTTACAGAATTAAACATTCCAGCTTTTCTTGACTGATGTACAGCTTGGCTAGCCAATACCTCATGATGGGAAAATTTATGTGTTCCTACTCCAGTCCTTCAGGGGGAAGAGATACTGGTTGAGGAACTGGCCAGCTGTTAAGGTAGTGACAGTCCATAATGATGAGTGTAGAAAAGGATCGTTAGATTTAAAGATACCGTTTAGAAGGAATTGGGTGGAAGAATTACACTGGGGACTTACTGGCTAGTTTAAGAATATTAACTGGATCAGTTCGAGATATATTTCTCAATAGGGAAGACACTCAGGTGGTGTTTTGGAAAAAGTCATATAAACTCTGAAGTTCGAATGTGGGAAATCTCAGTAGACTGTTCAAACAATTCTAGAGCGAAAGCCTTTTTTTTTTCCTGGAGAGGTTGATTACAGACCTTCTATCCTGCTCATCACAGCCACCTTTGAAAAGCTGTAGTGCATTCTTTTCAAAATTCTTAATCCTTTGATATAAAATTTGATTTTATACATACAGTTGTTTAAAGACAGATATACTGATGAAGATCAGGATTCAAACACACTGATATATTTTCTAATGAAAGATGATCAATTTTTTAGAGCCTTAGAACAACATTGACAATGCTTGGGAAGAGCAGCGCTGTGAGATGCGAACACGTCTTCAACAACAGGACATGGCCTTCCTTGCTCAACCACTCTGAAGCAGATGCCAGTTCATGCCCCAAAGGAGCAGATGTCAAGAAAGAAGTATATGTTGAAGAGACTCGACAGAGGAAGAGCCTAGCAGGGTAGAGTGGACAGGGAAAGCCTCCACACCACTGAGCAGGCCCGATATCAGTGAAACAAGAGAGAGGAGGAAGGAGGGTGGTTAGAAAGAGTCTCAGAGCAGTTCTAAGAATGTTTCCCCCAGAATGATGGGCATATGACAGAGCCATCCATTAGAGGAGACCCATGTCCTTCAGAAATGGACCTGCACTGGAACCCCAGGGTGCTCAGTTACTGACTAAGGGCATTCAGAGAAAGCACCACCTCAGCACAAACAAGGGTGGCGGTGGAGGCAATGGCTGTTGTCAGTATGGGTTGGCAATAGCATCAGTGGGCTAGGATTCCCAAGAATATGATCTGCGTGACCCATTGCCACGGCCATTTCCAAACATGGCATTCAGTTCACAATGTACGTATTTTCATACGATCATGGAAACCAGTTCTGTCTGCAGTGCTCGAGCTGCTGTAACACTATCATTCTCTCACTTTCATAATGTGACTAGTTCATTTTCAACTCTCTGCCAGGAAATGTCAGGTGCAGTTATCAGAGATAAAGAGACAAATCAGACACTGACATTTTCATAGAGAAAACTGCCATTTTCACACCCTGCACTTGGGCAGTCTTTTCCAGGCATGAACTCAGAGATGCAGGTTCTTCCTCTGTTTTCTAATTCCATCCATTTCACTCTTTGACAGAAATTTAAAAATATATACTAAGCCTGTACCAACGAAAACAAATATAAAGGAAGACAAAATAAAAACCAATCCGCTTTTAATCTGCTTGGGAGCTTGCTTAATTTTATCACTCATAGAAGAGAGGTAGGATTTATGGTGCAGATTCTGAGATGTTGGATGAGGTAGTGATGGGGGACAAGGCTTTGGAATGAAATAAACTTAAATTTGAAAGATAACTCCACTGCTTACAAATTATGTGACTGGACACCTTTCTTATTATTTATCTTCACTTGTGAGATGTACATAAAATATTACCTTATAGATCTGTTAAAAAGATAAATAATTTACGCAAAATGGCATAGAGTAAGTGCTCAGCAAACTTCCTTACTGCTAAAAGGTTTTCAAGAGATAATCTCTTGAAGATTATCTTGGGAGACTATGAACAGTAAAACCCTTTGCAGAGGTTAAAATTTCCTGGAAATTTTCCTTCAAAATATAAGAAGAGCAGTCTGTATTCTTAGTCAATGCTAATTTTGCTGTGTATGAGCATTTTTATTTTTATTTTCTTTGACTTTATTTTATTTTGTCAGAGGGCATGCTCATCAAAAAGACAGAGGGAGAGGAAAGGGGAGAAGGCACTCCTCCATGGGGCATGTTCACATCGAAGTCCCTTCTCTTCCATTTCCCCACCCTGTCAGGATTTGAGGCATGCACAACCATGTGCCTAGTGTATTTTTCAAGCCCCTGGAGATGGAACTCCTACCACTTGGTCAACCATGTAGTATTAAGCTCCCTTAATTACAAGGCTACAGGCTGGCCTGTATTTTTATTTTAAAGGCAAAAACTTCAAAGACGAACTGGCATTCTGCAAAAGGAATTTAGACTTAAAGTGAGTGAACAATTCAGTAGAAATGTAACCATTCCTCCCATTTCCTACTTATCAAAAAAAAAAAAAAAGAAGTGAACACAATCTTAAACAAATTGTGTATAAAAGAGCTGGGAAGACCTCTGGGCAGTCATTTCCTGCCAATGGTTTTTCCCGTCCATCCTCAGTGTTTGGGCTCACATGGATGGTGTCATCTCTGAAATGGAAATCACAGCCCGATGTGGTGACAGAGTTCTTGAGAAATGAATCTCAACTTGGAAACAACATTTGAAATAAGCAGGTGAACATTACGGCCACTACATCCACTTACTACTTTTATCTAATCTTGAGCGATGATGTGACAGGAGATACTCGAGTGACAGCACACTCAGATGGGAACTTTCTTTCAATTTAGAGGAAATGATGATCACGTGCTGGACTCGACAGGAAATTTAAATATGTTTCTCATGTTCATGTTGTGTTCAACCTGAGAACTGTAAAGCAGCATACATTCTAAATATAACACAACTGCCTCTCCTTGTGCTTCTCAGCACCCAGAGCACATAATGTCGTGCTTGTATATAAGCATGAAAATGTGTTCTGGGAAGATCAAATTTCCCAGCTCCTTGTCGAAAGGACATTAACCTTCCATTATTTATTAGCTCTATTATAAAAGTCCTGCATGGGCCCGAAGAGGAAAAAAAATTGTCATGGTTCCCAGGAAGAAGAAGAAAAAAAAAAAAAAAAGCTAGGATTATCCTTGAAAGCAGAGAAGAGAATAGATTTTTTGTCTTTTTTTTTTTTTTTTTTTTTTTTTTTTTTTTTTACCAAATTGTCAGAAGAGTTGCCATGGGCACCATTAGGAGTTTAGGTTTAAATGTCAGATTTCTCTTCAACGACTCCTTTTTAGCATTCTTTCTTTTTTTCGTTTTCTCTAGATTTTTTCCCCCTGGAATTTAACGAAGCATCCTTTTGCTCTACCATTCTTGATGTATCCTTTCTTTCCCAAAGCAAAAAAAAAAAAAAAAAAAAGTATTTTGTTTTGAAGTTAACATATCATTGCATTTTATGATCTCTTATTGTCTCATTATATCTATAGTCATATACGTGAAAGCATTTAAATCACCCACAAAACTATTTACATACCATACAGTTGTATTAGTCATTGATGACATAGAATAACATACACAATAACATGGAATTTAGCCAAATCAAGCCACCTTAACTGTCCTTATACAGAACACTGATGTATGGCAAATAATGAATATTATTTACTTGATAGGGGGTTTATGTGAGAGTATGTGAATGAAAAATAGGGAAGGGCCCATGAAGAGGCAAATAAGAAAGATAAAAACAATCTTTGGGTCAAGACTGACATTGGCTAGCTATAGTTGTATCCCTTACAAACAAGTTAAAAAGAACCTAAATCTCAGTTTAAACACACACACACACACACACACACACACACACACACACTACACACTGGAAGAAATGCCAGTTGCATAATATGGCAGGGAGCAAATGGCTTGACTCCTTTTTTCATGTTTAAGAAAGGTGGGTTGGCAAGTTGATTTTGTTCCTGGATTTGATTGTCCAGAAAGCAAAGCCAAGCTCAGCACTCTGTCCCAGGCTCCTCCTCCTCTTCAGGCTTGTCTGGGGTATACACCTTCATCCCCTTTGAGAAGCTGGACATTTATGTTTGCATACTTTTTGCTAGTGTTAGCATGCAAATGAACATTACTGAATGCTGAAACAGCACTCATGAATAGGAAAGGCAGGCATGTGGAGGGATTTATGTGTCTGCTGATGCAATTGTGTGAGGACACCCCTTCGTGAGGGCCATTATTTGCATAAATGAAGGCTGGCTTCCCACTGGAGGGAAAGGAGAAAGCTACATTTCTTTCAACTGAATGCTTGTGGGCTAATCACTACAGAAAAAAATCCATGTATTATGTGAGTGGGTTCAAATAAGCCTTCAGAAGTGTAGTGGTACAGAATTACTGAGTAATCCATTTAATTTGCCTCCAGACCAGCAACGTCACCCCTCTACTTCCCACTTAAAAGGTCAGTTGAATGTCTTCAAATTAAAAGCCATTCAAGGTTTAACTGCTGGAGTACAATTTAGACTAGTAACATGAAGATCAGCTGAACTCACAACGGCCAGGAAAATGTTATACATTTGCGTCACTTCTTAGGAAAAGTAACAATGTGACAGGATTTCAAACAGTTCGTGAAAAAGTGGAATGAAAGTCAGAGCTTATTTTGATGCAAAATAATTTTAAAATCTATGCGTTGTTTGGTCATAATGTGCACCTTCCATGAATTTTTTGAAGGGTTTTTAAGATCCCACTGAGAAGCAGTTAAAATACTGTTGTCTTAATAGTAATAAAGTACTAATGCCATGTATATCATAATCTTTGCAAAGCAATAACAATAATGATTTTTTAATTCCTCCAGGAAGGAATAAACCTAGAAGCCATCCAAAGGAGAGAAAGCAACTCAAGAAGAAGGACAAGATGCCATTTTGTATTCCCTTTTCTGCTGGAAGGCTGGTCTAGCAGAAAGCTCCTCTATTTTTAATCTTTGGGTTTTTTATCTATTTTTGTAGGAGGAAAGCATCCTCTTACACATAAATAATTCAAAACCTAAGTCAAGCATATATTGAAGGCTATGCTATGAGTTCTTTGCTGTAAGTAGAACAGAAATGTAAGATGGAGGCCAAGCAGGGGCCCAATGGTGGCACAACTGGACCCTCATGGCAAAGGCTTGGATTAACCTTCCAGGAGCTCCCTATACATGCCAGGGATCCAGACATGAAGACACTGCATGTGCCCATGATCCAGACATGAAGACACTGCGGGTGGAGTGCATCATGAGGACCCTACTGTGGTGCCTGTCTCTCTGTCTGTCTCTATGTATTTCTGTATCTCTCTCTCATAGAAGAAATAAATAAATATGCTTTTTTTGGAGAAGTTTTCCACTATAGAGCGCATGTGCTCGCCAGACAGACAGAGAAAGACATAGAGACAGAAAGCGAGAAATCACCCCCCAGGGGGGATGGCCATGCCGCAATCCCTTCTCCTCCATTCTCCTCTTGGGATCTTGGGCACGCACGCACACACACCCGGCGTGAGTTTTAAGCCACCGGATCCGGGATGCGAACCGCGGTCGACTACGTGGGAGTCCAGCGACATAGCCATTATGCTAACTGCTGGTTCCTAATAAATATACTTTTAAAATGTGTTTTTCAAATGATATGGGGAAAAATAAGACAAGTATTAAAAACATGAAATCAGGAAAGTACATAAGTAAATATGAAATTGTGTTGTATAAATTACAAAAGCTTCAGGGCTTTGGAGAAAGGTCCTGAGTATAAAGGTCTGAGTGGTTAAGTGGTCAAGAAAGGCTTCAGGGAAATAGTGGGATAAAGCATAGGCCCTAAAGTTGTGTTGTCCATGGGGAAGTCATTAACCATACATTGCTACTTACATTTAATTAAAATTAAGTAACATCTAACCTCATTCAGCACATTTCAAAGACTTGACAGCTACATGTGGCTATGCAGACACAGGGCACGTCCACCATCACAGGACGTTCTACTGGGCGGCACGTTCCTGAAGTGTGAATGTGGTTTGACACAAGTAAAAGGCTCACCTCACAAATTGTAGCAAGAAGACTACTTGCAAACACAGAAGAATGAAAAGAAATATAACATTAGTAAAGTACAGCATTGAGTTCTTGGGAAAAGAGAAAAGGCTAGATTGACAGGATTGCAGATTTTTATATCAAAAAATAGAAAGAATACATAAGCACCTCGCCTAATGACCTTTGAAACTTGGGTAGATACGGTGAACAAGAAAACAACATGACAGACGCTGTACTTAGCGATGATTATTCTGACAGCAGCATGATTGGATACGTGAGGGTAGAGTCAGAAAAGGGGGAAATTTCTGAGGCTGCCAGAATAATCTTCCTGAGTCATAATGACAGCTTATCCAGAGGAGCAAGGATGAAATGGGAAAGAATGGATATCAAAAAAAAAAAAAAAAAAAAAAAACAAAAAAAAAAAAAAAATTCACAAAATAGATTCTAAGTGTATGCCAAGGGCATTTCTACAAACTCCATCTACTATGCACGAAGCCCTCTGCTCAGAAATGAGAAGAGTAGCAAGTCCAGACTTGACGTTTGGGAACAGGGGTTGTCGCGGTCTACTCCTTTAGCTGGGTAGGCAACACTGTCCCCATTTTGCAGACCTAGAGACCAAGGTCTGAGTGACTCCTGACTTCCTGCCTTCAGTCAGCCGGCTCCAGCTGTGACTGGGAGCCAGCGGCTGGGGGGCAAAAAAAAAAAAAAAAAAAAAAACCAGTAATGAAAATCATTTCTACAAATTAGAAGTAAAGAAAATCGGAGGGAAAAAAAAGAGAAAAAACAGTCAGTTCAAGTTTGTTCTCCTGTAGATCTTGGAGAATTTCAAACTTCCTAAGCAGAAACAGGAATATGGCAATGACTCTCACTCATTCACTCACTCTTCTGTGTAACCCCTACATTTCACTTTGACAGTCTTCAAAATGATATCTGAAACCTTTCACTCTTATCTCTCCATTCCTTAGCCTCTCCTCCTTCTTCACCATCAATTGACAACCTTGCTGCACAGCACCATGTAAGAACTCCTTCCTCCCAGCCTCACCTTTGTCCTTCCCCCAAACTAGTTGAATAATGAGATGGTTCTATTCAACCCTGACCCTGGTCTAGTGTTCTAGAGCAGTGGTCCCCAACCTTTTGGGCACCAGGGACTAATTGCGTGGAAGACAATTTTCCCACAGACCTAGGGTGAGGAGTGGGAGGGGGAAAGTTTTGGGAAGATTCAAGCATATTACAATTATTGTGCATTTTATTTCTATTAGTATTACATTGTAATATATAATGAGATACTTATATACCCACCATAATTCAGTATTTGCAGCTGCTCCCCAGTGCTAGCATCATTGCCTCAGCTCCACCTCAGGTCATCAGGCATTGGTTTCTCATAAGAAGGTACAAACTAGATCCCTTACATGCTCAGCTCACAATCGGGTTCACACTTCTCTGAGAATTATGTCACAGGTGATCTGACAGGAAGTAGAACTCAGGCAGTAATGTGAGTGATGGGGAGCAGCTGCAAATACAGATGAGACTTCACTACCTGGAGGGCACTTACCTCCTACTATTCAGCCAGGTTTCTAACAGGCCACAGACTGGTACTGGTTCATGGCCAGGGTGATGGGGACCCTGTTCTAGAACACTCCTTCTATTCTCTCAAAAGCTTACTTTTAAATTACCTTTACTGCCTGTGATTGATTTCTTCCTTTTGCTTCTTTCCACCAGCACATACACAATGTGTAGGGATGTGAACATGACCATTCTCTCCACGCCCCCCTTGTCCATAAGCCAGTGTTGGATGAGATTGGTCCCTCCCTTCAACTTCAGAAAAGAAGCAATTCTAGT
>NW_006159859.1:1256465-1265580 GCF_000334495.1 Tupaia belangeri chinensis
CCTGCTTTACACAGTTACCAGTTAAGAGTGGGTCAGGAACTCAGGCCTTAACCATTTTAGTTCATGAAATTCCTCTGGACATTATGAGTGATTTATGTTGCTCTAATCAAACGAACACTAGAAGTTATTTTCCTCTCACTCAGGACTGTATGCTATAAAGATATGGGGGTCAGAATTTCCATGATTATTTTGCTATTAAACTAAAAACTGAAACTAAGTATAAAGAAAAATGCAGAGAACTGGAGAACAGAGAGCTGCTAAATAAATAAATAAATAAACAAACAAACAAACAAACAAACGTACAACTGGAGCCCCCAATTCTGGACTTTTTCAGTTACAGGAACCAGTAAATTGTATGTGTTGTTGAAGCCAATTCAAGTTGGACTCAAAAGCAACATAACTAATACAGAAAGAATCTCCACTCCAAGCAACATTTCTTTTACTCCTTCTTCCCGTCAATCTGCTCTAACATTTCTATGTTCCCTGTCACAAGGAAACTACTTTGAAGGTTTATCTGGATGGTGCCTTTACATCCTCACTTCCTGATCCTACTCAACATCATCTACTTGGATGTTTCTCCAACATTCTGCCAATCACCTTTTCTCTCCATGTTACCAAATCCAATGATCACATCGTTTTCTTTTCTTTCTTTACTTATTATTATTTTTTTCTTTAATAATTATTTTATTTAATATTTATTTATTTATTTATTTGTTTATTTTAAATTTCCAGAGAGGGACAGAGAGAGAGGGAAAGTGAGAAAGCAAGCCACCAGGTCCAAGACTTATACCACAGTCGGTCATGTGGGAGTCCAGTGCCCTTAACCACCACACCACCTGCCGGCCCCCTTTTATTTGTTTTACATGATCTCTCAGCTTCATTCAGCATAGTGAAAAACTCGATTATAAAACATTTTTTTTCTATTGTCTTCAATGAAAACATATTCTTTTTTCTCCAAGTTCATACTATCAGGGTCAGTTGCAAGAAAAAGAAATCCCTGTAGCACCTGAAAGGTAACAGGATACAATACAAGGGATCATATGCTACCCAAATAACTGTGGGGGACCAGTGGGTGGTGCAATGGTTACGTCACTGGATTCTCGCATAGTCGACCGTGGTTCAAGTCCCAGACCAAGCAGCTTAAAACTCAGCCCCACACATATGTGTACATACCCAAAATCCTGAGAGGACATTAGAGGAGAAGGGATTGCAACATGGTCATCCCCCGCTCCAGGGGGTGGTTTCTCACTTTCCATCTCTCTGTCTCTCCAGCACGTGTACATGCCCTATAGCAAAAATCTCTCTTAAAATTAAAAAACAGAAAAAACAACCAACCACTGCAGAAGCTAGAGGAGCAGGTTCTCTCTGAGTCCTGAAATCACTCCAAATTCAAACTGCAAAGCTTCCAAAATCAGAAACTGTATATTCCAAAGTCACTTTGGAATCCCTAGAAAAATATCCTTTAGTTTAAATTAATGAACATCCATATTGGGGCAGCCCTGCAGTTAATAGCAGTTAACTACTGTGCATTGGGAGCCAGATCTTGCATGGCTAACAGTGGCTAGGGCCCTGGCCCTGGCAACTTGAAAAACACACTGGGTGCATGTGCCTGGCCAAAATCCCGATGGGAGGGAGAAATGGAGTAAAGGCATTGTGGGGATGGTGCTCTGTGTCTCTCTCTGGCAAGTGCACATGCCTTCTGGCAATTAAAAAAATTTTAAATAAATAAATATTATTATCCACTCTATTTCTGGAGTCAAATCCTCAGGAATTCACCCTGAGTTGTACTTTTCCCTCATTCTCTCTGTCCAGTCAATGAACGAATCTGTCAAATGTAACTCCAAAGAAATCCTGAATCTACTACTTTTTGTTATCTCCACTACCACCATCCTGTACCAGCCTCCATAATTTTTCACCTAGATTATAGACAAATCTTCTTAACTAGTCACAAATCATTTTTCTCATAGCATCCAGAAATCCCACAAAGGTATTTAATTGCACCTGAAATAG
The DNA here is from genome assembly GCF_000334495.1 of Tupaia belangeri chinensis. Classification (NCBI taxonomy): domain Eukaryota; kingdom Metazoa; phylum Chordata; class Mammalia; order Scandentia; family Tupaiidae; genus Tupaia; species Tupaia belangeri. The sequence continues at coordinate 1,258,476 of NW_006159859.1, forward strand.
AATTCCAGTTTCCCATGTTCTGCGTGAGCTGGCCTTGCTTGTCTGTCCAGTCTTCACATACCATTCTCTTTTTCTACATTCTTGCACTCACCCAAATTTCTTCCTATTCTTGGAACTTGCCATGTTGATCTCATGTGAGGGCATTTGCACTTGCTTCTTCCATGCAGAAGATTCTCTGCTCAGATATTCACAGGATTGGCTCCATGTAATCAGCCAGGTCTCAACAGTTTTGTAGAATATTCGTCTCTGTTTTTCAAATCTAACATAGCCTTGCCTGCTCACTCCCTATGCCATTATCCTGTTTGAGGTCTCCATAGCACATAGCACTCTAACCATTAGAAACTCTCCAGTTCATTGTCTGTTAAGTTCCAAGAAAGGAACCATGTATCCATCATTTGCCCACCTTATGTCTGGTACTGATCTTGAGATACGGTGGGAATTCCATGAATGTCTGATGTTGGCTTAATTGAAGCAAGATGTATAAGATGTATACTTACTGGTATGCACCATAAAATAGTGACAGTGTCTTCTCAGTTCTGTGTAGAGGTGGGGGCTCTCCTTGGGGATAGACATGGAGGAGAGCCAGAGCACAGAGGAGCAAGTTGGGATTAGGAAAACTGATGGCTCAGCAAGATCAGAGGAGAAGTAAAACAGTGTCCTTCCACATTTGAGAAAAACATTAGCAGACATTATACTAATTTCCAGATTTCACTGCATATAGGGAACTGTTGCACTCGTAAACCAACAACTCCAGGGTATGTTATAGGCCTGCATAAAACAAACCAGAGTCTACCTAGTTTCTAGTACCTGGTTTCTCATCTTTATAGTAGTTCAGAAAACACTGTAGTCATGAATCAGGCTCTCAAATCAACACTTGAAATCTTAACTTCTGAAAAGTACCCTCTAACTACACTACACAAAAGGATAAACAATTGTCCTGATTCTTGAAAGAAGTAATGTGACTGTAAAAACATAATGTTTAGAAGGTCAGGAAACAAAATGATTTTCCAGGGTTTTATACGTGGGAGGCATTAGAAAGAAAGATCATGTCTAGTTTTTAGAAAAATACTACCTAATTTGATAAGGAAGACTCCTGGGACTCTCTAAGAAAGACTAATTTTGAATCTGGATTGATGTTGTTTCAGAAAGTCTCCAAATTTAAATGACTAGTTAGCAAGAACAGGAATCCTCTTAGAACTTCGCTGTATTTGGAAAAGAATGCCTGATGTGAGAAAACTTGGCCTATCTGGGGTAGATGAACCTACTGCTCCAGAGTGAGACTACATTAGGGAAAACTGGCTCAGATTTAGCGGGCAGACAACAGAGTGCTTGCATGTTTAGGGCTCATGTTTAAGTACGAAGATATTCTTAACTACTCTAATATGTGCATGTGCTTTGGTATTTTTCTACACCGGTCCATGGGACGAAAGCACTTTCTTTTAGTCAGTAATAGAACATTTCCCTAATGCCTTTTATATGTAATGATTATCATGATTCTTAAAATGACTTCTGTAAGTTATCTATTGTCTTCACTCCTCTCAAACCTAAGTGTAACTGAGACTTGTTTGTTTTGTTATGTTTTGTTTTGTGTTTGTAATTCTCAACTATCAAATCTTTCCAAGGAGATTGGTGCTATCTTCCTCCCTTTTTCCCAGCTTTACATATCTCTATAGTTCTTTCTTTGTCCCACTTTCTCCAGTTTTTCATTATTTTTCTTGTTTACACTCTGTTTTTCCAAGGTCCTAAAAATGGTATCTTCTCATATTTTCTTGAACATATTTTTTTTTCAATGATCTCTTCTTCTTCTGGGATACTGCATTTCTTATTTACATATGTTTTCAAAAGACCCATACGCTAGTTAAGGGAACTAGTTAAGGGAATTGCAAGCCAAAACGATTTCTAAGGCCCACAGAAAACTGTCTGGGTAGTCAGAAATATTATAGACGTTAGCTCAGGTTTCCATGCGCAACTTCTCATATGATTGGCAAATGTGAAGTGGCAACCTTCCACAAAGTAGAAATTACCCTCAAGTGAATATAAAAACAGTTGTCATCATTGCCAATCTTTTCCTACAATTTAAGTATCACTTTTTCCATGTTTAAGAACAAATTTCTCAATATAACTGCATATCTCAACATTTTCTCTCTTACCAGTGAGCTAACAGCCCTCATCATAGCTTATAGATACTCCAGGCTTCAACATTTTCCCACTGCCATCGAAGGAAAAAGTTTATTTTACCCATAAGAACTATTCTAGTTTATCATTAATCCTCTAGTATGTTACTTTTTGATGACCTCACTTTACTCAATTCATGTATCTACACCAATAAATTAAAATTAACAAATAACAAGACTTTTCAGGAGGCCCTAACTTTGTTGACTCTCAGTGGCCTCTGAAATTTCTCATTACAAACTCTCCAGTATGAGTTTAATAATTCTATATTATTAATTCCCCCCTGTACTTCTTTGGCCCTTACTTCAATGTGGAAAATCTCCGAGAAATCCTTCAAACACTTGTTCTCAGCGAGCACACATTTACAAATCAGACAGGTTCTAGGATTTCTTAAAGCACACAGATTCCTGCAATCCTCTCTGAGCCCCAGAGCTATGGTTTCAGTGCCTGCTTTTTTGCTCTATCACTTCAAAACCAAGTGTTCACTCTTCTGTAAGCTTGTGACTGATGCTCTTCAAAAGCAAAGATTTATCAATCGTAGGAAGATGAGAGTAATCCATAAGTATCTGGAAGGCTGAAGGATAGAGCAAAAACTAGGTACTAAATGAAGTGTCACAGAAAAGAGACAGGACCAATGAGCAGAAGGTTCACCAAGATAGATTTCAAGTTCCTATTTCAAAACCTTTCTAAACTTCTCTGGTTTTTATATCAGTCTAAAAATGAAATGTTTAACAAGAATTTCCAAATACTATGCATAAATTAAGTGTTTAAGAATATATTACTATTTGTAAAATCATAGAATCCATGTCTTCTGATCATTGATAATGTACTTCTAATAAAATTGGAGTTATGGGGACCAGCGATGAAGTAATGGTTACATCACTGGACTCCCACGTAGTTGACCGTAGTTAGAATCTTGAACCTGGCAACTTGAGATTCATGCCGGGCACATGTGCATGCATGCCCAAAATCCCAAGAGAAGAATGCAGAAGGGGTTGCAGCATGAGTGAGTTGAGTGAATGTGAAGGCCTAGGATGTTACTCTGTGCTACTGTAGACTTTATGAACACCGCACACTCAGGCTACGCTAAATTTACAAAAAAAAATTAAGTAATATAGTAATCTTAGCTTACTGTAAATTTTTTACTTCATAACTTTATTTTTTTTAATTTTAGCTTTTTTAATAACATTTAGCTTAAAACAGAAACATTGTACAAGCATACAACAATATTTTCTTTTTAAATATCTTTATAAGCTTTATTTTTCTATTTTTTTAAACTTTTTAAACGTTTTTGTTAAAATAAAGACACATTAACCTAAGCCTATGTAGGGTCAGGATATCATCAATATCACTGTCTTCCACCTCCACATCTTGTCCACTTGAAGGGCCATGATGGACAAAACAACATAAGAGTAAACGAAGCACAAAAAATGATACAATCAAGAGAAGTGGTAAACACGAGATGCATGAGATACACGAGGTATAACATAGCACACTGTTGTTTTGATTTAAAGCTTGCCACAGAGCTCATGAGCTTGCTGAAGAGACAAAGCAATACAATGAGAGGGAAAGTGAGAAATCACCCCCCTCCCTTGAAGATGGCTACACCACAATCCCTTCTCCTCCATTCTTCTGGGATTTTGGGCACACACATGGCACATGCCTGGTGTGAGTGTCAAGCCACCCAAGCCACCAGGTCAGGGACTTGAGCTGTGGTAAACCATGTGGGAGTCCAGCACCTTAACCACCAGGCCATACATACTGTTTTATAGTAACCCTTTTTTAAAAAATAAGTGGAAGGCTATTCTAAATGATTGATTAAAAATATAGTATGGTGACTACATAAACCCCTAATAGTCATTTATTATTATTATTATTATTATTATTCTTACCAAGTTTTACATACTTGTGTATGTGATTCTCCATTGACTGAAATATCCTTATGAGAAACATGACTGTATATCTGGTCCTGAAAAGTTATTTCCAGCCAGAATTGAGAAACTAAAGAACAAAAGTTAACTTGGACTTAGTAGATATTATGAAGTAGTACATTTTCATAAAAATTGAATTTCAAAAATAGGACATTTTTCCTATTTTAAAATATATTAAATGGCTAGCTCATGGAGCAGTAAAAATGTGTTACTCAAGAAAACTTGGATCCCAAATGACAACCACAGTTCAAATCCTAGGCACTAATGACCTGAAGTGCAAAGATCTGCGAGCTGGAGAACTGAAGAAGATCACAGTGCGACTTGACCCTGAGAGAGAGAGAGAGAGAAAAATAAAGAAAATATCACATTAGAACTGGCCCCAAGCAGCTGGATGCCACATGGCTGACTGCACATTAAGTCCTGGCTCTGACACTTGAGAGACATACCAGGCACATGTATATGCATGTTCAAAATCCCAATGAGATGGAGAAATGAAGAAGGGATTGCACTGTGACTATACCCCATTGAGGGGTGATTCTCCTCCCTCTCTGTCTCTCATCTCTCTCTAGCAAGCACACAAGTCCTCTGGCAAGTAATGAAAACACACACACACATACACACACACACACACACACACACACACACACACACACATTAAAAAGATAATTTCTCACCTCTTCCCCCTTAAACCTATCATCCAAAATAATAAGAAAAAAACAATGCAAACTCCATCTCCTATGAAAATGGAAGATTCCAGAAAACCCAAAGTACACAATTAGATGAAGAGTTGTTTACTACAGAGAAAGGCACCTAGGGCACAGGATAATCCAGAGGGAATGCTAGGAATGACAGAGACAAAATCTCAGAGCATAAGTCTCAAAATGAGAGGAACACTTGATCTATAAGATTAATACAATTGACACCAGCAATGGTGTGATGGTTTCATCACTGGACTTCCAAATAGTTGACCGCAGTCAAAGTCTCAGACCCAAAATCTTAAAACTCATCCCAGGCACATGTGCATGTGTACCCAAAATCCTGAGAGGAGAATGGAGAAGAAGGGATTGCAGCATGGCCATCCCCCATGGTGTGTGTGGGGAGGGAGATTTTTCACTTTCCATCTCTCACTATCTCTAGGACGAGTGCTAATGCCCTATAACAAAAATCTCTCTCTTAAATAAAAAAGATCAATAATATCAATATTTGAAATAGAGACAAGACGAGGTGAAGGGAATTTTCCTAGATATAATTGCAACAAAAGTTTAAGCAGCAGATAAAACAGCACTGAACAAAAACCCACATAAGCCAAACATGCAGAAAGATGTTTGTCAGTTGGAAAAGGAGGAGAAAATCTGAGTTATGAAAAGCAGAAATAAAAGTGAAGGTTGGCCAATGGACAACCATGGGTCATGAGGGAAATTTGTACTAGAAGGGGTTCAGTCCTGGTTCCATCTCCACATGGATGTTTTGCAAATAGCTAAGGCACAATGACATCATTTCATCTGAAAGAGAGCATTAGTTAAAAAGAAACCAGAGGTTTGTATATCAAAAATATAAATAGAGTAGAAAAGAAATGGGGAAATGTCAAACAAAATACACTTACTCACAAAATGTTACCATGCCAATGAAAATTGTGACCAATGGTAACTTTTCATAAAGTTTCTTATATTTAAATTTAATACTTCAGTTTCAATAAGATGGGGCATGTTTATTCTGGGAAGACAAAACAATTATAGATGAAATTATGGCACATTAGTGTAGGTGAGAAGGAGAAAAAAATACTACTAAAGAAATGAGGGCAAAATCAGAAACTTTAATTTTAAAAATAGACACTTCTGAAAATACAGTAAAAAATGTAGTTAGCTTTTTTGTGAACTTAATATTACTTTAAAAAATAAGGACTATTGGGACCAGCAGTGAGCGTAATGGCTATGTCGCTGGACTCCCATGTAGTCGACCGCGGTTCGCGTCCTGCACCCGGTGGCTTAAACTCACGCCGGGCGCGTGTGCGTGCGTGCCCAAGATCCAGAGAGGAGAATGGAGGAGAAGGGATTGCGGCGTGGCCATCCCCCCTGGGGGGTGATTTCTCACTTTCTATCTCTCTGTCTCTCTCTGTCTTTCTGGTGAGTGCATGCGTCCTATAGCAAAAACCTCTCCAAAAAATTATAAGGACTATTAATTTATTTTAAATAGATTTTGCTATATAGCATGTGTGCTCACTGGAGAGATAGAGAGAGAAAGGGAGAAATCACTCCCCAGAGGGGCGGCCATGTCACAATCCCTTCTCCTCCATTCCCCTCGGGATTTTGGGTGGTCATGCACGGTCAACGTTGGGTGTGGGACTCGAAACACAGTCTACTATGTGGGAGTCCAGTGATGTAACCGTTATCCCATCTGCTGGTCCCAAGGGCTATTATATTTTTTTAAAAAAATTATTCTGGGCCCCATAACACAGCAGTCAATGTAAAGCATAGGGAGCCAGGTTCCAAATGGCCAGCTCTGGTTTGAGTCTAGCCCTGGCTTCCCAGAAAACTTGCTGGGTGTGTGAGTGCATACCCCAAATCCTGATGGGATGGAGAAAAAAGGTGCAGCATCACCACACCCCATTAGGGGTGCTTTCTTTCTCTTCCCTCTTTGTTTTTCTCTCCCTCTCTCAGGAGAAATAAATAAAATAAATTAAAAACTAGAATAATTTTTAAAAGTATATTTATGCATGACTAAAAGAACAAGTCAATGGAACAGAGATGACAAAACTGAAAAATAGATTTAATACATATAGGAACTTAGAATGATTTTTAAAATAGTGTTTCAAATTAGTATGGGGAAAACATATTATTTAACAAAAGGATTTTAGATAACTTGATAGATATTTAGAAGAAAATAAGATTTATTCTTAATTCATTCTTTACACAAAGTAATTTCCAAATAGATCAAAAAGGTACTTTAAGAAGTACTTAAAAAAAGGCACGAGACAGCTCCATGGCTCCTGTGATCTAGCCATT
>NW_006159859.1:1265663-1278107 GCF_000334495.1 Tupaia belangeri chinensis
GATCTAGCCATTTGGGGAGAAAGGAAGATGTCCCACTGATAACTGGACCTTCAGCATACAAAACTCGCATGATTGAACTTCCAAGTTTGGGAAAAAACTGACCACCCACCAGATGACTAGAAATCACTGCAGGACCACAAGAAATATGGGGAAGCATGAAAATCCCTCTCCCACAAGGGAAACGGATAGCTCCTCTTCATCCACACACAGTTCAATAGAAATCATGGAAATGTCTGATAAAGAATTCAGAACATTCATAATGGCAAAGCTAACAGAGATGGAAGAGAAGAGAGACAAGGAACTGCTGAAGAGGAAGGAGAAAGGAGTTGAAGAGTTCCAGGAGGTGAGGAAACTCATGCAAGATCTAAAGAGGAATTTCATACTTCACAAAAGAATCAGATGGGACTGTTAGAGATGAAGGCTTTAATACAAGAAGTCAAAATCTCCCTTGAAAGTATTAAAAGCAGACTAGACCATACAGAAAATAGAAACTCTAATGTAGAAGAGAAAATGGCTGGTCTAAAAAAATCCACCATGAAGACTGAGAAAATGGCCCAAAAATTTGAGAATAATATGCGAGAAGTACCAGATACAATTAAATGTCCAAATATCTGGAGAATAGGCATCCCAGAAGGTGAAGAGACTCATAAGGGCATTGATAATCTATTCCATGAAATCTTACAAGAAAATTTTCCAAACCTGGAGAGGCACTCAAAGATTCAGTCCCAAGAAATACAGAGGACCCCAAATAGAATCAACCCAAGAAGATCTTCTCCAAGACACATTATAGCCAGATTGACCAAAACCACAGACAAAGACAAGATACTAAGACTGGCAAGAGAAAAAAGGCAAGTTACCTACAAAGGGTATCCCATCAGACTAACGGCAGACCTCTCATCGGAAACAATGAGAGCGAGGAGAGAATGGGAAAATGTATTCAAAGTATTAAGGGAAAAGCAATTTCAACCGAGAATTCTGTACCCAGCAAGGTTATCGTTCATTTGGGAAGAAAAGACACGAACTTTCCCAGATAAACAAAACCTGAAAGAATTTACCAGCACCAGACCGGATCTCCAAGAAGTTCTTAAGGGAGTGCTATGTCAGTAAAATTAAATGCAGACACACAGAAATAAGAGTTCAGAAACTAAGAAAATGGGCAACTTAATTGTAGGGCCAAAAGCTGGAGTTGAGTATTACATCCCAGATTTCAATCTGGAACATCGAACCTCAACAGATACAGAAGAAAGATTAAGTACATGAGACTGAACTGATGAAACAGTATTCTACGACTTGACTAAAATATTGCTGCTTTTCTTCTAAGCTTTGTTGTCTGGTTTTAAGGACTTTTGTCCTGTCTTCAGCTATCAATAGATTCATGTTCCGACTATTTGAACAGAATACTAACCTGTTTCTAGGCTTTAAGTTTCAAAGAAATATCCTTACCAGTTCAAAACTGCTTTTCTTGAAACCATCGGCTGATCTTGCTATTGAAAGTAGTTAGATTACTTATGATATTGTGTGACCAACGAAATGTTGGGGGAAAAGGGATTGAAGACAACTGTAGACAGCAGAGATAGTGTAATAAGAGAGTGGAATAGGGCAGAGGGCTAGACATGGGGTAAAAAAACATATATATGAAAGTAGAAATGGAATATTATGGATGATAACATGCATTATTAAGCCACTATATAGTATATTCTAGATGGGAAACCACATTTAGAATGTTGTGATGATGCTCAGGGAATGAATGTAAATTAATAAAAAAAAAAAATTTTCAGAAGAAAAAAAAAAAAGGATAGGCATAGAAAGCAATCATGGATACCAGAGACAATGGGAGGAGGGTTGGATAGGGCAGAGGGTTAGGGATAGGGAATCGAGGATGGCAAAAAAAGAAAAAAAAAGCGAAATATACAAGACATAAAAAATGAAAAATTGTTGATAAAACGTATGTTGATGTGCTTGATTGAGCCAACAAACAGTGTATTTTGGATGAAAAATTCATTTTGTATACTGTAATGATGTATAGCATATTAATGTTAAAAAAAGAAAAATAAATTAATAAAAAAAGGCACAAAATGAAAAAGAAAAATCTGAAGGGAAGCCCTTCGTAGTGCATTGCAAATCTCAGAAGGTTAAAAGAAAGGATAACTTTAACTTTATAAAAATTAAAATTTTCTGCAAATTCCCCCAAAAAATCAAAAACAAATGGCAAACAGGAAAAAAATTACAACTTCTGTCAAAATAGGACTAATCTCCTTATATATAAGAATTTAAAAAATCTGTTACTGAAAGTTAAGCAAAACTTGTAAGAGTGAAAAATTAAAGGATAAAAATTTCACAATTCTTGTCAAAATGATACATGTTCAGGATCTTTATTTCAGCAATTCTACTAAAAATTTAGTCTACTGAATTTATAACACATGGAAAAATGGGATAAGTATAAATACATTTATTGCAACATTGTGTTTATTAGCAAAAAATTGAAAAGAAATGCAAAGATCTATACTAAACACCTATCCTTTATATATGGATATAGATAAATAATCAATTATTTAATTAGGTTCTTGGCAAAAAATTTAGAACACCAATTTGTGAGGATAAACTCTATTTGTGAGGGCAAACACGCACCGTAGGTAGCCCTGGAGTTGAGGAACAGCTTTGATTTTGATTTTTGGTAAAATCTGCGAGTCCACAGCATTCTGATTAACCATGCACTGCTCTGAAATCTTCTATTTCACCTTCTCTGTGTCAAAGATCTCACGTTCCTGGTGCCTGGGCTTCTGCAGTTTCTTTGTCTTGGAGTAGGCATCAGCAAGGCGCTTTGGGATTTTTACTTTGCTGATATCAATTTTTGTGCAGGTGGCAATGACAGATTTCTGGCATGTTCTACTCAGTGGAAGTGTAGCAAGCCACTGCTCAGTTGCTGCAGGGAAACCACTCTCTTGCCTCTGTGGCATCCAGTGAGGATAATCAGAATGGTCCCAGAAGTGATGCTAGCTCACAGCTTTCTCACAGGCTACTGAAGGGTTTTTTGCCATGGCTCAACAGCTTTCGAGGCACATCTTCAGTAGGATAATACCTAGGTATTTTGTGTAGTTTAACCACCTGGGTATCACCATTCTTGTCTCCACCAACTGGTTTTGTGACAGTAGCAAGAACCTTCTTTTTCTTTTCAATCCTGGATTTAGTGGCCGAGTATTTCCTCTTGTACATGGCCTTCCTGGAGTACATGGCAGACTGGAATGCCCCGGAAGAGGACCAGGTTTCAGCTACAATGGGGCTTCCCCTTCTTGGGCTTTTTAGCCTTGGGAGGGGTCACCCTTTTTAAACTTGGCACTGGCATCCACCTTCTTGGTTTCAAGTTTCTTCTCCTTAGTACCCTGCTTCGCAACTTTTCACCAGCCATCTTGTATAGTGGGAAAGACCTAAACACCTATCCTGAAGGTTGGTTAAATAACTGATGGTGTATTCCTAAGATGGATGCTATGTGGATATTAAAAACTGTTTCAATTATGTATTTGTATCATGAGAAAAATCTCTAAGTAAAAACACAAGGTGCAGAGCAACCAGAATAGTATGTACAGTATGATATTATCACCAGTTAGAAATGAGATGTTATTGAATGTATTACTTGTTATATATTACAGATAGGTATATAATGATATACAATGTTGTGTGTGTGTGTGTATACACATGCAGAATCTCTGGTATAACACAAAACAACTGGTATTAGTCATTGCCTTTGAAAGAAGTACTTTGTGCTATTTGTATTACCTAGACCATAAATAATTAAAACATTTTCAAATTGCAAATTTTAAAGTTTTATGTAAGCAAATATCATTGAAAAAGCTCTTCTCCTTTCACCTTACTCAGTGTCCCTGTACTCTTCACTCTGTGTGTGAGAGTGACTAGAGTAATGTAAAGCTGGTTGGGATGATAAATGGTCTCTCCTGGGCAGGAGGAGATCAGATCCAGAAAAAATAGAGCCATAAATTTGAAATATTTTCTAGTTAGGTGCTTGCCAATCTGTACATTGGGGAAAGGGGGGAATGAAAGGTGTTCCAGACAGCAAGGCCAGGATCAGACCCAGAAAAGGAAAATGCTGGAAGCTGATGTTTGGCACAGTCCCTTTCTTAGTTCCTCTGGCTCCTTGGGCTGACACTCTGCGCACATCAGCAAACTTTTCGAGCCCAGCTGCCATCGTTTCTGCAGAGAGCAGAGAAGGGGATGATAGGTTTTTCATTCTAAAATCTTCAAGCATTGTAGACGCCTCTGTGGGAGTGACTACATCTGTAACCATGTAGGCCCACTTTGTGATTTATTATAATCACCAGCATTTAAATTAATGCAAAATGCTAGCTTCTGAAATACCTGTTTTATTATAAATCGATAGCCAAAAATAAGAAAAGTTTTATCTTCCATAGATGCTAGCAATTATGTTCTTTATACCAGTCCTAAAGCAGCCAAGTCCAAGAAAAATTGAAACACACATATTTATTGAATTCTAATCACCAGTTTTCCCTTTTTTCCTGCAGTGGACCGGGACAAAGGTGGCAGACACAGTCATCGCTAATGTTTCAATGGCAGGTGTTTAAGTTTGGTTTTTGCCCCAAGCAGGACCTGAGAGAACAATTTTGGTGGAAGTAACTCGTACGGGAAGGGATCTCAGGAAGCAGAAGTGAGCTGTGAAGAGTGAGATGGGTAGGAAAGACAGATAATTAAGGATGTATCACTAAAGCTAAGGGTTCACCCCCACTTAGGGTAGCCGAGTTTCAATCCCTGCTGAGATCTGAGGAAGCTGTATAGAGCATGTCTCTGCATTGGCTTTTCTGATGGATGGGCAATCAAGAGACATTTATCTATCATTAATCTTTCATCATTGGTTAAGGTTGCCCAACAGGAATTAACTCCCTACACTTCCAGGTCACCCTATTTTGGGGCTAGGTGAACTCCCAGGGCTTCAGAAAATGCCAAGAGACACAGAGAGTGCTTGAGGTGAGAAGCCATCAGTCTGCCTGAGAAGATCTCATTACGATGGCTAATAATGTCACAAGTGGCCAAAGGGATGTGATACCTGGTTCAAAAATAAGTCTCCCCCAGGGTAAAGAAGTAAATGGGGAAGACTATAGCTAAAACAAACCATATAAATGCATTTACATCATACATATGCTCTGTCCCCAACAATCTCAAGGAATTTCTGAAGATTGAGGATGGTCACAGTTATCTGGCAAGATTTTAGTGAGTAGGACCTAGCAGCTCTGTAGAACAACAATAATAACCCTTTGCATTTTGACATACGTTCACAAATTCCATCACATATTATGAGGCTGATGGGCATCACCGGTCAAAATGTCCAAGTTAAAGTATTTTGATTTGGGAGTTTCCACTGAATAAAATAAAACCAAAAATCAATGTTATTCTCACCTCAAGTCACTAGTCTTATTCATGACATTCCTTTAAATTAGTGTTCATAAAGCAGCAGAATGGTGCAGAGTCCGAAATTCTACGTGCCTTCCCCAGTGGAGTGATCACTCCCGGCAGTGAGAGATACATTCCCCAGTCACCCTGACATCTGCCTCAGAACACGGACTTCTGTCTCCAAATGCACTCTTCCTCAGATAGGTGCATTCACCCAGGGTTTTAGAGTGACAACTGTCGTCTATATGAGGAGTCAGCTGCTTGAACTCCTTTTTAAAAATGTTTATCAATATATTTCTGGCAAGAAATGGAGATGAGAGAGAGAGAGAACAAAAGAGAGAGGCAACCCCACAGGGTCTCATGCCACAATCCACCCTGTCTCAGCCTGCCCGGGTCATGGGCACACACACATACTTGGCATGTACTGCCAGGTCTTCAGACATGAACCCAAGATGCATCTCATGCAAGTCCATTTAGGTTCCCACTGCAGCACCACTCAGGGGTTCACCTCTTGAATCCCGTTTAGATAGACCTTCAAATGGTCCTGCTTTCCAGCTCCACTCCCCACTATCACCATCCCCTTTTTTGGAGGTTCTTGCTGTTGCCACTGCCTGACATTCTCTGACATTGCCTCGTGTGAAACACCCATTTCTAACCCTGTTTTTCGGGAGGCTTAAACACATGCATTTATTTTTCCCCTTTTATACGAAGAGTCAGATGAAGAGGTACATAGGGCAAAGCCGGGAAGGGTCCTAAGCCCAGAGCTGTTGCCCACGGCACTATGGTGTGTTACCCTGCAGTACTCGGGTAGATTCGTCCCACACAACCACATCCAATGTCACTGTTTAAGAGTTTTTATAGAGCTTGAGGGGCCAGCATGTGGCATGGTGGTTAAGGTGCTAAGCTCGCAACATGGCCAACCTTGGTCTGAATCCCAGATCTGGGAGCTTGAAAATCATGGCAGACGTGTATGCATGTATGCCCAACATTTCAAGAGGAGAATGGGGAAAACAGATTACAGTGTGGCCATACCTCCAGGGGAATGATTTCTCAATTTCCCTCTCTCTGTCTCTCTCAGGCAAGTGCAAACACCCTATAGCAAAAACTATTTTGGGGGGGAACCAGCAGTTAGCGTAATGTCTATGTCACTGGACTCCCACATAGTCGACCGCGGTTCGCGTCTCGGACCCGGTGGCTTAAAACTCATGTCGGGCTCATGTGCATGCATGCCCAAGATCCCGAGAGGAGAATGGAGGAGACGGGACTGCAGCATGACCATCCCCCCTGCGGGGTGATTTCTCGCTTTCTGTCTCTATGTCTCTGTCTGGCAAGTGCATACGCCCTATAGTGAAAATCTCTCCAAAAAACAAACAAACAAACAAACAAACTGTTTTTTTTTAAAAAAAAAAAAAAAAGAATTTTTACAGAGCTCAATTTCCAGCCCCCTCTCTGGTCCCCGGTCCCCTTTCTGAAAGTCAGTGGTTAGGGCTGAAAGTTTCTCCATAGCCAATTTCACTTACAATTACAATTTTTTTTTCTTTTGGGTCAACGAAGTTAATTACCACTTATCCATCTATTTTTACTGTTTTAAACCTCATTTGCTATGCCTTGTCTCCTGTTTGATCTCTCATTGTAGCTTGTAACCTTCTAAAATTCCTTTAATGTCATCTTACTGTGGTTTCAAGTGTGAGTGGATATAAATGCAGGCGTTCTGTCATGTTTAACCCTTATTATTGAACATAATTACATGTTAACCACATGCTGGGAATTTAGAAAAATGAAAAAGCCTGACCCATTTCATCCAGAGCTATCTCACAGAAAAACAAACCTAAACCTACCTACATCCCAGGAAAGACAGTCTTCTAAAACCTTGCTTAACCTCCCAATCAAGGAAGTAGCAATGCTCAATGAATGTTAGATAATCTCATGCTTTTGACCATTCCTGGGTACCTCCATTAATAAAAACTTGCAATTTTTGCCTGTAAGTCTACTTCTTGTATTTTAAGTTACTCAAGATAAAACATCCAAGCATTGAATGATCACTGAGATGTCTTTCCCAAAATGAATCACTTTCCAGAGTTGTGTTTCAACGAGTTGAAATAAAAGTTGTTCATCACTCAGACAGGAGCCTTGGATGGAATTCCAGACGTCTGTGAGAAACCAAGTATCCATAATGGTCTAGTCTTGCAGAAAGGAAAAGCTGTTAGAAGGAACTGATCAATAGCTGTGACAGCTTATTTAGGATATAATAGACACAAATCAAAACATGAGGGCACAGGAAGAAAACCAGCACAACAAAGAGAACAAAAGAATTTGTCAATATTGTTCATTTACTTGATTGCTGATCACAAGTAAATGTAGGTGTGTATGTGTGTGTATGTGTATAATATATTGGGTCATCAGAAGAGTCATGATGCGTTTTTGCATAGGAAAAATATGAAAAAATATGTCATGACTTTTCCGAAGACCCAATATGTGTGTGATGATGTTAGAAAGCACCCGGGGCTGCATGAATCAATTATATGACATGTTACAGCTCCAACATTCTGTGCTGGTAGCACATGCAAACAATTCTTCCTCTATCACTGTGCTACTATTGAGTGGTATAATTTTGCAGCAGTTTTCTAAAAGGACAATACCCAGGAAAAGGATTGCACATAGACCAGATGCCCTGTTTATTCTTTAGATTCCCTCGCTAGTCGCCCTCCTCTAAGGCAGTGCTAATCATACATAAGGCTCAGTGTGCACCTGTCAACACAACTTAAACACGTACTGTACTTTGAGAGAGAAAGCCAGAGCCACATTATAGGAAAATAATGGAGAAAACAATGATTTGTAAAATGTTGATGACACCACATTCTGATTGTTGTCTTAGCTACCTCTACAAAAGCTCTCAATTTGGTCAGGTGGAAACAAAAGAAATATATTAAATATGTTCACCTGGCAATTCATTGAAAAAATACCTCCTCATGGCCCTTGCAGTACTATATACACATTTCAGTTAGTGAGAGAGAGAGGAGAGGAGAGAAAGAAAGAAAGGATTCCAACCACAAAGTGCCATTTATTTACATCAAAAGGATGCTGTCACTGACCAGCCTATGGAATGGTCTCTTTTACTTTCATTTGAAGATTGTTTTTTGAAGTCACTGAGCTCAGTAGGTGAGAGACCACGGTCAAAACCAACTATTTTAAGAGATACATACTTTATCCTTTTTTCTTGAAACAGTGCCCAATTGCCAGGTAACCAAATCAACAGGAAATACAACTGGGAAATTAGCCATGACATTTGGTCCAGGGAGAGAGTCAATGAAAAAAAAAAAAAAAAAGAAACAAAATTTCTAGCAGAACAGATGATAACAGTGAGGGGGGGTTACCCCCACCTTCATTCTTTGTTCAACATACCTATATACTCTATCTGTGGAAGACACGACATCATATGTTATGTTAGCTAATCATTTAAGGCCTACGTTACGTGCTATATCACAAGTCTACAAAATTTCAGAATTGCTCCTGTCTCAGCTTCTCAAAAATGGCAAGTTAAGTTTATTCCATTATTTTACCAAGCCACCTGTTTCTTCATGACAGGGAAGATGGTAAGACCAGTGACATCGCTGATGATGAGTCCATTATCATATTTCCTAAGTAGTCATCAATGATCTCTACTTGCAGGCCATGTGGAATAGTGTACCAAGACATGAATAGTGTATTCTGAACGTGCGAAAGTGATGGTGCTGTAGGCAGAAAAGAGCATTAAGCAAGGAAGACAAATCTGTATCAAGAAAATGTATTTATCATTGTGAGGACAAAGCATCATCCCCTCCATGGTGCAAAGTGTCCAGTGTAATCAACCTCCCAAGACGTAGCTGATCCCTCCAGAAGACATTGGCCTCTACTGTTGGCCCTTTGGGTGCTCCCTGGTGGTACTATTGATCAGATGGTACTCCACAACTCACATACTGTGTCCATTCCTGACCTTGATCAAACCATACTATCATTATTGAGTTAAAAAGCACAGGTGGCTAAGGCATGTCCTCCTATAGACCACCAGAAGTAAACACCCTCTCTACTGACAGCAACTGCCCAGCCAATAGCATACCCTGTACTGAATCCCTCCTCTTACCTGTTTTACTTACTCCTGGAAATGTATCCTAAGGTCTACTTTTATTGAAATCATTGTAGTCTCAGGGTCAGCTTCTAAAACTGCAAGTGAAGTGAGGTAGTAGTCTGGGTTGGATTTTTACAGCCAGTTGGCGACATGGACCCAGCTGCTAAAATGTCTCATGATGCAGTAGATTTTATGGTGCTAGAGGTATCCTGAAAGAGGCATGGAGCTACAGATGTTGCTCTGTTCTAACTGCCTACAGATCATCAATCAGAGAAGTAAGTTCCTATAGGGTTGGGGCACTCTCTGAATATCATAGGTGATAGGGTTGTTGCCACATAATGAGGGAGGAAGGAACATAGGACAGCTAAGAGGACTCATTAGGTTTTCGCCTTAGTGTTGCCCTGTCTGATAATAACCAAGAATAGACAACCATGGCACTTATAGTCTGACAAGGGCACAGTAAGGTTTTAATCACATGCAAGTGGAGATCTTAGTTACCCCATTGGGAAAGAAAATTTAAATTCACAGAACGTCTGGCTAAGAGTAGGGGAATCTAGAATAAATAATAGAGGAAGGACATAATAAATGTCAGACATGGCCTTGGAACCAACCACAGCAGCAGAAACTAGGGACTGTAGTTCATTTCTCTGTACTCGGTTTTGAGGCTCTTTTTTATTAAAGGAAACTGACTACCTTGAAAAAATCAGGGAAATAACAGAGAGAAGTTAACATACTTATGAGTGGATCAGGCTGTGGGAGATGAACTGTCACAGACATGCCAAGACCCTTGTCCCTCGCATCTCCATACACCGCAATGGTTTCTTACTGCAGGCCTGTGTCATTTTCTGCCCCAAAGCTTTTTCTGACTTCGGACGCATTTCAAATAGCACACCAGAGGATGACCAGGAGTGCCAGGCAGTTAATCCCCTGCAATCTGCCCTCAAATCATTAATGGGTTTGGTTGGTAAGCATTTCAGCTTCCTTGCCTCTGGGCTAGGACAAGTTAGAGGCACAGTCTTCATGGTAACAAGGAGCCCCTGTAGTGCCCAGAATAACCTGCTCTTTAATCTGTCCTCTCTATTGGCTTCTGTATTAGTTTCCTATTGCTTTACTGCAACAAATTATAACAATCACAGTGGCTTAAAACAACAAATTTATTATCTTATGGATCTTGAGGTCCAAAGTCTAAAATGTGTTTCGCTGGGCCAAGACTAGGCATTGGCCAGGGTCATACTGTCCCTGGATGTCTTAGAGGATAACATTTCTTACCTATTTTAGGATTCTAACGGCCACTTTCTCTCTCTTCAAAGTGTATTATTCCAATGTCTGTTTGTGTGGTCACACGGCCTTCCTCTCTTCGGTAATCGAACCTTCATCTACCTCCCACCTGTGACACTTGTAATAATATTTAGAGTCTATCTCAATAGTCCAGGATGATCTATCTACCTCAATAGCCTTAGCTTAATCACATCTGGAAAGACTTGTTATGTAAGGTAAAAATTTCACAGG
The DNA here is from genome assembly GCF_000334495.1 of Tupaia belangeri chinensis. Lineage (NCBI taxonomy): Eukaryota > Metazoa > Chordata > Mammalia > Scandentia > Tupaiidae > Tupaia > Tupaia belangeri. The sequence continues at coordinate 1,276,696 of NW_006159859.1, forward strand.
TTCTGGGGATAAGCAAGGCATATTTTGGGGGACCATTATCCAGCCAATGACAGCTTTCATCCTTTGTTTGACTCACTTCCTTTACTTCCCCTGCGTACTTCCTGGAATCTGCTTGCAAACTACATGAATTTGGATTCCAGTCTCAAAGCCTGCCCTTGACATGGGAATAGCTGCAGTTACTTATTGGTGGTTTCCGTTACAAGGTCTCGCTCCCTTAACTGTGGCAATAAAATATCTGTAAATAGTATTGTCTTGTCCCTACGTATAGTTTTCTGATAGTATTTTTCAACTTTACATACCAGTATTGGTATTTTAAGTACCACATATAAATTCTCAAATCTTCCATAAGAACTGCAGAGGCATACAGACTTGACCCCTGCCGTCCTCCTCAGTAACTTTCTCCCCTAACCATCCTCGACTGATTTCAGTTCTATACAAGAACAAAGCTTTTTGTGGTGCTTAGTTAATCAGTACTCAGCCTTCAGGTCTCATTGTAAATATGCCCATGAGTGATCATCCTGGACACTCATCAAAATTATGCCTCCCAATTATGCTGGCTCAAAACATCTTGTATGTTCCTTCTTTTACTCTTGTCACAATTTGCAATTGTAGATGTATATGAATCATTCTTGGGATCAGAGACAATGGTATCCCCTAAGCTCACAATTTGAGAATCAGATATGATTAAGTTCTTAAACACAACACCTATGGCCAGGTTTGGCACCTGTGAATTAATCAATGCACATTTGATGAATAAATGAAAAAAAAAAAGAAGTGAATGAATGGAACTTTAAACCTACGTTAGTCTTGTGGTGCATTGTCTGGGCTGGATATCTCATATGGAAGGCAGCAGCATGCTTTCTATTTTATTTTATCTGTTTTTGTCAGGACCGTGGTACAGAAAATCTTTTTAAATGCAATGCATAAAATATTTAAATGCCACAAATAAGCTTTCTCCTCAATTTTATTCTGCAGGCTATAAATATTTAGTGCTTTATTCGCTTTCATATTTTCTACCATAAGCTAATTTCTCTTCCCTGCAAACAGATAAGCAGTGCTAGAATCTGTGTAAATAGGTAACATTAGCATTTGTGGTTCCTAATCTTAGCTAAGCGCTGGTATTCATTAAGGCCATTTGTCTTCCTTTTGCTTTTCCCAAATATTTTTTTCCTTCTTTCAGTGTTCATTTCTCTATGCTAATTTTCTTTGGACTGCTTTTCTTTTCTAGGCAGATGCAAAAAAAAAAAAAAAAAAAGACAGTAAATATCATTATCAATTTACACATTGCACAATGTATTTGAAGAGGTAGTTAATTACTTGTTTTATTATTTTTTCTATTTTTCCTTTTTTCTTTAATTTACTACAAATTTCATACATCTGTCATAACTTCCTCTTTTTCCTCATCACCTCTG
>NW_006159859.1:1278139-1311829 GCF_000334495.1 Tupaia belangeri chinensis
TTTCTTGCCTTCAGTCATCACCGCAGTTTCAACCAAATCAGAAACTCAACTTCTTTGGGACTCATTTATTCAACAAACTGATTCAACAAATATTAACTCATTCATTAGGTATTTAGCCAGCAAATAGCCACCAGTGCCTCCCCTAACCCAAACACTGTTTTCGGAGCTAAGGTGCAGCAGAGGACATGTAGCTTGCATTGTCTAGGGTACGCTCAGACAAAGGTGGAGTAAACCATATGGACATAGTGTAAGTGGGTTCTGGAAAACACAGTATGAGCCAGGGTGAATAGAATAAGAACTGTTTGGGGGCAAATGTATGGGATGGTTTCTATTTTGAATAGAGCAAAAACTTAGTGAACAGGTAACTGTACTAGTCGATGTTTTCCAGAGAAAAAGAACCAATGGGATGTATGAAATGTGTGTGTGTGTGTGCATGTATACACATATATTTCAATATATTTTGTTTATATATAATTATATACATTTTATATACATATTCACATATAAATATATATAAATATATATATACACATTTTTCATATATCATCCTTAAGTTGTGAGATTAGAGGCTACCATGGTAGCTGACACTAAGAATTAGTGAAATAATTGCAATCAAAAAGCCATAATCCAAGAAGGAGATAATAGTGGTTTCAGTGGAGATGGTGAGAAATCTTAGATTCTGAATAAATGTATAGGTCTCTTTACACTATTCCATTCAGTTCCTATATTCAAATCTCAGCGTTGATTACATGATTAGATAACAAAAGATATCATTTATCTAAATCTATTACTGAGCCTTGGAGATCAAGAGTTGGTAAGACAAGTCTTATCTCCATTTTGAGAGTGGACTTAATAGAATTTCTTGGGACCAGCTGATGGTGTAATGATTATGTTGCTGGACTCCCACATAGTCAATTGTAGTTCAAGTCCTGGACCCGGTGCCTTAAAACTCACAGCAGGCACATGTGTGTGCATGCCCAAGACCCTGAGAGGACAATGAAGGAAAAGGGATTGTGGCATGACCATCCCCCATGGGGGTTGCTTTCTCACTTTCTATCTCTCTGGCTTTCTCTATCTCTCCATCCAGTGCACATGCCCTATAACAAAAAAAAAAACTCTCTTAAAAAAAAATCTTCTCATGAATCATCTATAGGTAGAAGGAAAGCCTGGAGAACTCTCCAGCTGCCCAAGCAACTAAAAAGATGAAGTCAGGTTTACTCAGAAGCAAACAACGGCAGTTGGAGCAGGTAACCTTGAGATGTTTATTAGCTATCTGAGTGGCAATGTCAGTGGGCAGATACACAGACCTAGAGTTTGGAAGAGAGCTCTGAGCTACATATCCAAAATTGGAAATAGTTTTATTGAGGATGTGGCCATTTTGAACTATGTCAAATGAGCTACTAACACGTTTCTCCACATTTCTTTCCTCAAATGGTTCTCTGTTAGGGTAGCTACATGAGACAGTAGTGTGAGCCTTGGAAGGTGAAAGAGCTCCAGCAGGCACTACACCCTGGAAGTCAGGGCCCAAGGCACTGCTGCAAGCTTGCTTGTGCGGCTCATCTGCGGGTCCGCCTCAATGGCGCAGATCAGCACCCAGTGCCTCTCACTCCATCAGATCTCTTTCTTCACATCCCCAAGTCCTGGGCAAGCCTAAGCATAGTTCTGCAGTAAAATATACCAGCTTCTCCCATTTTGTCCCAGCTGTAGACAGGCTCCAGTTTGTCCTTGTGGAATCCAGTTTTCCTCACTCATTAAATCAGGGTTGCTCTCACTCTCTCAAGTTTCACATCCAGATTTTCTTCCAGGCTTCCAGCTCTTGATGATTTACAATGACCTTAAACTCATACCAGATCCAGAGCCAACAACCTTTCATAGACATCTTCATGCACAACCAAAACAGTTCTAATACCTATAATGAATCCATTCTTCCATATCACACATTGGGGTTCTGTTTCTCCAATCAAATCCTGACTCAGAGAGATGATTTGGCTAAAAGCACATAACTAGATGAAATTACTCATGGATTCCATTATTACTGTAGAAAATAAGAGACAAAGATTTGACTGTGGGCCAGTCCTACCTTTAAGGACAATTTTATGAGAAGAAATAAACACATCAGACCAAGATGCAGCGGCCAATCTGCAAGGAGGAAAAAAAGGAAAATTTTGTGAAAGGCTGTGATCAATTATGCCAAATATTATTGATAGATTAAGAAAGATAAGCAGTGAGAATTGACCACTGCACCAGATAGATTTAAACAATCAAGGATGATTGTATTCAAGACTATTATAATAGAGAAGAGATTTTAACTAAATTTCACTGAAACAGAAGATGAGCATTTTTAGGAGCTGGGGTGAGCTAATAGAAAAGTACTAAAGGACATTGGTGTAAATTGATCTTTATGACAAGGGCATCTGTGTTTGCTAATTATGGCTTATCCAAGTTAGACTCCTATATTCCCACAGACTGGGACTTAGGGGCACTATCTTCCAGAGGGATAGCTCCAAACTCCTTAAGAATAAGAAAGACATTACTGAGTAGCCAAGCAGGTAAGAGCCTGGGACAATATTTACATTTCAAAGGAGCAGAGAAAGAATTTACAATTGCCAGTTTTCTGAAGTATTATAAATGTTCTAAGAAAAGTGAGAGCAAAAGCCTACAATAAAAAAAAAAATTTAAAGGTTTAAAATTTAGTCAAGCTAAGGGGAACATTAAGCCCTGTCTTGATCAGTCTGCCAGTGCCTGGATTATTAGTGATCTTGGCAAGAACAGTTTGGTGCTCAAGACAAAGAATGAACGTGAGTAGTTTCAAGAGTGAGAGAAGAGGAAGTAGAGATGGGGAATGCAGACAACTCTTAGGGAATTTTGCTATAAAGGAAGCAGAATAGACTGATGGCTGGAGGATGAAGTGGTGGACAAGAAAAGGTGTTTTAGATGAGAGAAGTAATTGCATGTTTATATGCAGATGAGACTGATCCAGTAGAGAGGGATATATGAATCATGCAGGAAGAGAAGGCAGCTGGGGGATGTTCTTGAGTTGTCAAGAGGGAAAAGATAGTGCTTTTATACCTTCCAATCTTGCAGTTTCTGCCAACTCATTTTGTATGATGTAATGACATACAATGATTGAATGTAAAACATAAAGTGCCTCTCACTCCATCAGATCTCTTTCTTCACATCCCCAAGTCCTGGGCAAGCCTAAGCATAGTTCTGCAGTAAAATATACCAGCTTCTCCCATTTTGTCCCAGCTGTAGACAGGCTCCAGTTTGTCCTTGTGGAATCCAGTTTTCCTCACTCATTAAATCAGGGTTGCTCTCACTCTCTCAAGTTTCACATCCAGATTTTCTTCCAGGCTTCCAGCTCTTGATGATTTACAATGACCTTAAACTCATACCAGATCCAGAGCCAACAACCTTTCATAGACATCTTCATGCACAACCAAAACAGTTCTAATACCTATAATGAATCCATTCTTCCATATCACACATTGGGGTTCTGTTTCTCCAATCAAATCCTGACTCAGAGAGATGATTTGGCTAAAAGCACATAACTAGATGAAATTACTCATGGATTCCATTATTACTGTAGAAAATAAGAGACAAAGATTTGACTGTGGGCCAGTCCTACCTTTAAGGACAATTTTATGAGAAGAAATAAACACATCAGACCAAGATGCAGCGGCCAATCTGCAAGGAGGAAAAAAAGGAAAATTTTGTGAAAGGCTGTGATCAATTATGCCAAATATTATTGATAGATTAAGAAAGATAAGCAGTGAGAATTGACCACTGCACCAGATAGATTTAAACAATCAAGGATGATTGTATTCAAGACTATTATAATAGAGAAGAGATTTTAACTAAATTTCACTGAAACAGAAGATGAGCATTTTTAGGAGCTGGGGTGAGCTAATAGAAAAGTACTAAAGGACATTGGTGTAAATTGATCTTTATGACAAGGGCATCTGTGTTTGCTAATTATGGCTTATCCAAGTTAGACTCCTATATTCCCACAGACTGGGACTTAGGGGCACTATCTTCCAGAGGGATAGCTCCAAACTCCTTAAGAATAAGAAAGACATTACTGAGTAGCCAAGCAGGTAAGAGCCTGGGACAATATTTACATTTCAAAGGAGCAGAGAAAGAATTTACAATTGCCAGTTTTCTGAAGTATTATAAATGTTCTAAGAAAAGTGAGAGCAAAAGCCTACAATAAAAAAAAAAATTTAAAGGTTTAAAATTTAGTCAAGCTAAGGGGAACATTAAGCCCTGTCTTGATCAGTCTGCCAGTGCCTGGATTATTAGTGATCTTGGCAAGAACAGTTTGGTGCTCAAGACAAAGAATGAACGTGAGTAGTTTCAAGAGTGAGAGAAGAGGAAGTAGAGATGGGGAATGCAGACAACTCTTAGGGAATTTTGCTATAAAGGAAGCAGAATAGACTGATGGCTGGAGGATGAAGTGGTGGACAAGAAAAGGTGTTTTAGATGAGAGAAGTAATTGCATGTTTATATGCAGATGAGACTGATCCAGTAGAGAGGGATATATGAATCATGCAGGAAGAGAAGGCAGCTGGGGGATGTTCTTGAGTTGTCAAGAGGGAAAAGATAGTGCTTTTATACCTTCCAATCTTGCAGTTTCTGCCAACTCATTTTGTATGATGTAATGACATACAATGATTGAATGTAAAACATAATAATAATAAAAGAAGAGGAAAAAAAAGAGGAGTAAGATCTAGTGTGTGATTAAAGGCTGGCTTTAGATAGGAGCACTCACTGATAATCATATTATTAGGAAGGAGGACAGAGTCTTTCAGACTTGAAAGCAAAAGATGGAAAGAAATCGGTGGGAACCTATGGAAATTCTCTTCTAGGCTTTCAATAAAGCACAAAGCAGAGGAGAAACTAATTTAAAAAAATTAAGAAGTGAGGCCAAGGACAATGAAAAAGTGAATGACTGGGAAAACATAGATTGCCCAGTCGACAGTAGGGCTAGGCTAAAGATGAGGGTCCATGAAATTAAACCGAGACCAGTCAGCATGAGTTTGCGTTTTTTCCCTAATAAGCTCTTTGTTGCAGGGGAAATTGAATGCTCAGTGGAGAATTAGGTTTGATGAAGGTTGACGGTTTCTCAGGTGAGTATGACATTAGGAGAAACTTTGAAGATTGCATATTTTACTATATACATAAATCTGTCCTCTCCTTGCCATCACTCATACTGATACATTCTTCAGTTCTTAAGATATTTTATTAATTGTGGTGTATGTGCCTCTCTATTGTTGATTTACAAATATTTATTTCAGTGCTAATAATAATAACAATAGCTAATATTTACCTGGCACTTAACCATGTTCCAGACAACTTTGCAAACATCCTGCCACTACTTTTGCTCATTTAATCTTCATATCTCACAATAATACTATGAGAGAGGCAATATTATTATCTGCAGTTTGCAAATAGGGGCAGAGACACACAGAAATTAAATAGCATGCCCAAGATCAGAGGGTAAGTAGCTGAGATATAAATCCAGTATGGGGTTTCAGAATCTGGGCTTCTACTCACTACATTGCAGTTGTCTGAATTAAATGAGCTGCCAGCAGTTATGTAGCATAAAAAGCAGATTCAGTTTAATTAACAAATTAGTTAGGAAAACATACACCCATAACACTAAGAGCGAGAAAGACAGATTGATATAATTATATTAGCAAACAATGTATACTGATTGGAAATTCATATACAAACTATGAGCTGTCAGAACAGATTTTGAAGCATGGGTAGAATATGAAGGTAGGGAAGGAAAATGCCCTAGATCATGGAATAGCAAAAGCAAAGTCCGGGAGATGGCTTGAACACAGTGCATTGAGAAAGAGAGTGAAGGGGGTCGCAGGCGTGGGTAAGGCTGAATTTGGATGGGAGCAGTAGGGAGTTCATTTGGGACATGGAAGCAGTGGGAAATTATTTGTAAGGTAGGACTTTTACAGGAGATGCCTTAAGATGTAACAGAGTTTCATAAGCTTACTGGTTGATATTGTGAAACCCTCCTGGTGAGTCTTACATAAAAAGCAAAGCACGTGTAGAATTAGATGGTGGTGCAGCGGTGAAGAACTGAACCCACATGGGAGAGACCCTGGGTTTGAGTCCTAGGACCTCCATCATCCAGGCCAGCAGGGACTACGGGTGGAGCATGGAGAGAAGACCCTGCTGGGAGTTCTGCCTCTCTTCCTGTCTCTCTCCCTTTATCTTATAGAAGAGATAACTGGATAAACTTTAAAAAAGTAAAATACACTTGACCAGCAGCCACGGGCATGGAAGGAGAAGAGGTGCCGCAGCTGTGCCTACTCATCTTTCTCTCCTACCCTCTTAGCTCGTTTTCTGTGCCAACACCTAGTAAATGTTTAAATATTTCATAAAATATTAAGTAGAGGGCCAGCAGGTAGGGGCACTGGATCTCACACAGCTGGATGTGTTCGAGTTCCAGACCAAGCAGCTTGAAAATAATGCTAGGCACACATGCATGCACACCCAAAATCCTGAGAGGCCCTGAAGGAAAAGGGGTTGCAGTGTGATCATCTCCCCTGGTGGCGTGATTTCTCACTTTCTCTTTCTTTCTTACTCTGTCTCTCTCTGGCAAGTGTGCATACCCTATAGCAAATAATAATAATAATAATAATAATAATAATAATAATAAAAAGTTAAATAGAAAAATAAATAAATATTACTGGGATTTGATGATGAACTGAATAAGGGAATAAAGAAAGTTGTTTTGTGTCTTAAAATCTTTCAGAGACCAGAAAATCATCAGTGTTAATGCCAACATGAGCATATTGAAAAAAGAAAGGAGTTTTGAAAAAATGTAAGTTTTTTAGAGTACCAGGCTAAGTATAAATAGCTATACTATGGAAATCAGCAATTCACTCACTTTTCTCAGAGTTGCTCATTAGTTGCCTAAGAGAAGTCACATCTAGCATTTAAACCTGGTAGAAAATCATGTTTTCTGGTCACAAATTCACTGTGCAGCACCAGAGAATGATGAAGAGAGGTGTTGCCTTTAATTTTATTTTTTTTTCCTCATCTTTAGGTGGGAAGCCTGAGAGTAACACCATAATAACAGCAGCTGTGCTTATAAATATCTCCCTCCTACTGAAAGAGGGTTGTTCAGCTACATGCAAACCTGGTGTGTAATTACATATTTACTGGACATACATAATAATGGCTGGATGGTAAACACTAAGGAAGTAAAATGAATTTAAAAAAAAAAATCCGAGTAGTGAATGCAAAGAGACTTAGAAATACCCTGCTGCTCAGTGTACCATGTACAGTCCTTTATAAATAAATTTCATATATGGAAATGAAGTCAGCAAAGTTAATTTGACAGCTAACAATATCAAGTGAAAAAAATTACCCTTTAGAAAGCTGTTGTGAGTTTAGATTTTTTTTCCTTCCCCTCAATTTTCTAAAGCTTTGGTAAGTGAAATTGTTAGGCTTGGAATTTTTTCACGTCTACAAATAGAAATTTAGTGACTTGTAGTTACTGAGGTGGTTTGCACTCAGTTACTGGGTCAACTTGCTACTGGGTCAACTTGGTTAGTATGGAATCTGTTTTCCCAGAATTCCCTGCAAAGGTCTGCCTTACCAGAACTCATACAGAAGGAAAGCTGCAGCCATTATTCTCCGAAGGTGCTAGTGTATATGCAGTGACAGAAAAGAGCAGAGAGCAGGGCCACAGGGTCTATGTTGTCCTCCTTGTCCCAGCTCCTCATTCAGCTCTTTAATCCAACGACCAGCCCTATTCAACAGCAGGACCCCGAGGCCATCGCCAACCATGGGTGGGGAACCTGCAGAGTCCGCACTGAGGCCAAAGGCGCCCACTGATGCTTTAACTTTATCAAAATATCATATAACGGATTCAGTTGTGCATATTTTAAAGGGTTCAGTTTGCGAGCTGACAAATGTATACACCTGTATTCATAAAGGTATATCTATACTCCCCTTCCCAGATGAGATGCACAATATTCACGTCACTGCAGAAAGTTTCCCACTTCCTTCGCAACCAGTTCCTATCATCCTCACCCTCATAAAACCACTGATCTGAATTTTATCCCTCTGAATTTGTTTTGTGTATTTTAGAACTTCATAGAAATGATATACTATTGAACGGTCAGAACAGTCATGAGTACTTTTCCATAGAAAAACAGAAATATACATCATGACTTTCCCAGCAACCTGATAAATGCTTTTTTGTGGTTGGCTTCTTTTGCCCAGGATGTTTTCAAGATTCTTCCACATTGCATCATCAGTATTTCACTTCTCTTTGTATTATTCCATCCGAAGAATATGTCACAATTTCCTTATCCATTCATCTATTGATGTTGTTACACACTGGGTTTGTTTCCAGTTTTCAGAATTACAAGTAAACTTCTATTTGAGACATTAGTCCAGGTATCTTTGTGTGACATGCTTTCATATACTTCATACTCTTCGGTACATCCATAGAGGGGAACTATTAGGTAATATACAAGAGCACTTCAACAATGTCAAAAATGGAACTAAAGAACTAGATTTTTGGTGCAAATTTTTTTTAAAATCCATATGTAGAATTTTTCACAATGTGATTTGTCATGAACATTTTGAAGATACTTTCATAGGGTAAGTGCATATTGAAAGTTTACAAGTGATTGAATGTATAAAAGAAAATGAAATTTAAAAAATGTGGAAAATAAATAAATAAATAGACCATGATAAGATTGTGTCCTATGAAATCTGCATAACTCTATTTGGAATGTATGTATACTAAAATTATTTGCTGTTTAAATGAAATGAAAACTGACACCCTCAAAAAAAAAAAAAGAGAAAGTTTACAAGAAACAGCCAAACTGTTCTCTAAAGTGGCCGTACCATTTTATACTCCCACCAGCAGTGTATGGTGGTACCGCTTAGTTCACTCCAATAAGTGGTCCCAAATCTTTTTAGTATTAACCTTTGCAGAGGGTCCGAAATCATATTTCAAATTGGCACTAGCTGACAGCCCCTTCCTAACTAATAATATTTCCATGTACTAACTCACCATTCACCTTAACCAACACACCATTAGTGGGGTGAGGCTTACTTTTTCTATATGGAAGGTCAACCATTTACTGAAAATACTTTTTACAAGGAAAAAATATGCTGGGATTTTGAGTAAGATTATGGTGGACCTATAGATCTATTTTGAGAAGCGTCATCTTTAAGATACTAAATCTTTGAATCCATAGATAGGATATAGTTGTCCATTTATGAAGGTATTCTCCCAGTTTCTCTCAGCAACATTTTGTAGTTTTCAGGGTATAGGTCTGTATATCTTTTATTAAATTGCTTTTTCTAAAGGTTTTTGGTTTTCCACACTGGATTATTAGGATTCTAGTAGGGTTTTTGTTTGGTTTGCGTTCTTTGTCTTTTAGATTACTTAGGACAGCAACTACCGTCCATTTTTCTTCTTCGTTTTGTCTGTCTTTCCTGCTTTATTAGACTGACTAGGAGCTCCACTGTGTTCACTAGAAGTGGTTAAAGCAGACATCCTTGCCTTTTTTCAATCTTAAGGGAAAACTGTTCACTGTTTCACCATTAATCATGAGTTTTGCTATATGATTTTTAAATGTATTTCCCCTATAAAATTAAAGAAGTTTCATTTTATTTCTATTTTTCTGGGAGCATTTATCATGAGTGGGTGTTGAATTTTGTCAAATTCTTCTGCATCTATGGATGGAATCAAGTTATTTTTCTCTCCTTTATTATGCCAATATAGTGAAGTGCATCAATAGTCTGTAAAATGTTGATTCATTCTTGCATTCCTGGGAAAGATACCATTTGATCCTAATGTATTGTTATATTTATACAATTCTAGATTTGATTTGCTAATGTTGAGGATCTAGTGCTTGTGGTCATGAGGACATTAGTCTGTAATTTTCCTTTTTGTAATGCTTTTATTAGGTTTGGTGTTGGGGTTATGGTAGTCTCCTAAAATGAGTTGGGCTCTCCCTTCTCTGTTTTCTGAAAGACATTGCATAAGTTTAGAATTATTTCTTCTATGAATGTTATAGCCCTCACTAGTGAAGCCTTTTGCATCTGAATCAATTTTTTGTAGAAAGGCTTTTGATTGAAATTAAGTTTCTTTAATCAAGACATGGCACACTCCTGCAAATGGAGCAATGAAGGAGAAGGGATTTCACCAAGACCACACCCCACTGGGGAGTCCTTTCTAGCCCTTCCAATCTCTGTCTTTCTCTAAAGAGCACATGTGTCCTCTGATTTGAAAAAAAAAAAAGCCTTGTTTGTCCATACTGTTGAAAATGGTAGTATCTCCTTTGTTCAGGCTGAATAATGTTTTGTTATATACATATCTCATAATTTCTTTTATTTTTTTTAATGAACCAGAGAGTATGTGCTCTTGCCAGAGAGAGACATAGAGGCAGAGAGAAAGAGAGGGAGTAGGAGAAAGCCGCTCCCAGTGGGTGTTGTCATACTGCAACCCCCTCTCCTCCATTTCTCTGCCCTCTCAGGATCTGGGGCATGAGCATGTACATGGCCAGTGTGACCCTCAAGCTGTCAGGGGATCAAACTGCATGGCCAGCCACGTGGGGTCTGGCTCCCTTAGGCATTTGTCCTTGGAACTGGCCCTTTTTTAATTTAAATAAAGTAAACGAAAGTTTGATTATATTACTATCCTTACAGGTTATTTTTCATGTAATATAGGGTACTTTTCATTGGTTTAATTATATTATTTCTTCCTGTTTTTTTCTTTTGCTTTTTTCTTTCTAAAAGAAATTATCTAAATAATGTCTTTACCTACAAAGTATATGATAGCATATGATCTCTAAGATCCCCTCCAGATGCTGTATCTGTAATTTTATAAATAGCATAGAAAATAATCCTAAAAATTATGAACAGAAGGAAAACAATAGTCATATAACTAGAATATTTGTATTGTGACATGCTCAACTTGGCTTGAAAGTATTCATAACATATTGAGGAAAGCACTATAATATTAAAGCCTCAAAATATTCCCCCAAGATTTTAAATTATCGATGAAAAATTATTCTGGGGAAGGAAAGAATATAAAGTTTATTTAACGGATATGGCTAGTCATTATTAATAAAGAAGGAACAACATGCTGGAAAGCTCTAAATGTTTCTTAGAAATAAATTTCATACATTTATCCATGATGGAAACTGAGACGGAATAGAATGATAAGTGCCTCATTATCCCTTCAGTTTTTAACCCCAAGGACAGTGTCGCCAGTATCCAGCATTTGTTCTTCAGCTAATGTTCCCACCGGCTGAATGCATTTCATTCTTCCTGATAACTCCCCTCAGTAGAAAGGCTGTTGTCAGAGAGAGCAAGCTGCCTGTGTCATGAAAGAACAAAGCCCTTGCTACCAGGAGATAGAAATTCTGGTTCTTTCTCCCCACTAATCTTAGTTATCCTGGGCCTTTTTTCTTCATTAATAACAGTGGAGATAATAAAACCACTTCTGCATAGCTTTCCTGCAGCAGTCAAAAGAGGCAGAGCTCGTGCGAGCCCCGACGGCTGTTCTAGGAGTTAGTTGCTGCAGTTGTGCACAAGCCTGTCAGTCAGGATGCCCCCGTTTAGTCCCAGAGGAATAAAATGGAAATCTGCAGAAGTGACCCTGGATTGGCTGGTACTGATCTCCCACTCCTACCTTAAATGTAGAGCAAAGGACAGGACAGTGAGAAAAGGAGTGTTTTCCGTTTTCAGAGCCAAGAGCTGAATGTGTGCCCACACGTTGCAGTTCTGGTGAAAATATTAATAACACGCCCCTTTGTTGCCAAAGGGGTTCTATTTGACCTGTAAACTCGATAGCCACCATAGCGCACTACTGGAAGCTTATTAGCTTATAAGGTGCTGTACCAGCAGGAGGTTCTGGGCCCAGAACTAACATTCGCCCTTTCCCGATACCTTGCAAGCAATTGATGAAGCCATAAGACAAAAAGCTCGTCACAGACCCATTTATAGAAAAGCTTGGATACCGTGGTTGAACTCTGTTTTTTCTCCTCTTCATTAGAAATAGAGCTGGGGCCAGCAGATGGTATACGGGCTACATCACTGGACTCCCACTTGGCTGACTGTGGTTCCAGTCCCAGACCTGGTGGCTTCAAACTCACACCAGATGTGTATGCATGAGTACCCAAAATCTCAAGAGAAGAATGAAGTAGAAGGGATTGCACCATGGCCATCCCCATGGGGACTGATTCCTTGCTTTCCCTCTCGCAGTCTCTCTCTCTCTAAGAAACAAACCTCTGAAACATGAGAGAAATAGAGCTGTGGCTAAGACAAGGCCACCAACCAGGGATCGACTTCCTTGTACCCCTCGGGCCGCTGTTGCCACTTGGCTGAGACCCTATTCATGGAATCTTAGCAGGTAGAGGGTGTTACTTCCAGGCCTGACCAAAAACTGCGTGTACGCTCCATTCTCTCCCCTGCCCACAGGTAGAATCCATGGCAACTCAGCTGTGCTCACACTGGTGATCATCGCATGATACGGGCGGCACCCAGGGAGCGGAGGTGACTCAGACAGGTGAGGGGGAGTAAGCTTGCTTTAGAGGCCATCACAGCGTTGGCCTTCTTGCTATAAAAACCCCACATCCCCCTAAGAAACACAGAGAGCACTGAGATTGGACATACTGGGAAATAAAGTTTCACGCAAGGGCAGGGAAGGAGTAAGTCCAGATTGTGGAGCTTGTGAAGAGATTTGCCTACCAAGCAGATACAGGGCAAAAGAGGCCTGGGCACCTGTGGGCTGGCCTGAGGGCATCCCTCCAGCCCTCACTATCCCTGTCCACTGCTGTCTGGACTTAGGAAACGGGCTTCTCCCTCACCCTGGTCACATGGTCTACAAATAACCTATTGTGTCTAGAGAGCCCCAGCTCACTTTTACTTGAGGAAAGAAAATTCCTCTCAAAACAATTCAAAAGAAATATCCCAGTTTCCCAACTGATTTCTCTCTCTCTCTCTCTCTCTCTCTCTCTCTCTCTGACACATACACACAATGATAATAACAATTGAACTCTGTCTTTCACTGCCCTTTGACCCCCATTGACCAAGACACCAAATACATGGACTCACACTGCTGTTGAGGGATCATACTAACTCCTGGTTGACATAGCAGATAAATAAAAACCACAAGGCATTTCAGAGGATGCAACAGTTTGGAGAAGATGAAACAAACTAACAACAGAATGGGTGGTTTCCATGCACTAAAAAATACTGGAAATGGCAATAGAAATACTATGAGAACAGTTAAACAGTTACAATTAGGAAATAAGAAAAAAGTAGTTTTTGAACATTTAAAAATAGGGACCAGTAGATGGTGTAATGGTTACATCGCTAAATTCTCATGTAGTTGACCACGGTTCGAATTCCAGACCCAGCGGCTTAAAACTCACACCAGTTATGTGTGCTTGTATGCCCAAGATCCCAAGAGGTGAATGGAGAAGAAGAGATTGTGGCATGGCCACCACCCTGGGGGGGAGGGGAGTGATTTCTCACTTTCTGTCTCTCTGTTTCCCTGTCAAGAGCTTACATCCTATAGCAAAAATCTCTCAAATACAAAAATATTATTTCTGTATTTGAAAATTTAGTTGAGCAATTAAATAGGAGTCTAGTAACTATTGAATGTTAAGTTACTGTTTAAGAAATTCAAATAGGAAATATAGGCCAGAACTCCAAAGGGAAAAATAATAAACAAAATACACAGAAATGGATCATTATCTGTTGATGATAATGTGTATGCTATCCTCAACTGAACTGGTGTGAGGTGTATTCGTGTTAGGAGAATTCACTTTACAAGCTAACTGATGTACAGTGATTGGCTGTATAAAAGAAATTAAAATAAAATTTTAAAATGCCCCCCAAAAAGAATAAGAAATCTACTGTAAAAATAATCAAATAGTAAGAAATTCAAAACCAAAATAAATGAATAAATAGAGATGCAGTTACAAAGCAATACTGGATGAAAATGTCCCTGATTTAAAGATCTTGGCAATTCTTGGGTATAAATCATTTTTTCATGCATTTTGAGGCATTTCCTGATAATCTTTATATTTCAAGCTTAAACATAAAATTTCAAAAGTATGTTTGCCTCTGGTGTAGGATATCCCTAATACTGGTTGACCAGGAAGGTTGTGTGTCAGGGAGGATGGGTAGGATTTATATGTGAACTCTGTACTTTCTACTGTATTTAGCCGTGAACTTAAAATTCCTCTAAAAAAAAGTTTATTAGTTAAATATATATGTATTAAAAGAAAAGATGACCTATAAATGAATGCTAATTATGCAAATTTCAGACCTATCTGGAACTCTGGAACCTAGAAAACATCAAAATAATTGTAAAGCAAGAACAGATGCATGATTTTTACAATCGTACACTCAGCCAAGATATTCATATTTTTAAAAAAGGGGGGAAAATATAACTTGGAATTCAAAGCTTATGGAGTACATAATTCATGTATTTATCTAAAGAAATTACTTAAATAGGTGCATTAATGAAATAAAAATGAATTTAGCTATAATATCCCAGGTCAGGGGAATATTAGCATACAAGGGAAATAGTGATGAGAAACCAATCTTATAATATTTTAATAAATTTAAGTAGATGATGATAATAGGAATAGAAATAAAATGAATGTTTAATTGGAAAAATGAAGATTTTAAGAAGTAAAGCTATTATAAATGAAAATTTAAAGGTAGAACTGAAAGTCTGGATTATTTGAGCAAAACCTAAGAGCTGACAGAGGGAAAGGGATATGCATCCCAAGGACATAGGTGAGCAAAATCATTTAAAAAGTCAAGCACTGTGGGGTAAGTGGGATAAGTGGCAAGTAAAATGTCCTGGTGAAAGAGGCCAGCTTACAGTCTAGCTGGACGGCAGCCATTTTGAAATTAAAACAGGCCTCTGACAAGAACTGCCTGACCAAGTGCTGAGTCATGGCGAGGTGTGAGGAAAGGTCAGGTGAGAAACCAATTCCTATTGAAATCTAATTCAATTCCTATTCGAATCTAATAGGAATCAGGATAATTACTCAAAGGAAAATGATTGGCTTTGATTGCAGTGAGAAATGGCTTGCGGTGCTTATATCTGTAAATATTTTCACACATTGTCAGAGGTTTATTTATTTATCTATTTATTTACTACTGTTCTTATATTTTCTACACATTTTATTTCCACTCTTCAGGTAGGTTACTACACTTGAGGTAGACCTGACGTAGATCAAGAAGCATGTATTTTGAAAATACTCCTCTTGTTTCACCTCACAAAAAAATAAAATAGAATAAACCTGACAATTAAATTTGACATGACATAATTGCAATACTAATGAGCTCAATGAATAGATAAAAGACTTATTGAGTAGAAATTAATATTGAATATTTGAAAAATATTGGGTCACACACCACATAATATTTTATTAATCATGCAAATGATCCCAAACATTCTGCACTGCATTGGAGTCTCTATTAGTCAAGTACTAGGTTGTCGGGAAAGTCATGATGGATTTTTGCATAGAAAAATGTAGAAAAATACATCATGACTTACTTGACAACCAAATAATATGGAATTCTTGCATTTGCTGTATTATCTTAAATAGCTTATTGACAAACTACTGAGTAGACCTACAACCACCCACTGACACATCCTACACTGACTAAATACAGTAAGAGTTATATTAATGAGTTAACACAGTGAGAAATTGCTTAAACATGGGTTCACAGTAATCTGGTAAATTTACATGGATAATCATTACTGAGTTGGTTTAGTAGGGAACCATTAATAAGTGATGACTTCTTTCCTTTATCCTTTCTTTTCTAAACTTTCTCTAGGCCCTTTATTTAAGCCTTTTAGCCAATATAGAACATTTTTACAAGAATCATCTCATTTCAAGCATTAAAATTTCCAGTCCAATATAATGTAATATTATGACTCCGAGATTCATTCAGTGCTTCTTGATCTAACTCAGGTCTGCCTTAAACTTAGGAGTCTCAATAGTACAAAGAAAATGTGTGAAAAATCAAATCCTAATAGTAAATAAGTAAATAAAAAAACCTCTGGCAATGTATAAAGCAGTGTCCAAGTTTTATTACATTCTTGGTGTACGAAAGAAGGCCCCTAGCAGAATAATTCAATGATTTACTCTTGACAGGAACATTTTACAGGAAAAGAGCATGGCTTGAAAATGATTAGACTATTAAACTAGACCCAAATAGAAAAGAATGAATAAAGATCACCAGATGAATGGTAGCCAGTAGAGTAGGTAGCTGAAGGGTGAATCATTTCCCAGAACAAGTCTTAATCCCGTAATATATCAGAAAATAGCTAACGCATTTTATTAGGGATACTAATTATTCACCAGAAAGACATTATAAATCACATTACACAAAAATAGTGTATTCCAAACCAGTCTGGTGGTGATATTTCATTCATAGAATTTACCCTCTTCTCTCTACTCCTTTCCTTGTATTGAAAGAGAAAGAAGCAGCTAAATGAAAAAAGGCACCAACACATGGCTGGCAATGTTGTCATCAAGCCTTGGTGTCTTCTGAGGTTGGTGGATAGTCACAGCTCACTCTTTTTTTTTGGGGGGGGGAGGTTTTTGCCACAGGGCGCATGTGCTTGCCAGAGAGACAGAGAGACAGAAAGCGAGAAATCACCGCCCAGGGGGGATGGCCACACTTCAATCCCTTCTCCTCCATTCTCCTCTTGGGATCTTGGGCACGCACACACATGCGTCCAGCGTGAGTTTTAAACCACCGGGTCCAGGATGCGAACCGCGGTCGACTACGTGGGAGTCCAGCAACATAGCCATTATGCTAACTGCTGGTCCCATCACAGCTCACTCTTTGTCTCCTGAATCACATCAGCTGGCTCCTAGGATGGTGTACTGGGAGCTGCCGTCTGCAGGTATCAACCAGAGGAACAGACTCTAGCTGCTAGCTTTAGCCTTCCCGTCATCATCTGGGCTTCTGACATTCTGTTCTTTTCCTAGGTCACATCACCTATCTAGATAGCCCTTGGACAAAATCCCTTTTGTTTACCATCTTGCTGGTCCTTTGGGAATAAAAACCACCAGTGAGCCTGCCCATGCAGTCCATATCTGGTCCATGGGCAATAAGGACGTTTGTCTCCTCACTGACCACTGAAGGCAGAAGTGAGTTCACTCCCATCTGCCCTACTGTGTCATTGCTCTGCTCTTCAGTCCAATCCAGACACAGCAGCTCATAGTAACTCTTAAGTGATCTTAAATTCTGAAGGCACCTGTCCTTTATCCTTAGTAGTTCTCTTGAAGCTTTTCTTACTTACAGGTGAAATGGGAGAATCCCAAACATACATTCCTCTCTCATATTTAGGAGTGAGACAAAAGTGCAGTGATTCACCCTAATGGAATCCTCCCCTAATACCCTTCAAGGTCTATTTTTTTATAGAGGTAGAGGATTTCTAATATTGACAGAATCCATTTTATGTTTTCTTATCTCATCTGGCTTATTTTGTTTTGTTGCTAATAATAGATATACCTGAGTCTGGGTAATTTATAAGGCTAGAGGTTTATTTAGCTCATGAGTTGGACGTTCAAGGGCCAGGAGCCACATCTGGTGAGTCTTCTTGCTTGAGGGTAACATGGAAGACATTACATGGTGAGAGAGCTCACACGTCTGTCTTAGTTCTGGTTTCCCTCTCTCCTTATAAAGTTACCAGGAGTCAATCGTAAGGATCTCAGCCTAATCACTTTCCAAAGCCTTCACCCATAGTCAGAGTAGGTTTCCTCTTAACACCTTCACAATACAACCAAATTCCAATGCATGAACTTTGGGGGACACATCCAAACCATAGCATTATACTAATTCACTTTAGCCCATGTGAGTACATACAGCTTTTGCACGTGTCTTGGTCTTTCACATATCAGCTGAAACTGAGGAGAAAAAGAGAGGTCTATGTTAATACTGTGGAACAAAAATGGAAGAGACCAAAAATTCTCTTCATAGTTAGGTGGCAATGGAGCCAATTTTGCAGAAGTAATACTTTCAAAAGAAAACAAGAAAGTAAGCAGAAGATATTTAACCAAGCTGCTTCAAATCTAGTCACTAAAATTTCTACTCAAACCTAGAAACCTAGACAAAAAGAATGTAACATGTTTATAGGCCAGAAACAGAAGAAAAACTATGCCTGCAACCTTCTCACTTATTCATGTATTCATTTACTCAATAGACATTTGTTGAGCACCTATGTTTGGCAGAGGAAACACAGGATGAAAATGGCATGATACTCATTTCACACAGAGCTGGCGACCTCATGACAGAGACGTGAGTGCGGTGAGATACGTCTACGAGTCGATCACTATAAGAGAAAGGAGTTGACGCTTCAATGACTGGTTCATAGAAGAGATAATCAGTGATGAAAACTGACATGCAATAGACTAAGAGGAAAACACATTTGAAAAAGACAATTGAAAATATAAAGTGATATTTTGGTGAATTATAAGAAAGGAAAAGGCAAGTTGAAGACATCATTTATCTTTCAATACTCTGTTGGCTTACTAAGTTAGATTGATTTTTATTTTCATGAATGAGAAGCTGCACAAATACCAGATATTTTAAAATAAATTGAGAAGGGAAAGCGATCAAAGAGTTTTTTAGCCCACTTATTTATAAATAATCCACTCAGGGGAAAAAAAAATACCAAGAGCTTCGTTTTAGGAAGTGAAATGCTCCATGTAAAAGAAACAAACATGAGGCTACTAGAAGAATGTCAAAGTCAGAAATAATTAGATGTATCAAATCATTGAATTTGACAGAGCAAGGATTCCAGCGATCAGCGCAGGTAACAGATTTCTGCATGTAACTGGAGGTAAGGCAGACAAAATTATCGCAAGAAGCGTCAGACAATACCACTAGTGGGCCCTGCCCTTCAGGGTTCAGAGTTCTCATGGGCAATACGGAAGAGCAGGCAGTATAGACAATATTCACACCATCCAGCAAAAATCAAATCAAGCAGAGAGACATGGTGGGTGACGTGAAGGCTATGGGTGGGCTCATCTGCAATAGCCAGAGCTAATCATGGCTGATCTAGTTACAAGCATTTAAAGTCTACCCAGGTATGAAGTCAGCAGGTGGCATGGTGGTTAAGGGCACTGGACTCCCAAATGGCCTACTGTGGTTCAAGTCCTGGACCTGGTGGCTTGCTTTCTCATTTTCCCTCTCTCTCTCTCTCTCTCTCTCTCTCTTACTCTGTCCCTCTCTGGTCAAATTAAAATAAATAAATTAAATCAATAAATAAAGATAAATAAGTAGTTCTTTAAAAAAAAAAAAAAAACTTTCCAGCCCACTTTCAAAGCTGTGGCTCAGGGCTGAGACAGGAGGAATATGACACAGCAAGATTCTGCCTAAAAAAACCAACAAAGGTAAAGAAATAAAGGGAAAACATGCATGAGTAAAGATGTTCATTGTGTTATTAGTTAACAATAATAATTAAAAACTGGAACTAACACAAATATCACACAATATACATTATTTTTATCTTAATTTCTGAAGTTTTTATTATGGAATATTTTGCATCTATTTCTTTTACCAACAGAAAAAAAAAACATAATTTTGTAAAGCTTATTATGAATAAAAAGAAAGAAGCAAAACATTTAAGGGAAACAAAAATGGAAAATTACCTGTTGATGATAATGTATGAAAATATCTTTAACTGAGCTAATATATTGTGCATTCGTGCTGTGAAAAATCATTTTTCAAGCTATGATATGTACAATGACTAAACGTATAAAAATAAATAATAAAGTTTATTATAGGATCTTAAGTCTTCTTAAATGTGTATATATATGTATATATATACATATATATACACACATACACACACAACTCCAGACACTTTACCTACAACACACACAAACTATATGTAGCCTAATGAGCCTAAATGGTGACATAAACTATACAGTACTAGAAATATACTGGTAGGCTGAAGTAAACCTCCCCTACTCCAGTTTTGAGCTCCTAACCTATAAGATAATAGAACTTGATCATGAGCTTTGTCTTTTTCACTTTTTGAAACCTGTTTGCTAAATATCTTTGCCAAATTTAATACCAATTAGAAATATAATAATCTAGCCCTGTTTAAGTATACCTAATAAAGTTCTGTGGAACTGAATAAAATGTAACTAATAAACTACAGATTGATCTATGGGAATATGAAAACTAGACATATATTTTCACATAATTATCACAAGATACCTTGACCCAAAGCAATGAGTCTGCTGTCTTACCATATCTCCATACCTCTGGCTGCCCAAACTTGGCTACATTATCTTTTATGCTTATTAAGTTCAAGATGAAACATTTCATATGTGTCATTTGAATCCATTTCCTCGAAGTAAATTTATCCAGATTTTAAGGGAGTAGTAATCTATTAATTAATATAAAGGTGAGATTAGACATTTGTTTGTTTGGCATATTGTCTGTTCCGAGGTGTGAGCATTTTAAACGCATTTACTTAGTCACAGAATGAATCCACAAGGCAAAATCGTCGCTAATGTATTTGAAGACATAGTGTCCTCTTGAGCCAAGTCACCATGCAGGGAAACACACACTGCTGTGGTTGGCATTAAATGTTCCCACTGAAACCCATGTTAAAATGCGATTCCCAAGACAGTGGTTGGGACTTTAAGAGGTTATTAGATTGTCCAGGAGTAAAGTTGTTCTTGAGAGGGTAGATTTTACAAAGCAAAGCTGCACCTCATGTTTTGCTCCTTGTTCCCCTTCTGCCACTCCAGCTCCCGAGAACCCTCACCAGAACCCATCAAACGTGGCTGACTACTTTTGAACTTCCTAATCTGCAAGAACCATGGGCTAAATCAACCTCTTTAAAAACATATTACCCAGTCTCAAGTACCCTGTTATAGCAACAGAAAATGAACAAAATAAAACACACACAAAGATGCATTAATCTACTATAATCAGCCCTAGTGAGTTATTTATAGAAGATAGTGGGGTGCAAACCCCCCTTTACTGGGCCAGCATGCCCACCCCCAGTCACCGTAAGTGCTAGCTTCCCATGGCTCCTAGCTCTACCTTCTCTCTGGAATTGCCCTTAGCCAGTAGGAGTTAAGGGAAGTTTCTGTCTCCACCTCACCATCCTTCCACACACACATAACCACAGCAACAAATAACTGAGATGCCAGCCCCCTGCCTCAAGGGTGAGGAGTTGTGCCTGCAGTACACCTTGTGATACAGCTGATGATCCTGAACCTGCCTCTGAGAACCAGGTCAAGACTGGGTTTACCTGAACTATTCATATCCTTACTCAGGACTCTCCCCTCTAGCCTACTTCATTCACCCCTTAGAGAATTTTCCTGAACATCCCCACTCCTTCAATAAAGCGTGCAGATCTGAGTCTCTGTCTCAGGCTCTGATCCTAGGCAATCCAACCAAAAATAGCATACTAGCTTCTTCTGTCCAGGATAATTCAACATTGAGCCTTATTAATCCCTCAATTAATTCACTGATTAAAAGCATACCATTTGTCAGTGAAAATAAAGAAAGTTTAAAACAAGATAGAGGAAGAATTGAGAGATGCAAATTTCAGTTTCTGTGGCTGTTTTTTCTTTAATTTTTTTTTCTTTTTAATAAACACAACCATTCTTGGTCATATGGATGATTTTCAGGCCTAGAATAGCTCCCCCCAGCCCCCCGCCAACCCTCAGTTCAATATTATTCATTACTTTCATGCTTTTTTCAACAAATCACATCCATCTGAAAGTCTGTTTGGATTATAAAATTGAATGCATATACATTTTGCCCAATATTTATCTATGCGTATAAATCTAGGGTTTTGCTGGAGTTCTTACCTAGATTATTTTGTAAAAACCATATTTTTTGTATTTTTATAAACCACACAAATCCACTACATAACAAGCACTAGGATTCTTACTGAAATAAAATATTGCTTAGGAAATATCTGAGCAAACGCAGAGCAACTGCGCGTATTTATAATCTATGGGGGGGGGGATCAAGCATTTATTCTTAGACTAGAAACACATGTGCATGCTTCAATATTTTCAGACATGTTTTCCCCTGGTTTGTGTGTCTTTGTTAATGAGCAAATAAAGCACCCTGCCACTTAACTATAAAGGTAAGGAATCTGAAACAAGACGCAGCCTGAGCACTTCTTCAATGCCATTGTGGAATCGACAGAGAAGAAAGGAGGCTCCTAATGAGACACAAGGAGTTGTAAGAAAAGATCACGGCGGTTTCCTGACAGAAAGCCTGAGACTGAATCACCCCGAGCTGCTTTCGCAGCCGCTGCCCAGGCGCATCCTCCTGGCGGTCAGGAGCAGGCCGCCTGTCAGCCCCGCAGAGAAGCAGGGGGACGCTGCAGACGCGCTGCCTGCGGGCAACAGATGAGCCGCGTGGGCCATTTATTTCTCGTCTTCACGTTTTGATCTCGTGTTGCGTTATCTACCGAAAACACCCAGCCTGTAGATCAGCACGAAGGGACACCGAGGGGTACAAGACTGGTATAAAACCCATGAAAAGGGGGAGGGGTGATGCTGCCTTCCAGTTTAAGACACTCCACAGAAGCGTACTGCTGAGCAAAGCAGAGACGCATTTTAATCATAAGTTCAAAAGCTATTACAGTTCAGAGAAACGTAATTAAAATGTTTGACTTGGAAAGCGGGCTGGGATAATGAGCTCTATATATTCTGTGTATTATGGCATAGTTCCATATGTCCCTTAAGTCAGCTAAATCACACTATTTATGTGACCTTGACCAAGTAATTTCACCTTTGCGTGAGTCCTCCTGTAGAAAGTGGTGTACTAAGTACCTCCTGGCTTAACAGAGAAGCACATAAAATAACATATCATGTATAGAAAGACCCCAAACAGATTAACTCCCTTCCACTCCTTACAGCTAGAGCAAATTCTCAATTTATCAAACTTTATACCATTTACCATCATTGTTGTGATAATTATTTTATATATATTTGTTATTAAAATGCTATTAAAATAAATATAATGGTAATGGGGCTAGTCTGTACCCTAGCGAATTGGGGAGCCAGATGCCAAATGGCCAACCAAGGTTCAAATCCTGGCCTCACTGGCTTGAAAACACATCATCTATGTGTGTGCACCCAAAATACTGACAGGATGCAGAAATGGAGAAGGGATTGCAACATGACCATACTCCATTGTGGGGTGCTTTCTCCCCCTCTCTCTCTCTCTCTCTCTGATAAGGTAATATGCCTTCTGGCTGTTTAAGTAATAACAATAACAATTGTAGATTCTTTTTTTTTTTTGGAGAGGTTTTTGCAATAGGGCACATGCTCTAACCAGAAAGACAGAGAGACAGAAAGCAAGAAATCACCCCCCAGGGGGATGACCATGCCACAATCCCTCCTCCTCCACTCTCCTCTCAGGATCTTGGGCACATACACACACACACACACACACACCTGGTGTGGATATAAACCACTGGGTCAGGAATCGAACTGCAGCCGACTACGTGGGAGTCAAGCAACATAGCTATTACGCCAACTGCTGATCCCAATAATTGTGTATTTTAATGCTCATCCCTACAGGGAAAACCTAAGGCTAACCAAGATGATTGGAAAAGGATAAAAGAGGGACATTGCCAGAGTATTGGAAAATGGACAAATTAAATATAGAATTTTTATTAATTTCAGAATTGACCCCTCTTGAGAAGCAAGAGATTTGTGGGACACAGAAATGGTTTATTACCTATTGATGAAAATATGTATAGGTGTATAGTATTCTCCAGGGGACTGGTCTGAGATGTAGTTCATGTTGGGTAAATTTTCTTTACATGACAAATGATGTATAGCGATCGAATGTTTAAAAAATGATAATAATGAAAATAAAATAAATTGTAAAAAAAAACAGAATTGACCCCTCCTGATACATGGTTGTGCCTATGATAATAGAATTACATAAAAGTTAAGGTATTTAAATTATTTTATTTATTTACCTTATATTCAATTACTATGTATCATTACAGCATACCAAATGAATTTCCCCATCCTGAATATACTGTATATTGGTTCAAAGATATTACCATACATACTATCATCAACAGAAAATGTTCTGTTTTTTGTCCTTTAAATGTTTTGCTTCCTTTTTTCCCCTTGATGTCCTCCCTCTGGCCCTCCCCATTGCCCACCGTCCTCCCACACTGTCTCTACTGTCCACAGCGGCTCACCCTGTCTTTACACCTTCCAGGCTTCAGTTTATGCCACAGAGCACAGACACTCATTCAAATTATTTTTACAGAAGCTATTTTTAACCCTTGCAAAATTCTGAAATAATCATTATATGCATATGCATGTAATGTCCTTTATCTAGATAACAGATAAAGATATAATCAAGGATCTCTTTTTTTTTTTTTAAGGTTTTCGCCATAGAGCACATGTGCTCAGAGAGAGAAACAGAGAGAGACAGTAAGAAGGAAAGCGAGAAATCACCCCCTGGGTGGTGGGCCACACCATATTCCTTTCCCCATCCCCCTCCTGAAATTTTGGGCATGCATGCACACATGCCCAATATGATTTTTCAAGTCTCCAGGTCTGGGACTCGAACCACGGTCAACTATGTGAGAGTCCACCGCTGTAACCACTACGCCACCTGCTGACCCCATAATCAAGGATCCTAAGACAAGATCATCTGGCTAAGGGAGGGTTCTCAATCCAATAGTGTCCTTGTAGAAAAAGCAGAGGGAGATTGGATAGTGGCAAAGGCTATGTGAAGACAGAGACAGAGATGAAGCTAATGGAGCCTCAAGACAGTCACAAGCAGCAAGAGCCAAGGAAGGCTCTCCTCCAGGGCCGGCAGCGGGAGTGTGCCCCCCCGCTAGTGCCTTGATTTGGGCACTCTGGAAGAATACAGTTTCGCTTTTTAAGTCTCCAGGTTTATGGTGATTTGTTACAGGAGCCATAGGAAACTATAATAATACAGTGCATTCATATGATTCTCACACATATATAAAATAGACGCTTCTGTTCCATTTTCTGTTGAAAGAAACTGCCCCAGAAAGGAATGTAATTGGCTTAAAGCCACCAGGCCAGCAAGTGATGGCACCAGGCTGTCACCCAGATCTGCCCCGGGTCAAGGCCTTTTTCTACAAAGCCAATCTTTTTTCATTTTTATTTATTTATTTATTTATTTATTTATTTATTTATTTATTTATTTATTTATTTATTTTTGGAGAGGTTTTTGCTATAGGGCGCGTGCGCTCGCCAGACAGACAGAGAGAGACAGAGAGACAGAAAGAGAGAAATCACCCCCCTGGGGGGACGGCCATGCCGCAATCCCTTCTCCTCCGTTCTCCAAAGCCAATCTTAAACTTATCCTCCAAAACACCTTCCCAGCTAACTCCAGAGCTTCTTTCTCACTCTGCTGACCATTCCTGGAAAAAGTGAGTAAGTTTATCCTAAACATGCACTAAGGTCACTTAACTCATGTCATTTTAAGTCACGAAGCTCCCAAAGTGGACTGGGGAGGAAAGAAACACTGAAGATCTGTTCATTAACAAACAGAGCACACGGGGTGAATGCTGGCTCAGCATCTCAGAGCCCAAGGAGACACTGTTTTTCTGACTTTGTCTTGTGGGTGCCGAACTTCAGCAGTGACATTAAACCACCTACCTCTTACATATTCAGAGTTTCTGAAAGGAGCCTCTGGGTTCCTAGATGATAGTGCCCAAGGATCTGGGAGTTGCTGGAGCATCTTCAAGACAACTTTGACTGGCCTCACTAGGAACAGGCCAGTGTGCGAAAATAGCAACTGCCCCGAGCTATTCCTCAGACAGAGTTAGACTTGCCAATTGACTCCAGCCCTGGGCATCCACGTCCACTTCTGCGAGGTCAACTGTCAATGTCTGTTTATAAAGCTAAGTCTGGAAATGGCTCCCCATCCTGTTCTCTATGTTATTTTCTCTTCCTCTGTCTTCATATCCATACTTTTTTTAACCAGCTTTCTTGAGAGACTAATTAAAGCATGTTAACTTAATAACAAGAATTATAAGGACTCAAAGAGAACCAGGCAGCAATACTCCAGTGAGTTGATGCTCAACATTAGATTACTTTTCTTTGGTTAATTTTGGCTTAACAGTTTAGAAAACCGATCGGTTTACATAGAAAATGAAAGTTTTACCCAGTTAAATTATTAGACTTTTAGAAACCAGTACTGGTAAGAATATATTCTCTTTCCACCCTTTCTGTGAATTTCTGTAGACATGACATTAGGATTATAGCCATAGTTAATGTTCTGACAAAAATTCATAACTGACAAAGAAATTTGGCTAGAAACCAGTTTAACATAATAACTTACCACATTACTGATAAATATTCCATTATAAATTCCTGGGAATTTCAAATTATTTTGGAACACAATACATATATAGACATACAAGCACATAATATATTTTTACATATAATTTAAATACAATGTCAAGAAAATTAGAATTACTTAATTTGACAATGTTTTCCAAATAAAGAATAATCCTGATTAGTTTAACAGCTCCCTTTTGGATGTTTCAGGGACTCCCTGTAAACATCTAAGAGTTACTTTGAGGTCAAAAATCCTCTGTTAGCACTAAAACTAAAAACAGAAAAAGCAACATATAGCACTAGCCGCTTTATTAAACCAACTACATTAAGATAAACATGATGTTGCTTGATTAATAAAAACCTAGACAAAATATATGTTGAAAATTGTAAAGACTTTCACTTATTAATCTTTTTTTCATTATATTTGAAACCAGATCATTTACTAAAGGTATATGAACTTGAAAAGCATTTAAACCAATTTTTATGAGTACTCTTTCTATAAACCAAATTGAATAGAATTCTTTAAGGCCTTTTTCACACAGGCATACAACATATAGTACATAACATGACATATTACATGTATGGATGCACACACACATCAAGACTGTAAGAGCCAATTTCCCTGGGGGGTTACTTTGACACCAATAAGGCAATTCACAGATATTACACCATAACCCTCAGCCGAGTGTTGAAAGTCCTGAAAGTGTTCTAGAAAACAGTTAAGGGGGGGTACATTTAGACAAACAGACTGACGACTGTCCCTGACCCATCTTGACAAAACAAGACTGACAAAGACGAGACAACTCAAGACAGTGTACCCAAAGACAAGCAGGGTGATGACTGGTCCTGCCGCATTTTGACGAAGACAAGGATGATAAAGACAAGACAAAGACAGACAGTGTATCCAGAAATCACTCTCACCAGGTACCCGGAGTGCCGTCGCACTCGGGCCCAGGGACTTGGAGGTTCCGCTGTGTCCAGCCCTCCTAAAGTCCTCCAGGAGAGCTCTCAAACCAAGATAACTAGAATCTTATCAGATTCAGCACCACCAGTGACTCCAATTTCTGATCCATGTTTGTGAGTTCTCCTTACCCTTCTTGGGATGTGGGACAGGGTGTAAGGAGCACCCTCGTTGGGGCGTTATTTGGCCACTCTAAGATTCCCAGGTCTCGCTGGGGCCTCCAAATGTTGTGGAGTGCCACTGAATGAACAACCACCAAAGCCAGATTAAGTTTAAAGGGAGTCTTCATTAGCTGCCAGCGACTACAGTCTGAGGCTCAGGGACTGGGGGCAGGGGTTGGGGGGGTACCAAGAGTCAGAACTGCAGCACCTATCGAAGTTGGAGTAGTCTTTTCATAGGGGTCAGTTACCAGGGGGTTCTATGCAAGCAGTTACAGAAGCTGAATCAAACAGGTTAATTATTTCTGAGGGGAGTGGGGTTTCCATGCAAGCAGTTACATTGCTAAACAAAAGGGTTTCCGGCTAGTTAGCAAAGACAGTAACAGATATAGGATGTCATCCCGGATATGGTTTTCTATACGGCTAGCACAAGCTATTTTCTCATGGGAAGAGCAAGCAGGTTTACAGAAGCAGACAGCCATGTTACGGTAAAGGAACAAAATGGACAAACAGCTATTCATGTGCAAGATCTAATATGCAGCCTTCCACAGTGCTTCTTGATTGGCTAAAGGAATCCAGCTGTCATATGAGGGCATCGTAACATACCCTCCAAAAATCAGTATTGATGATTTTCTTACCTTAGCTCTAAACCATTACGTAGCAGTTTCATGTGAAATTAAACTGAATATTAAAGAAATATATAAGAAAGGTAGAAGAGAGCTTGAAAGAAATAGAAAAATGGACTAGATTAAAGATCATAGATATATACTCAAATGTAATTACTTACATTTATTATGTTGAAGAATGTCATTGTTGTAATTTATATTAATGTAAATCTAGTCCTATTATTCCTTGCTCAGACATTTTTAATTGCATCCCATAATAAACTCTGTACTATGGCATAAAGTATCGTTTCATTACATGTGTGCTTAATATCCACCCAACTTCACCCTTTACCACTCCATCTCCACCCTAAGTGTTCAAGTAATTTAAAGTCATCTGTCATTCCCCCAATGAATCTCATGCATTTGCACATAGCTGCCTAGGATGAACCCCTCAGCTTCACCTCCTGGAAGCCAGCTCATCCTCCTTTATGACTCAGGTTTCACCTCATGGGGGAGGCCTTCCCTTCCCAGCTGATTTAAGATCCTATTTCTCCATACAGCTTTTCTTGGACTGCATATAACATCAAAATATAATTATCACTGTGACTACTACTAAATCACAAACACCCACTTTTTAAGTGTAGAAACTCTTTTTGTCATTGCAAACATCCATTAATGTTTGTTGTCTGAAAACCTAACAAATAAACATCTAAAAGAAGGAATACATAATTGACTATGATTAGAAACAACTAGAGATAAATACCATGAGTTTCGAAGAATAAAACGTGGAAGTCAGAACAGGATCGGCATTGGTTATTCTAATCAGAATGAAATAAATGTAAACCGGATAGTCCTAGGACTTAATCCAATTGATACAGATGAGAGTCACTGTAACATTTATATAAATACAGTTACATAAGCAACAATCACACCAATATTCTGCTCTCGCCTCCACTTACACAAGATCTCTAGGCTTCTAGAACATATACCCTAGTACTTCTGGCCTATACAGACTCTCAAATGTAACTTCATAACACTTCCCTGACCTTCCTCTCCTGCCTTAGTTCCACCTTGGCAATGACTTTTCCTCCTCTACCTGCTGGAAGTTGCCTTACTGCTGTGATTCCTGATGGAGCTTTCCATGAGAAGTCAACAAGAATGCTGTCTCCCAGGAATCCCAAAGTCGCCAACCCACAAGAATCAGAAAGGCACTGGTGACATTGCCTACTCCTGTGTTAATCAATTTTTGCTGCCCAGGTGGTCTAAGTTGAATGATTGTACAACTTTCTTGCCAAATCTGAAAAAGCTTTTCATGAAAATAATGCTTCCTCTCTTGCCTCTCCCCAGGTGCTCAAGAAAATGTGTAAGACACTTGAGAGAGAACTGACCTTTAATAGCTCCTTTTTTATTGTCTGTGTTCTTTCTCAAAACTCCTGTGCATCAATTGCTCCTTTCTTTCTTCAGCAAAAATTATCATGCTGTCATGTAAATAGACCTCTGATTGCCTATAATCACAAATTCCCCAAATAGACCCAAGGAAATCTAACTCTCTATGGGTTCAGCAAGGATTCTTGCTACAAAAAGATTAGGCTGATGTCATAATTTTAGAATACTACTCTCTAAAATTTCAATGTCTTGTTCATATGTTCCTTATGTGAGAGAAGAAAATAAACGAGGGTGAATTAGAAGAACAAATCATCAATATTTACAGAATAAGTAAAAGTAACCCAGAAAAACACACCTGATTGGCATTTAAGAGCAGAATTATTTGGAAATGAGAAGATAGATAAGCCACCTAGAATAAGTAATAGCTATAATCATGGAGAGTAAAAATTTTTAAATTCTCATATACCCATAAAAATTCTGATAATGTTGTAGCCATGACAACAAATAGCCACCATATCTGCGTGCAAATCAACTTAATCAGTCAGTGATAGCTTACGTTGGTGAACCCCCTTCTGCAATCCAACCAATCAGTGACAGCCCTTTACTTTTGGAAATCAGTCAATGAAGCACAGGCTCAACCTAATGAACAAGGTTCTAAAAGCCCATCTATCAACTATAGTTGACCCAAATAACCATGTTTCCACAGCTACCATCAAGGCATCTCTTAAAAACTCCAACTCCCTGACTCAGTATTTCTCAAAAGTCCTTTGTACAAACAGTTCCCTGCTATGCTCAGAGGGGATGTACCGAGCTAGCTCTCCCTACTTAACTAAGTAACGAATTCAGTAGTGTATGTGTGCTACCAGAAATTAATTTAATGGTGGCCTCATATTTTGATACCACCAACGTTAAACATGTTCCATTGATTAGGAAAGCTGTACCAAGAAGTTTTAGAGGGGTGGCAACAACTGAGAGATCTAATTTAACATGACTTGAAGGACAGCTGTACCCATTCCCAGTCAGAGCCTGTCAGAGTCACTTCTTCATTCTGACTATATATATATATGTATTTTACCATTCACACTTATTTAAATTTTCATAGCCTTCCATTCCTCATCTGTAAGATCCATATGACACTATTTTTTTCTGTTAATGGGATTGCCAACATAACATTCAAACATTGCAAAGTATTACGTTATCAATGAACACAGCCCTATTCATCCTGAGAGCAAGAAAAAGATACAGAGAAAAACTAAATCTCCCTTTTCTTCCTTTCTTTTATGATTATTTAACTATTTCTCAAAACCACATATACATTTATGCATACACACGTGTTGTGTGTGTGTACACATGTCTGTAAGTGCATATATTGAACTAAGGGGCAAGGTATAGAATCATGCAAGACATTCTTTCACCCCACACATGCCCTTTTCAGTAAGAGGTAAACCCTAATTGATTTGGCCAACGAAGTTAAGGGTAGCATGAAAATTAGAATCCCTTCACATAATTTCTATTAGCTAATTATTATAATACCATTGAGATTTTAAGAAAAAAATCAAGTCACTAATTTATTTTAAAGAAAGAGAGCTAAGATTTCTAGGATGCTGACTTAAATTTCTTTAACTGAGCTAATACAGAAGTGAAGGCCAGGTTTCATGATTAAAATTTGGAGATCTCAACACATGAGCTATTCTTTAGCATTTCCACATGCCCTCATAATCTTATCAAGCCCACCAGTGTTTGTAGAACTTGGCTTTATGATTTGAAACATAGAATGCACTTATAACTTAAGCTATTTTTAAATTGATTAGCTGAAGTTGAAAATAATGCTGGCAAATAACAGAATAAAATTGAAAGTACCCAAGAAATTTAGGCAGCACAAATATACTAGAGATATCTGCTCAGTGCATTGACATGACCAAAAAAAAAGGAATTGGTCCTTTCTCCTAGTGTGGTTTAAAAAACAGTTACTTATACGCCTGTCTCTTCCTTTACCCTCATCACCACAAGGCAAAACTCGACAGGATATGGTTTTGCTCCTTGTTCTCTGTCCTATAAAGACTATTTCTGCTCCAACACAGGCTATGGGACCTTGATCAATGCCAGCATCATGAATAGGTAGATGGTCTGTGAAAATATTCTATAACTTTCCCAAGAAAGTATAAGAGTATCTATAATGTAGGAAGAAAATGTTTTGCTTCCATAGCTGGCTGCTTTAGTTGGGCATTTTGGTGGCCTTGGGTTAAAAGAAAGGAGACTGAGAAAAAAGAATGTGCTGTAGATTTTAATTATTCCTTTACCAACCACACCATGAACAGGAACTATAAAAGTTTATCATCTGATAAATTTTCCCATTTCATTGAAGTGTAAACCCAGCTTTAATGGCCATTGTGTTCTAAGCTATTGGCTCCAAACTGTTAGGAAGCAAAGAAAGTGCAGGCAGAGGCACAGTACGGTGTATGGGTAAGGGGCAACCTCTACGCTCCAGCAACTCTGCATTTGCAGAGAGCCGTCCTTAGGTGGCTGGCAATGCTTAATAAACACAGACGGAAAATGCTTGTCACTCCCCCCTTAATGCTTCTCATGACAATATTGAACTCCCTTCTACAAGTGCAGGATCCCAAAAATGAAAACTGGAGGCCAGGTAGTAATACAGTGGTAATACAATTGGACTCACATGGATAAGGTTCTGGGTTCACAGCCTGGGATGGCCCTGAGCATCCCAGCTGCACACACACGTGCCCGTGATCCAGGCGGGCTGAGCTCCAGGGCGGATTGCAGCAAGGAAACTCCACTGGAAGGACCTGTATCTTTTCCTTCTTTTTCTCTCTCTACCCCTTGAAAAAAGTAAATAAACTCTTAGGAAAAAAAAATTAACACGTGTATTACAACATGGGTCATAAGCAAATCCAAACTTAGTTCTAATGCCACTCCTGAAAATAAGCTGTACCGTGTTCCATTCACACTCATGGTGATATTGACATACATTCCCGGACATGCCAGAATACACAATTTGAGAAACAACATACCAAGGCTAGAAACTCATTCCATCATTCCACACACTCTATGACCTATTATGATACAAGGCAGAATGACATATACTAGGAACACCATGCCAATGACATACTCTACATGAAAGACAAAATAAACTAGTCCTCATGAAGACTTAATTTCATATTGCTAATCTATAGTCATCCCGATCAGACACAGGTTAAACTAAGAAAATAATGCTAATAATAATAATAATAATTACAGTTACCACTATTTGTTGAGTGAGTAATCCTCATAAGTTAATCATCATACTAAGATATAATATGTACAATGTATACATATCTCACTATATCACTATATATTTTATTTCATCCTTATGCCATCTCATTCTTTCAAAGTAAGCTTTGTAACTCTACAAAATCACCCCAGCTCCCTCTTCTAACAAGATTGACATATCCCAGATATAATCTTATTCTGTGATATGTCCTCTCATACCTCCTGGACATTCCAGCAGGTGCACAGATATTCCTGTTTGTTATCCCATGTCACACTTGAAGGGAGAAATCACACATGGCCACTCACAGTAAGAGGACTCCCCACAGCTGCCCCAAGTAGCTGGGGTACATTGCTTTCACCTCCCATAAGACAGCAGATAAGCATGATGTGAAGGTTCTGTGATGACAGGAACTCAATCTTGCCCTTTGGTACGGAGCTCTACACATCACTCACATCGAGAAAAAGATATTTATATTGTTCGTAAATTAAACACACACACACACACACACACACACAGAAGGAATAGGATATGTGAGCAAGAAACAAATGGCAAGCGTCCTACCAAGACAGCTCCAACTCCAAATATCGCAGCTCTTTGGTGATGAAGCACTTGGTCTGGTCAATGTGGCTTCCCCAGATAAGCACTGTGGCAACCCTTCAGCATCACCTGCTGGGACCATGCAGTTAACACAAGCCGAGTATGAAAGAACTGCCCCTCAGGCCTAGAGCAAGGACTCGGCTGAGGAGAACTGTTTGCAAGGTCAACAGTTTTACAAGTTCTGGACCTCACCTTCATTGTGTTACTGTACTGGCCTGCACTCAGTTTCTCTGCCATGGGCCTTATTGCCATACCCCTGTACCCCATAAAGGCACCCCCAGCCTTACTATAACTTTTACAATAATCCTGAAAGAATGCAGATCCACTAAGGCGACAGCTG
>NW_006159859.1:1312134-1313475 GCF_000334495.1 Tupaia belangeri chinensis
AAGTTCTCAAAAGCTGACCTGAGGCTCAAAATTCTCAAGCCAATCTGGGACTAAAGTAATCAAACTGGTCTGGGACTGAAAATTCCTGGAGACCCTCTCATCTGAAGACCCTCCCTGGTAATCAAGATCTAAGAAGAAGATGCTCCCAAAAAATGGACTTCCTCGTTCTAAAAATTATGACTGTTTATACCTAAACAAAACGGACGTCATGTTTTATGATTATTGATCCTAAACTTTGAATGCCTTACCTTTTAGAGCAAAATGTTTCACTTACTTCCCCTCACCCATCCCACTGCTGTAAAACTCCTTCTATAATAAATACGCATGACTTCTGGCCATCAGGGCTGCAGTCTGGAGTTTACTCTGGCTGTAGCCGGCTAAGAACATGCTAAGGGCATGAGGTCTTAGCCTGATTCCTGTTCACCCGCGTCGCCTCCCTGTGCACCCACCCCGGCTGGGGGTACGGCTCCCGGCAATCACCCACCTGTATGAATCCTGTTGCCACCTTTCATGTAAAACCGAGACTCAGCTTCTGCCTAAAGACATCCGTCTGCAGAGAGTGCACTTGAGTCGCTCCTTCCCCTGTCTCCCCATGCCCCACCTGTTGTGTCTGACATCACAGAAACCAGGCAGTTGGCAGCTCTGCTTGTGGGGCATGTATCCGGGATGGGGTGTGAGGGAGTTAGGGACAGGTATGCTGTGGGGAGCACAGATCCATGTCAGAACAAGTCACTCTCTGTCCGATGAGCGAATGAAAGTTCAGTCAGAACCACCCAGAAAGCTGTGAGAATGTTCTCATTTACACTAGGGGGTGTGCCAGGGGGAGTCCTCTCTCCTTTGAGAGTGCAAGAGTATGATTCAGGACTTCCGAGGCTGCAGACATTTGACCAACGTTTACTCCTATCACTTAGTCCTTGTTTATAGATCTCAAAATTCAGCAAAGCAGTTTTCAAATGAACTCTGAGAGCTGTGAAGTCCCAGGAAGGTGCCTCAAGGACCAGCCAGAGACTTGGCAGGATACCTGAGACAGGGTCATCAAGCTTTCCAGCCCTGCTCCGGACAGCAGCACCAGTCTGCACTGAGAGCTCACATTGAAAGACATGGCTCGACTGTAAGAGGTGTTGGAAACCACTGGCTTAGAGGCAACGTTATCAGAAAGGTTTTTGAAAATGAAAATGTAAATTCCTTGACACACGTTCTGTAACCATGTTCTGCATATCCCTGAGTGAGTCACCCCAGTAATTTCCAAGATCTTATTTATACATTTCATGACAGCTGTAGCTTTGTAGAAGTTATATAAACCTGTTTGTTAGAGAAAGAGGCAGAGAGAGAAAAGAGAAA
>NW_006159859.1:1313490-1324592 GCF_000334495.1 Tupaia belangeri chinensis
GCTCTTCCTCTTCAGGGAACTGTAACGTATGGGGAATACTCTTCATCTGGGGCAGTACATCTAACAAAAATGTACTGCAGGGAGGGCCGACGGAAGGTGGGAAGTGGCTGAAATGTGTAACAGCGGCCAAGCAGGGTCTGCTCGATGCAGAGACTTAGTTGTAAGGCCCTGAGTAGGTACTCTATGAAAGTGGTTGGTGCCTGCTGAAAGTACAAGGGAACTCTCCCAAGAACAGAATTGTGAGGAACTAGAGTGTGTGAGAACTAACCTGTCAAGAACTCAAGGAGTTTTTTTAAAAATCTATGTGCTGAATTGTCCACGTTTTTCACTCTCCAGTGGCTCACCATCCCATAGCTCTCTCCCCTGACTTAGATGCTCTTGTGCCCCTTGGAAATTTTCTCACAAATTCCTCTTCCCCTTAAAGCAGCTTCTGGTATGTACCACCACTCTCACTATCTCTGTGTGTTCAAGCTTCACCACAGAACGCGGCAGTCGTGCATGCTATGCAGGGAGGGTGTCTATCTTTCATAGTCTGCATGCTTGCTGTGAAGCTCAATGCTGAAGACAATGAACATGTGTGTACCTTTTATTTGATTAGTACACGCACTGTATGCATGCTTTAAAAAACCATCCTGCACCATCAAGGTATGCATGAAATATACACATGCCAGAAATCATAATTCAAAAAAAAAACTAACGGGGATGATTAGAATTCAGAACTAGGAAATGTTGTTTGAGGATAAAGGAGAGAGACATAACCTAAAATGGCAAAACTGATATGCAGATGGAGGCGTTGGGTTCATGCAGATTACCTCAAATGATGAGCAGCATAGTGTAAAAATAAATGTTCACAGGAAGACCACAGAAATCTCCTGGGAGTCCTGGCACAGAAAACATCTGAGTCTGAAACCAGAGGAAACAGAGGCTCAGCCAGAACTCTGGAGAATCTCCAGATTGTCTGCTGGGAGGTAAGGGCTGATGACTTCTCCATCCACATGGCATCAAGCTCCTTTCTAGCTCTGTGGGTTCCTGCTTTCACAAACTATCAGCAGTAGCACCCATCTTTAAAACTTGTTTATCCAAGGCCTCCTGGTTCACAGCTTCTCTGCACACCTTTTTCAGTCTCTGCTTCTGCTACCTACGTCCTGGCCCATATTTGCAGTTGGAAATATTCACAAGAGAAGTAGTTCTGTATGCCCCATTTGTTTGGGTAGTATTTTCCTGTGTTGGATCCCCTAGTGGGTAAGTCTGTGGATGGCGCAGGTGCTCCCTTAGACAGGCTGCTGTCAAGGAGGAGCATAGGTCACCTGGCACAGACCAGGGCCACCCATCTCTGGAATCACTTGGACGGCCTTCCTTTGCAGGGGCTGTGGATGAGGCAGTTATCCTCAGAGAGATCAATTCTGTGGCCAAGCTGTCTCAGCACAGTGGCAGGAAACAGAGAAACAGGAAAGAGACCCAGAGGCACCTTTCTGTCGACTGACTCTCTGAGACCAGGGGAAGTATTTGTAGTTCCAGGGAAAGACAGCCATGAGATGATTAAAGACCACAAGCTACGAGATGAGACACACCCCCACCTCTAACCCTCTCTCACACACATACACGCATTAATTTTCACGTGAGGTGCTAAGCTGACAAAATGCCTGAAATGAATAGCTTGTTCTCCGAGTACATGAAGGGCAGAGCTCTCTGCATTGGTTCAGCATAGGCGAGGGGCAGGGAATTTCTGCCTGTCTCTTCAATATCATCTCTCTGCTGTTAAGAACAATGTCTTGCAGATAATATTCACTCAAAAATATTTGTTAAGAGAACAGCTGGCTATTTGATAAATATTATTTTATCGTTTTTTCATTTGTTTCATTTTTTAAAAAAAAAATTGCCAGAAGACGTGTGCTTGCCAAAGAGAGAGAGGAGAGAAGAAAGCAGTCCAGCAGGTCACGGCCATGCCGCAACCCATTCTCCTCCACTTCTCCCACCAGTCAGGACTTTGGTCACGCGGCACACACACAAACACACGCACACACACACACACACACACACAGAGCATGTTTTATAAACCACTTTCAGGATTCAAACCACGTAACTAACCATGTAGAATCTAACTGCCTTAATTACCAGGCCATGGGCAAACCATGTTAATATATGCAAAAGAAATTTAACAAGAAAAACAACTATAAAAATGCAAACTAAAATTCAAGATTCCATATCAGTAAGAGCTCATCTTAGGAGCCAGCAGGTGGCATAGTGGTTACGTTGTTGGACTTCCATATGGCCAACCATAGTTTGAGTCTCAGACCTGGTGACTTGAAAATCATGCCAGGCACATGTGCGTGTGTGCCCAAGATCCCAGGAGGAGAATGGAGGAGAGGGGACTGTGGCATAGCCATCCTCCCTGGGGCTGATTTCTCAAGGGGATTATGGCATGGTCATCCTCCCTGGGAATGATTTCTTCCCTCTCACTGTCTTTGTGTCTCTCTCTCTTTCTCTCTCTCTCTCTCTCTCCCTCCAGTGAGCCCACATGCTCTAAGGCAAATACATCTTAATAAAAAAAATTAAAAAATAAAAATTTAGCAAAGCTCATCTGAATGAATATGTGTGAGAAAGAGTTACCAATGGACAGCAAATTCACAAAAAGGATCATTGTGTCCACTTACCTTTAGAGCTAGAAGACTCTTGGGACCAGACAATGGCACAGCACTGAAACACAATGCTCTGCAAATCCATGGCAGGTTCCAGGTTGTCATCCAGAGACCTTCCTGAGCAGCTGGGCATGTGTGTGCCCACAGTCTGGTGCTGGCTAAGGCTAAGGGTGGAGAGTGACATTAGCCCCTACTCGGGTACTGTCTCTCACCCTCTTCCTTTCTCTTTTTTCTCTCTGTCTCTCTTGAAAAAAATAAAATGTTCAAAAAAAGTGCCAAACTTTAATGCTGAAACAAATTGTTCAGTTTGGATCATAATACTATAATACTTGTCAACAAACATTTTGAAAGTTCTTTCATTATATATAGCGCCAAATAATTGAGCTAAAAATATTTTTTTACAATTGTTAAAAATATGAGTTGCACAGGTCTGAAAATAGTGTTGCTCTTTTTAAAATACATTTGGAAAACTGATTTGTATAAATTACGCAAAATGACTGGTGAAATAGGTAGAATAACTGCAAATTTTAACACAATTCCAAAAACAATTTCCATATTGTCTTATAAGGAGCAAATATAGTATCATTTGAGCAACAGAATATTATACAAACTGAATTCCTTTAAGATAAAATACCAAAGATAAAAATACGCTCTTTTGCAAGAACACACATCTGGCTGGTCTGAAAAAACTTCACAAAATGATAGAATAAGAGAACACAATCAACTGATTCTAACATTAACATCTAGTTTAAAACATTGTAGTAAGAAAATTATTAAGAAAATTCAAAGTTTCTTTGATTAAGAAAATTGAAAGTACTGGTACTTATCAAATTTTTATGTTAGCATCTTTTAAAAATAGTTTTACTTAATAATAACAACAGTTGGAACCAGCAGTTGACATAATGGCTATACTGCTGGACTCCCATGTAGATGACTGCAGTTCGAGTCCCAGACCCGGTAGCTTAAACTCACACCAGGCATGTGTGTGCATACATGCCCAATATCTGAGAGAAGAATGGAGAAGAAGGGATTGTGGCATGTCCATCCCTCCTGTGGGTGATTTCTTGCTTTCTGTCTCTCTGTCTCTTTCTGGCGAGCACATGCGCCATACAGCAAAAACCTCTCAAAAATAAATTAAATTAAAATTAAATTTAAAAATAACACAAGCACAAGAGTATTATTACCATCACTTTCCCATGCTAACACAGATGAAATAATAAAATATGTCCTTTCAAATTTGAAGCATCAATTATTATTGCTTCAGCATTTTTTTTTTTTAACATCCTCAAGTCTATGGAACGGGTATCTTTCAGATAGTTTTTAACATCTCTCTTTTTGTTCCTAGGCTTGAAGAGCCTAAAATACAGAAACATAGAGTTGCTTTAGTGCCTGGGATTTGAAGTGTCAAAGCTGCTCACCAATTCCCGTTCTGCACAGAAAACCCTATCTGTTAAGCAATGTTCTTTCCACTGCAAGGCTCAGACACCCAACTCAAACCAACACGTAAAAGGACATTTATTGTCTCACATTAACCAAGTTATTCTGGCAAGTGGTAGTTTCCAATGCTGCTGTTACCAGGGACGTAAACCATGCCATAATAGAGTCATAACGTCTCTTTCTCTTTCTCATCTCCTCTAGTTTCTTTCTTTCCCTTCCTTTCTCCTTCTCGACCTCCCTCCATATCGCAACAATATTTCAAATATCAAGAAAAAGCAAAATAGTCCTCACCATCATTCAGGCTTCTTAAAGGAGTAATTAAAATACACTGCTACCTTCCTTCCAAAGATCAACCTGGATGAAGTAGAGAAGAAAACATGACAAAACTACTCAAATCCCCACGGAAGGAGGCTTTTGCATTGTGTGTTGAGAAGGGGCCAGATGCAGCCCATGTTGGGGAACTCTAGTCAGAGAAAAGCAGGTGCAGTCCTGCCCTTGCTTCTCCCTCGGTCCCCTGCCATTACCCTGGCAAAGCCACTTACCCATCCTGTGTGCAAAGCTCAGCCCACGAGGATGCGCCCTGGGGACAGCATCATCAGGGAAACACAGACGCCAGCTCGAGAGAGAAGCAGAGGGAAAGAGGGGGACTCATCCGTGCGCTTGCTTTCACGTTCTTCCTGCCCCGGGCTCAGGGCAGGACAGGACCATCTTCAGGTCAACCAAGGTTTAACCCAGGGTCTTCAATGTGGTCCAGAACCATAGAGTGGCACCCACTGCCTGTGAAACTATGACCGGGCCTACTTCTCATTGGGGCACCTCCATGTTGTTTTCCATAATGGGTGTGCCAATTTACAATTCCACCGCATGGTACAGGGATTGGTTTTCCTCCACTCTCACCAGCACTTAATTACCATTTAACGTTTTTTTGTTTGTTTGTTTTAATGAGTGAGTGGGAAAGAGGGAGAGAGAAAGAAAGAGATGGCTAATTTTGAAAGCCTTGCCATATCAAAATCCTCCCACCCTAGCTCCCAATTAGTATTATAGGCATGTGCTACAGTAGCTGAGCTGTTTCAGGTTGGTCTGGAAACCACACCGGGCCTCCCATGCGGCTCCAGCCTCCCACGGTGGTGCCCCATTCACACCACTGCAGCTGAGCCTCAAGTGACTTTCTCATAGTAGACATCCTAGCATATGTGAAATCATCTTCATTATAGTTTTACTCTGCGTTGGCTTCATGATTAGTCTACATCCCTATTGACCATTTTAATGTTTTCCTTGTAAAAATGTCCATTCATCCCCTTTAACCTTTTTATTTTAATGCCATAGGACATGTGTGAATAAGAGAGAGAAAGGAAGGTGAAGAAAGCACCCCCAGTGGGGCCTGCTGACACCACAATCCCCCTTCACACCAGGATCCCGAGCACAGGAGAACATGTACCCAGAAAGCTTTCCAAGCCTTTGGGACTGGGATTCCAATTGTAGTCAGCCATGTGGGATCTGGCACCTTTAGCACAGGGCTTAACTACTACACTACAGGATCGGCTCTGCCTATTTTTAAATCAAGAGTCCTGGTCCCAGCAGCTTGAAAAACACACTGGACTTATGTGCGTGTGTGCCCAACATCTCAACCAGATAGAGAAATGGAGGAGAAAGGATTGTGGCATGACCTTTCTTACTCAAGAGTATACCAAAGGTCGAGAAGTGAAATAAAATAGTTGCACTAGTTTTGGACAGCATTTCCACTGTTTCAGTAAAAACAAAACATAAATATACATAAGTGAGCTATAAAATACAAATGTTGTAGTTTTGAGGATTCTGCCTACAAATTAATTGCTCTTATATTGGCATTTAAAAGAGACATTGCACAATAGAAACAGTGAAATTCATGCTACTAATATAAAATTTGACTTTTCTTTACTTAGAATGACATTAAAGAATAGTGGAAATATTTTTCCAAAAAGTAAAGAAAGATGACACACCTCAAACAGAAAGAAGCAATTATCAGGGATAACTTTGGATAATTTAGGTATGTTAGTCCACCCATACTAACTACTTCACGTAGAAAAAAATACATTTGACAAATGAAAGGGTGTTATATGTTCAGGTTTAAAAGATATAAAACATTTTTTATAAAAAAAAGATAGCTTATTTCACATTATTTTTTCTTAAAATTGTCTTTAGGTACATTTTGTAACACTAGGAAATCAACATGCTTTTGACAGATAAATTTATCAAGCTTTATAGTATATATTTTATGCTTTAAATACAGGTTTTTTTTGCTTAAATATTATGTAACTTTAACACTTTTTAGTCACTTCTGATAGCAATGTTTCCTGTTTCTCCTTCCCTATAGCATAAAAAATTCATAATTGCTATGTTAATTTATGTTGTTTTTTAAATTTATAGCCTAAACGTATTCCTAAATATTTTACTATAAAATTGCATTCGATATTTATAAATTATCATTTTACTGCAAAAAGATACATGTTAAATATATGTTATTTGAAAACTACAAATAATTTTTTTAAAATTATACTCTCACCAGCTCTAGTTCAATAAACTATAATATGTAACTGTATATAAAACACTTACAGGCTTTTGTAGAGTTCTTAACCAGACTAAGTTCAATATTGTTGTGTCTCAGGGACTAGAAAATCCCAAGATGGAAAACAGTGGTCAATGGAGCAGTCAAAACACCCATCAAGTTTGCCATCATAAGGAAGCGGGTTTCATAGCACCCCAAAAAAATTACACTCGTGACATCAGCAAGCACGAATTGCTATAACAGATATGACAATAATAAAAAAAGATTGAGATTTTGTAAGAATTGACCTAAATGTGACACAAAGAAATGAAGTACACGCTATTGGAAAAACTGCATCTATAGATTAGCTTGACACAGAATTGCCACAGACTCATCAATTTGTAAAAATCGGCATCATCCGTGAAGTGCAACAAAGCAAAGCATGCCCGTTGTTTAACCTTAAACACAAAGAGGGACAGTTCACACTGGGGTGTGAGCTCTGTCCCATGAACCCCAACTGGGCGCTATGGAAAAGAATGGGGCTGGGAGGAGAACAAGAGTCTGCACAGTGATGTATGGGTGTCAAATCCCACCAACTTCCAGACCCTTCTCTCATGCAAGCAAATGCCTAAAGTTGCTGGGAGAGGACAGTCAACTTTCCACTCTCAGAGATAAAATGCTTTGAGGGGAGAAGAGAAGAGAGGGATGCTATGTGGTCCCAGCAGAGAAGCAGGGAGTTTCCTCAGATATAGGACACAGTGCAGGAGTCTGGTACCACTAGGGCAGCAGTAAGCGAGTCTCCCATCCAGCACATGCCCAATAAAACACACACATGCACGTGCACACGTACACACACACACACACACACACACATGCATTGATAAAAAGAGAGGGCAGGAGGAGCATGCTGGGAAATTACTCTCCTGAGTCCCAAGTACACAGGGTCCTGCCTAAAACTGAAACAGGACCAGGACAGGGGAGAACCCTCCATCCTTACCATATGCCCAACACCGAGTAATGAGCAACATGAGTCTGTAATTGGAGGCCAAGGCATGAGCCTGGAGAGAGGACCCCCCCACTGTGGCATGTGCGCACGGACTACTCAGAGTCCAGAGTGGATCAGAAATACAGAGGAAAGCTGGAAGACCTACCCTGTGAGATCTGTTCAAGGTAGTTCTTGAGCCAATGGCTATACCAGATCGAAATTCTGATTTGCAAAATCAGAGCTCTACAGAAATGATAAAGAGTAAATATTTAAAACCATTTTTAGCTGATTTTAATCTCTTGAAAAATAAGTCTAAAATCAAAATAATAACAATGTATTGTGAGATTTATACACATGTAGAAGTAAAATAAGTGACAAAATTCTAACAAATGATGAAGACACATAGCCAGAAAAAGGTTAGAAAAATGAATACATAATTACAAACTACAGCAGGAGACATTCAGGGTTTTACAGGGACTAGGTCATTTGTATTGATCGAGCCCAGGCTAAGGACTTTTTGAACTTTATCTCATGAACATGGAAAAATCATTAAGAAA
The DNA here is from genome assembly GCF_000334495.1 of Tupaia belangeri chinensis. Lineage (NCBI taxonomy): Eukaryota > Metazoa > Chordata > Mammalia > Scandentia > Tupaiidae > Tupaia > Tupaia belangeri. The sequence continues at coordinate 1,321,633 of NW_006159859.1, forward strand.
TGGTAAGTTAGACACAGATAATAAAAATTTCATTGTAAATAGTCATCTAGTTACTCCCTGAAGAATTGCTCAGTAGGGTGAAATGGTTTCAGGGAGAGCAATTAGGAGGCTATTTATTTCACCAGTGAAAGAACGGACCACTGGACTTGGGTCTGGAATAGATGTAGGGAGAGCGGAGATGAGGGTAATTTAAGAAACATTTAGGAGCTGAAGTCAACGTGATGGAGAGAGAGTGACAAGTGCTTCACCCTCGATCATACAGGATCTTCTGGTAAAACCTGGGCACTTTCCCAGGTAAAAGGCAGTTGAGGAAAATACTCAGAAAAAAATTTTTAAAATTTAAAAATATAAAAGTTTCAGGGCCAATAGGTGGCATGATGGTCAAGGTGTTGGACTCCCTCATGGCCAACCACAGTTTGATTCCTGAGCCTGGCGGTTTGATTTCTCTCTCTCTCTCTCTCTCTCTCTCTCCAGTGAGTGCATATGCCCTGTAGCAAATAATAAAAGTAACAATGATGATGATAAATAAAATTAAATAAGAATTCTTTAACTGTAAAAATTTCTGACATCCAAATACAGTTGTATTTAATATACTGACTCTTTTAACACTGTCTCCTATAATGTGTATAGCAAATTAGTACCATAGTGTGGTTATTTCAGATATTTTAACTCCTCTCTCCTTTATCCAAAACCGGAATGGTTTTGTGTACTGAGTCAGGTCACCATTCATGAAAACAGGTGTGAGCTACAGGACTTTAAGCATAGCTGTGTCAGAACCATTCAACAAAATCATTTTTACACAGTATGCTGTTATGAGTCTTCTAATGACGAGTTGGAACACCACAGCAATTTTTGTACAACCACAAAATGTGTAACTTATAAAAAATATAACTTGCTATGTGGTCATTGGGATAGTTTGTTTTGTTTTTTGTTTTTGTTTTTACTCCCATATGTTTTGCAGTTGCATGTAACAGAATTAATTACTCATTCTGCTTACTTGGAGTTCAATTCTGCTAGATCTTTAAAACTAAGAAATCAAAAACTTTAAGGCGCAGAAAAGTTTTTGGCATTCACCAGTTTACGTCTACACTTTCTCTTACATTGAGAAAGCAGTCTAGATGTAAATTATACCCTAATTCTGCAAGCATGATTCCAAAGTACCCAGACATACTATGAGTACCAGTAAGCAATGGTGATGTTCATTATGTCTAAATAAACTTCATCATAAATACAAATATTAAGACAGAGAGGATGTAAGAAATTTTTTTGAGTGTTTAAAGATTGTCATATCAATTTAATTTTCAAAAACGATGACAAAAAGGGATTTTAATCTCAATGAGGTATTCAGGAAAATATGCACTATTGCTGGTTTCAGTATGACAGCACTAAAATACATACATTATTTTCCCTTCCCCCTACAATTCTACTGAAATGTCAAAAAGATATATGAGAACTACAGAGCATCTCTAAAAGGATGCAAGAGAAGCTTGCAGAGATGACAGCTTGCCCATCCGGTAACTCCCTGAGGACTGTCAAGCTTGCCATTCCCCAGTGCAGGGAACAAACATGGACCACGAAGTGATCGCCAAGGTTATTTTTCACAGGACCACACTCAAGCTAATTAGAGCACTTCCAGAAGCCATGACTGGAGCATCATCTAGTCACACCCAAGTTCTCCCACTCCCCTTCCCTGGAGTCACCAGAGTTTATTTCCTTTATATCCAGGTTGGAGATCCAAGATGTTATAAATCATAAAAGGAAATGGTAGTTTTAATTTCTCTAGGAAATTAGGCTTAGATTTTCAAACACACTACTTAGAATAGGATACCTAGCACTCACTGGTAAACTATTTTGTAACACCTTTGTTACATGTAGATATATTTGCTTTGACATTTATAATATTCTTACTTTATTTTTCCTCTTTTTTAGGGGGGTGGCTAGACCAGCCAATTTATTTTTTCTTGGAGTATTCAGAGAATCAGCCTTGGATTTAACTCAAGACAAGGTCTTCCTGATTTTACCCACTAAGCATCTCTCAGAAGCTTCCAGTTCTCTTCATCGGCACCATCACTTTTGTCTGTGCTGCCATGGTCTTTGCAGGGCAACTGTGAGAGCCCCAATAGCCAGGCTAACACTCTCAACTCTACTCCAATCCATTGTCCTCCATAGGCAGAATGATTGCCACAGCAGCACACATTTCACTCCACCTTCAACCTCTTTTAAACACTTCAATGTTTTCCATTTATGTGCACACAGGAAAAAGGCAAAACTCAAAGATGGCCTAGAAAGTTCTTCCTGGTTAACACACCCCTGGCCTCTAAACTCCAGCCTCTTCTCCCCACTCATTCTTATTTCACCCACAATGGATTCCCTTCAGTCACTCCTTCATGCGGCTGGACTTCCTCTACCTGGAACACCTATCTCTGCTCCCGTGGGTTAGATAACATCTAATCTTCTTCAGATAATAGCTCAAATATTATCACCTCAGGACAACTTTTCCTGATGTCTCTTACTGGGTCAAAGCCCCAAGAATAGTCTTTCTTGCCGCTAAAGATTGTCACGTGTCATCATCATGGTTTTACATATTGTTGTGGGATTACTTATTCCTGTCTTGCTGCCTCATCGGAGTGCAAGCTTTCAAAGAAGTGTTCAGAAAAAATACCCACTACTAACTGGGATTCCATTCTGTGTCCTGTGCTCATAGATGACCTGGCACACTGTGGGCACTCAAAACACTTTTGTTAAAGTAATGGAGGACATTGACAAAGCTATGAAATACAATGAGATGGCATGGTATGGATACTGAGCTCTTTGAGTTTGAAAATAATTATTTGCAAGTTTTGGAATTATTTCTAAAATAGATTCCTCTCCTCCTTTTAACTCTACTTTTTTTTTTTTTCTGATACTCCTAACAATTTATTTTTAATATCTTGGATTCATTCTCTAAGTTTCTAATCTTT
>NW_006159859.1:1325067-1352120 GCF_000334495.1 Tupaia belangeri chinensis
ATCTTTTATGCATTCTCTAAGTTTCTAATCTGTCCCTACAATATTTGATTTCTTAGTACTTTTTGGTAACTTTCTGGAAAATTTCTTTGACCTTTATTTCCTTATAGCATGTTTTTATTAATTATATATATTAAATATTTAGCCATTTTCTGATTGTCCCTGAATTGTTTTTGTTTTGTTTTGTTTCTCCCATGTGTAAGATCATCTCTTTTTCTTCTGCCCCTTACATTTTCTGAATTTTATTTTCTATTGTTTGTTTTGGGTTTCAGTATTTCAAACCAAATACGTGGGGGTTTCACTCAAATGTTTAGTTTGGCTTAGACATATTTAAGAGAACCTAATGGGCAGATTGGAAGTTCTGCATGAGTGGATGCATTTTGTTTAGTGGAACCTGCCAACTCATTGAGATATCCCCAAATATCATAACCATATGTCTTTTTGCAGTTTTACAATTTCTCCAAGGAAAAATCTGCATTGCAATTGTTCATAATACCAATGATATTGTGCCAAGAGGCATGAATCCAAAGGGTGCAAAAGTGCTGGGTGGTCTCACAATCCATTGTGTGCGTTTTCACAGAATCTTCTCTTTGGGTATGGAAACACTTGCTTATATTCTGCTGTGTCTTTGTTCTCTAGCCTCGAGTCTCTTAGTTCAAATTTCCTTCCATTTTGTAAGCCAAATAATGTGATTGAATGTATAAAAGAAAATGAAAGAAAAAAAAAGAAAGAAAAAACAAATTTCCTGAAGAAATCTTGATTCCTGCCAAGGTCAGGAGTGCCAGGTTCCTGCCTGTGCAGGAGGCAGGAGGGGGACCAAAGTGTTTAATCCTATCTTGATTTTCAAATATCCCTTGTTTTCAGCCTTCAGTATCTATCTTCAGAAATGTTCATTACAATCATCACCTCTACCTTTTGGAACAATGAAAATGTTAAGAGAAAGATCCTGTAATTTTTCTAATGGTTTTATTCAGAGACCGGATGTGGCTTTATTATCAATAACCATTTAATGAGACTTTTCTCCCCAGCACTACGATCAGTAGCTGATACGGGCATACATAGGAGACGGGCTGTTTTGCATTTTCCCTTAACTATTTTTCTCTGATAGTAGAAATAACATAAGCATTTTGGTTCCAGTATCTCGATAATTAAAGCCACAGTACCTGTTGTTGTTTTCCTTGAGAATCAACATGGGTCACTGAAAAAGAAAATCAGACTGTGAACAAGAAGACTTAAATATTCATTTTCATTTTTCTCAAGATGTTTAGCTATATTCATTAGCTCTCTTAACTCCTAAACCTCAGGCTTTGTTTTACTTTCTGTTATTGTTTTTTTAATCTGTAAAATGATGAGTGTTTATTGTTGATCTCTAAGACACTTTCTATTTGTAATAGCACAGAACTGAAAGGTGATGTGATTGAGTAATGAGAAAATGATGATAGTGTATAAAACACCTACTGTGTTTATAGCGAGTCTTCAAGGAGACTTTGGCTCTCACTTTCTGTATTAGCTGACAAGATTAATTACAAAGTCATCTAAAGATTAAAATATTGTAACACTCTCTTATTATCAGATAGGGTCAGAGATACCAACTTGTAAAAACTGAAACCCTTCAACTTCTGGTCCTCTTTAATGAATAATTCAATTTTTCTTTATAATGCCAGGGCTATGTTTCTGCCTATAAATGTATGTAAATAATTTCATAGAATTACATAGTACTTTCTAGTTGTCAAAGCATTTTACTTGCATTTTCCATCTGAGTGTCATAATAATCTCAACGAAACCAGTAGAACAGGTAAAGGTATTAACTTGATTTTGCAGGTGGCCGTATAAGGATCCCGAGTATCACATAAGAGGCAAAACCAGGACTTCTACTTCAAGCATGATTTCCTTATCCTGTGCTGTTTTCTACCCTGAAAAGGTGACACTATCCTTGTAAATAGATTTATCTGAGTAGTTTATGAAAGGCCAAAATTAACTAAATGATATGCGCTCACAGATACTGGATCTGGTGCTTCACAATCTTTGTTCCCAATACGACTTTCAGATTTCAAAATTTTCACTTTCCAACTTAAGCCAGCAAGTTCAACGACATTTCTGTGTTGGTAGAAGTCAAATCTACAATGCATATGTTATGTCTAACCTTGGAAAGGTTCTGACTAGCCTAGATAGTTAATGCTATCATCTCTAAAATGAGCAGTTACCCAACCATTATCTTATATTGCTTCTCTATTTGAATTGCTCACCAACCTGGAAGCACAAAATAACCGTTAGGTTTAGTTGCATCCACCCCCAAAAAACAACATGTCTTTCTCCTTTGTAACTTCTCAGCATCCTAAACCTTAAAAAGTGATACTAACCACTCGTAGGATTCTCCATGCAGATCTGTAATCCTCTCAAAAGCTTTATTGTGGCACTGATTGTGTGTCCCCTCCATGCCACTAACCACTCCTCTTTCTACAACCAAAAAATCATTCTCCATTTCCACAGTTACTTCCATTAAACTTTAACAGTGCACAGATAATCTTGAGCTGCTTGTGATGCACATCCAGAGTAGCATCACCTTCGTCCCGTGTCCTCAGAACAAAGCTCTCACTTCTCCCAGGATGGAGTCATTTGAGAATTTAAGCCATCAATGTCACAGAGATGTATTTTGATCCAAAATTCACTGAGGCAAGCAATGAACTGAAAGGGATTATCCCACCTGTGAATAATTTCCCACCACAACATGGGTCCTTGAAAAAGCCATGTCTTTTTATAGAAAAGGAAAGTATGGATAAAGTTATAGAATTTCAAATATCCCTCCTGTGAGATTGCCCAATGATATAGGAAATTAATATACTGACTTATGTAACTAGAATGAGGACTGGCAGAGTGACTGGATACAGTTATTCAACAATAACCACCATCTATTTTTTCCCACTACTCCACCATGCTCCTCCTGGGAACACAGCAACCCCGGGCACCAAGCAACGACCATCTGCAGAGCACTCCGCCTTCATGGGAGAAAAGTGCTCGGGAGGTTTGGAAAACTCACATCTTCACGTCCCAGCTAAATCTTTCTTCCATTCATTGGCTGTGTCTGAGGTGAGGCACCATCTCCCAGCGGGCTATGGTGTAAAAATCTTGAACATTTTCAAGGTCTAGACCATAGTCAAACCATATTGACTAGCACAGAAGACTTTTCACATTGCAGCTCCCTCATTTGTGAGCCATGTGTTCAATGCAATGGACCACAGGCAACATGCTTTTAAAGAATATGGAGCTGGCAGGTGGCATGGTGGTTAAAGTGCTGGACTCCTGTATGGTTGACCGTGGTTCGAGTCCCGGACCTGGCAGCTTGCTTTCTCCCTTTCTCTCTCTCTCTCACTCTGTCCCTCTCTGGTCAAATTAAAATAAATAAAGTTAAATAAAATAATTCTTTTAAAAAAAGAATAAAGTAATATAGAATAGAAATAGAAATACCAGGATGCATTGCCAATAGCTACAGTTTTTCCTGAAACTTGTTTAGTTTTATATCAACATATATGTGCTTGGTGGAAAGTGATGCAATTTTCCTGTGGAAAAGTTTGACATTAGTACTTAGAGTAAGAGAAATTTGAATCCTCCCAAGAAAAATCAGGACATTAATTGGAAATGAGGATGGATGCTGTGTAGCCGTCAGAAGATAAATATACACTCTGTGGTATTTATTTGCTTCCCATTGATTTATAATCTTTCTAATATGTAAATTATTTGCTCTTTTCTTAGTAAGTATGGTTTAGTAGAGTAACAGCAATAGCAGTTTGACAGATGTTTCCTGTGAGTTTAGGAAAACTGTTGTTTCAAGGCCATTTGAATCTGTCATTTCTGCCACCCTGAGTAAGAGGTGTATTTCTCCATCACAAGCTTATTCCATTCATACCATGCAGCAGGACCTTCCAGCTCTAAAGGTCTCCTGCATGCTCAAATACCAAGTAATTTCTTAACAATTCCTCTCTGTTTTATTTATGATGGTTATTTTTATTTTTATCTAGAGACTTTTCTACAATGGGCCTCTGGATAGTATCTAAGTAGATCAAGAGGGAATAGAATCACAGAGAGAACAGAACCAGCAGTCTGGAGTCCAAGACACCAGCCCCAGGTCCTCCACCAGACAGTCGTGGACTCATGGGACTCTGAGTCTTCTGTGGCTCAGTTTCTTTAAGTATTAAGAAAATAATAATAAAGAAGAAAGATGGTGACATTAACTCTAAGAAAACTGTATAGTCCATTTGGGTAACAGTAAGTTGAGGAGTTATTCATTCAATTGTTAAGGAGGGGGAAAAATAGTATCTATTTCTTTATCACCAAATCATAGCACAGTGGGAAAAAAGAAGTCTCCCGACATCTACCTAAGTTAAAAACGCATCCAGAAGAAGGAGATATATTTCAGACCGGTGAAGAAGGGACAGTTCACTCTCACTTTTTACCCATCTGGGACAATGCCTTCTTCCCGCCCTACACCTTTCCTGGCCCGCAAATTCTCGTCAGGTATTTGTTGTTTTTGAATTCTCCAGACTGTCCCCCAGGCTTAGCCTTATTTCCTCCTTCCCAGGTGATAATCGCATGAGCTGGGACCTGGAATCATGAATGGCAAAGGCAGACAGATAGAGTCTGTCTTTTTTGAGAGAGGTTTTTGCTACAGGGCGTGTGTGCTCACCAGAAAGACAGAGAGATAGAAAGTGAGAAATCATCCCCCAGGGGGGATGGCCACACCACAATCCCTCCTCCTCCATTCTCCTCTTGGGATCTTGGGCACGCACGCACACATGCTCTGCATGAGTTTAAGACACTGGGTCCGGGACTCGAACCACGGTCAACTACATGGGAGTCCATCAACATAGTCATTACGCCAACTGCTGGTCCCAATATTTAATTTAAATATTCAGTTAAAATTTTAATTAGGAAAGGGTCAGATGGTGGCCCAGAGGAGACGGGACACTCTGTGAGGTGGACTCACAGAGAGAGTCCAGGTTTGCAAACACAGAGCTGCCTGAGCATACCAGAGACATGAGTGCCCGTGACCCAGGGTGGCTGACGCTGAGATGAATTGAGGTGTGGGGACCTGTTGAGCATGCCTGCCTTTCAAACTCATGGGAAAAGGAAATAAAGAAATTAAAAAAAAAAAAAGAGGTATGTCAGAAAGCATTCTGCCTCCTGTATGTCCAGAGGCTCGTATTGTGAGCTACAAATTGTGGTGAATATGATCCTAGAAAATAAAATCGCTATTCTTAAAACACACATAAACTTACCGGAAAAATAACACTTCATCTTAGAAAGTAGATGATAATAGAAAATAATAAAAAGGTCAACCCTATTTTCTACTGGTTAAAGGTGACAGATCTCACTTGAAATACTACCAGGTGCACATGTGTGCATGCCCCAAATCCCAACGAGATGGAGAATGGTGGAGAAGGGACCATGGCATGACCACGTCCCATTGGAGGATGTGTTCTCCTGCTCTGTCTCTGTCTCTCTCCCTCTGTTTCTCTGTCTGCCTCTGTCAAGCTTATGTGCTCTCTAGCAAGAAATAAAAATAAAATAAAAAGGTAGAAGCCCAGAACTAAGTAGACAATCATGGAGTATAGGCTTAGTGTGCAGAATTACAGACAAGGAAGGCCAGTATAGACCGTGTAATCAGAAACGGCTTCATGTGAGGCATAGACTCTACTGCAGTCTTCTATCGACAAATTCTTGTGCTTCCTCTGAACTCTAAATAATCAAAATATGAACTTAACATCAATTTCCCCAAGCCTCAGAAGCTGACAGAGATAAGATAAATGGGAAATGGCCTTTGCAAAAGCCTTTGCAAAAGCATTACAAAGCTCCTTCCAGAATAATCACTCCAGCCAGAGCTGCTCTCAAGTCCTCTCCAACTCTGCAGCTAAAAGCCTGTCCCTTGCTGGGACAATCCTCAGAGGTCACTAGACCATCTGTGGCTCTGGGCAGAGCAGCCTCCTCTGCTCTACACCCTGTTTCTGGCTGTCACATGTCAGACTGTCCAGGAAGAAAATGCAGGCACTGAGGTTAGTGTATATGGCAGTGATGAGGACATACTAGTAGGCTCAGTGCCTGTAGAAAGGAGACAGGGGAGAAAAGCAGGACTGGGCAAAAGAAGTTGAGCATCAGTGAAATTTCAATGAAGGCCTCAGCCAACTCTATGGGGCATTATATGGCTGAATGACCCTTTCAGCCATTCTGATTCAAGGGGACAGGGTCAACAGTTTACATCTGCATTGATCAGCCATTGCTGCAGGTCACCAAAGAAATGCGATGGCCTTGGGTGAGGTGAGTTGGTAACAGCCTTATTCTGTAGAAGCTGACCGCTGAGGTCTTTCTTACAATCCTCCCAGCACCTAGGGGAGTGGTGTCTCCAGTTGGGAAGTGGAAATCTGGGGTGTACATCACCGTGTCCACCATGTGGCCCGTGTCATTATGCTGCCTCAGCCCAGCACCCCAGGAGGCCACCAGCACAGAGTTCTGCAGTCCATCTCCACACACAGCTCCCCTTTCTCATTGGTGCTACTAATTTAAGACTCCAAAGTTCACTCACTACTGGAAGGAAAAGCAGGGATGTGAGAAGCCTGAGTACAAAAGTCACAGAATGCTGGGTGCATGCTGTGGAGTCTGGGCATTTCCGGTCTCAATCAGGTCTGCGTGTGCAGCTGGAATTGCTTTTCTCCATCCTGACTTACCAGATGCTAGAGCAATGGCTGCAGCTTACACTCAGACATCGTGTGACAGCTTCTCTTGACGGTCACTATGCCCAGGTGACGTAGGACCTCAGAAACAACAACAATCACTGAGCAGCTAAGGATCTTCCCTCCGACACGGGTCACATTCTCTTCCAGCCCAGCCAGGTTTCTCACTCAGGTTGAGTAAGTTCACTTTCTCCCTCCCTGGACCCTATGAGCAAACACTCTCCACCCATTTCAGCATAACTGACATCAACAGTGTCCGGGCCAACACTGCAGCTGTAAGATAGAGAGAGCTATTAGGGCCGTATGAAGCTGCTCTCCTATAGGCAGGGATGGAGGACTGAGGATCTGTCAAAACACACGCCTCTCCATTTGGAAAACAAGACTGAGAAGACGGGCAGCGTATAGAAGAGGGTGACACCATTAATTTTGGATTTCACCATGGCACATGGAGCTTTGAAGTGAAAGGGCTTTCAGTTTGCAGAAACAGGCCTACAGTGAGGAAAGGGAACACCTGAGCTTATATTTTTCTCAGCGTAGCAAGATGCAGAGAGGGCCTCCTTCAACATCATATCTGGAATAAAAGCCCAGTTCCCTGGCTAATGAACTAGATGATGTAGCAGGGTCTTCAAATGCGTATTGTGATAAAGTATGCATTTAAAATTTTAAAAGTATTGGGACCAGCAGTTAGCGTAATGACTATGTCACTGGCTCTCATGTAGTCAACCGCAGTTCGAGTCCCGGACCTGGTGGCTTAAACTCATGCCTGGCACGTGTGCATGCGTGCCCAAGATCCCGAGAGGAAAATGAAGGAGAAAGTATTATGGAGTGGCCATCCCCCCTGGGGGATGATTTCTCGCTTTCTGTCTCTCTGTCTTTCTGGCAAGCGCATGCACCCTATAGCAAAAACCTCTCAAAAGAAAAAAAAAAGTATGATTTAAATTTTTTTCTTGCACCAAAATGAACTCATACCTGAATTTCCTTTCCCATGAACTTTTCAAAGTCTCCTGGTATTTCTTGTTACTTTGCCTGTCAGCCTCAGGTTTCCTAGTTGGCAAACAAGTGAGAAATATCATTACCTTTAAGGATTTTTGTCAAGATTTAATGAAAATAAATAAACAGATGATGTTCCGATGTAGTAACTGGCCGATGGTAGGCACTCAGGAACAGAGCGCTGATCATCGCCATTCCATCATACAGAATCGGAGGCGGCTGTTAGTTCCAAGGAGCAAGATACATCCTGTAATCAAGAATGCTTAAATGTCTTCTGTGTGGCTTCTATTTTTCTTTGTTCTCTCTCGTTGTTGAGTAAGATGTGTGAAGAGTTCAGATCTTCTGTGTGCTGTTTCAAAGCAAAAATCAAGTTCAAATTCAAGTCCATGCATTGGCCAGAGAACTGAAGAAGCTGGGTGTCCTGAGACTGGCCACCATGGTGGTGGCACTAGGGCACAGAAATACCAAAGAAAAAGTTGGGTCTTGCACTCTAGATTCCCTCTTCCTGGGAGATCCCGAGAGTTTGAAAGTTTGGGGTATTATGTCAAGGGTATTGTTTTCTGCAATACCTATATTATCAATACATAAGGAAAATAAACTGTGGGCTTTTCTGAAAAAAACAGAAAGCTAATATGACCAAAAGAGAGGAACTCTCCCAAGCCCACAGGGGCCCGCACCAGGCCTGCCATCTTTTCTACTTCTAAACCAGAACACATGATCAAAGTAGGTCAGATGTAAAAACAATTTGAGAAGAAGGTGGGAAATGAGGAAGGGTGAGGGGAAGGGAATCAAGGGAAAGAAGAAAGAAGCAAAACATTTAAGGGACACAAAAATGCAAAATTCTTTGTTGATGAGAACTTGTATTTTATCTTTAACTGGACTAATATCCATTGTATTCACACTGGAAAAAAAATTCATTTTGTAAGCTGCAATAATATAGAGTGACTGAGTGTATTTAAAAAAATAGTAAAAAATAAATGTTGAAAGTTTTTTAAAAATTTGAGACAGGAGTGTCCAGGGCTGTGGTGCTGGGGACGTGTCAGAACACATTCTCTATCGTAAAGAGGGAGCTCTATCAGCCTGAAGATATGGACCAAAAGCTGCTGCAACTTTCCATGTTTTGCAAGAGAAGTGAGATATCAGGAATCTTACGTGAAATTTACCAGTTTTTCACGATTGGACACTAATTACAAAATTTAAGCTTAGTCCCATTCAACTCAAGCAAAGCTCTCACACTAAGGAAGCAGCAGTGCTGAGGGGCGTAACTTGGGTGGAGACTCCACACAGAAGGAAGAACAGCGACCCAACATATGTTGCAGATTTCAGATGTCCAAAGACATGATCAAGGCACTTTGCATAAGAGATCTCTTGGAGCTGCCAACTCGTGGCGCTCGCAAGTGCTGGCTAACTCCAGCGAGGGTCAAGTCACTACTGCTGACAATGGGCACCTTTTCAAACTGTTTTCAAAATTCCTAAGATCTCAGAACATGCTCAGTCTCTGAGAATACCAGAGAAAGGGCTGTGTGACAAGGATTTCTATACATGCAGAAGGCTTACTCTGTTTTCATGCCCGAGCGGTCGTTTCACATGCATCAAGGAGGCAGGCAGAAAATGCATCTACCGAAGCAAATATGAGAACTTTTGGAACCACAGTGGCCCTTGCATCTTGTCTGAGGCAAATATTGGACCTAGTCCAGGTGATTCCAGAGATTTCTGTGCTGACTTGTTGGGTGGAAACCATGTGTCTCCAGGCAAGTGAAAGATATCCCACGGAAGCTGTAAAAGCCATGGAAAGCTTCGGTACCGGAAACACCAATGCCAGGTAGATCACTATTGTTCTAATGTGAGGCTCCACCACACTGGATTCTGAATTTGGGGGAACCTTTTCTCATTCCCTATTGTATTATGCCTCACGTGTTGCCTTTCTTAGAGCTCCCTTTTCCTCATCTCTGTAAGTTTATCTAAGTTTCAGAATTAATTTAGGATCATAAAATAAAAATTAGTCCAAAAAAATCATTATGAGGCAGGGTGCAGTGGGGGAGGGGAGGGTTGTCTAAGGAAGGTCACAGACAGAGGTAAGGATTGCAGGACCTCTGAGAGTTCTGGCTGACTCTAGAGCTCAGAGACCAACATGTGGTATTATGGGAGTATGTACAAAGAATCTAAAGAACCAGGCAAATTATTATGCTATCATGGGGTCTTTGAGACACAGCTGGTTTTAGAAACAAAACAAAGTCCTCTAACCTGCTCCACACCAACGAGGCCAGCAGCAAGGACCGAGGGACTGGACTAGATACTTGCTTCATATTTAGAGCCTGTCTAAAGCAGTGAGCTCTGCCAGATTTCTGTTTTCAGTGCATGTGGACCATGCATTTTTAGATCTTCCAGATTTTAAAGCAAAAGCAAAGTTCATGTAAAATTTATCAAATATTTAATGTTGGCCACAAGTTCAAAACTGAGGCCCTACTCATTCTAGAAGCAGAAATTAAAGAATTCCATTGCAAGAAATACATATCCAAAAGCAGAAATTAAGGAAGCAGCTATATCAAAAAAAAAAATCAGTAAATTTTACACAAATAGATTTCCTTTCTCGTTTAAGAGGAAATGACTTATAAAGATTAGGATAAAAATATACTGATTTCCTTTTTGTAGTAAATATGTATAATTTGGCAAATAAATCTAAGTTATTTCTTTTATTTATTAGTTTATTAAGAATATTCTCAAAAAGAGCCATTTGGGCAAGTGTATTTAAATAAGAGTAATTAGCTATTTAATGAAGATATTGCCTCTCAAGTTTCTCAGATTTAAACAGTGTCTGTGTCAGGTCAAAGATAATACCAAATCTTAAATCTGACAGTCAACCCATAGGATATGGCTTACAGATGTCCTGGGGGCAGTTAAAATCCATTCTGAGCACAAAATGTTCTGGAACTGAAGAAAAGTTTCAGTGATATCAGATCTCACTTTGTCACTTAATTCTGCTACTATTTCTGGTCGAACAGAAGAAAATGTACATATTCCCTGGTCCTAGCCATGGAAGACTGAGTTCTTTTGGAAAATGACGGATGTATTCTGAGATTAAAGTTTTCCAACATTTTGTATTATTTCTGATTCCAATATGATATCAAAGTTACACAGCAGGGGAAGGAAACCACGTAGAGCAGAGCATTCCCATAAGAACATCTGCTGAGCCCCAGAGCAAGGGTGCCTGTGTCACACTGTAAATCCTCCCCTCACTCAGACCTCACCACCCCGTACTTCTGATGCCAAGGCAAGCCACAATACTGCTCAGCACTACAGAAAGCGTCCTGGTGCACCCCAGAGGCCAGGGGACTTAGAAAACAAAACCTCTTTTCCACTTCTCATTTGTCTTGGAATCATAAAGAATGTCTGTAGGGCAAATGTTCTGTTATAAAAGCCGAAATACTTATTTTTCACATTGGAAAAATGCCACATACTACCATTAAAAAAAAAAAATTAAGAGATTTTTGCTAATGGGTGCATGCACTCTCCAGAGAGACAGAGAGTCAGAAAGTGAGAAATCACTCCCCTGGGGGGATGGCCATGCTGCACTCCCTTCTCCTCCATTCTCCTCTCAGGATTTTGGGCATGCACACACATGTGCCCAGTGTGAGTTTTAAGTCACTGGGTCTGGCACTCGAACTGCGGTCGACTACATGGGAGTCCAGGAATGTAACTATTACAATGCCTGCTGGTCCCTATACTTGGAAAAATATTAAAAATATATCAAAGAAGAAATGGGGAGAGGTATGAACACAAGAAACAAACCGTTAAAGCAATAAAGTAAATTAAACCCATTATCTGCTGAGTGCACAGTGATAAGAGTGACAACAGCTACCAAGAGATACCGAGCGGGTTCTTCCCTAAAGGAGCTACAATCTAATATTGCAGGGAAGCAAAACAAAGACATGCAATGATAACGAGCTTCACAAGCTTAAAATGCAAATACTTTGAGAGGAAAAAATGAGACAAGGCAACACAAAATTAATTACCTGTAAAAGTAGAATGCCTTCAGCCTAAGTTTTTATAGAGGAAGGGCATTTGAGCTCAGTTTTGGGGAATGCGTGGAATAAGTGCAGTTCTAGTGACATTTTGTGTTTTCTATAATTGATTTGCAAGTATTTTGAAATTAATCAAATTCAGTGTGTTTCTGTTAGGTCCTTTCAGAGCAGGTAACTACTGTATGTGCCAAGCTGAGACAAGATGATCCTGGTTTGTGGCAGAGACCAGGTACCTAAATTCTCTCCTACTTAGTGAAATAACAAGTTTTTTATTTCCTTTGGAATTTTTTCATAGCATTCCAAAATGAGAAACAAACCTAACACGTTATGAAGTAACTACATTCAAATATCTAAGCATTTATGTCCTAACAACTTAGTAATCATTTGAAAATAAATACATCCATTTAAAGAAAAATTTAAAAATAACATATAAAAAATAGCTTATAAAAACATTTGATATGTTATGCTATTATGATGCATTATATAATAAATATATTATATATTTAATCATTAAATATAACTGATAAAATTATTATGTATGTTATTATGTGTTATTTGGTTCTTAAGCAACCATTATTGTTTACCGTCTATGTCTGTTGGGCATCGCACAATTTCTCAAGTGTCAAAATCAAATCAGACACCCTGACCCATATTTCACATTAATTTTTTTAGAGGCATTTCCTTTAATCACAGAAATTGTTGAAAACTCTTTTTTTAGAGAGATTTTTACTATAGGGCATATGTGCTTGCTGGAGAGACAGAGAGACAGAGAGGGAGAAATCACACCCCTGGTGGGGATGGTCATGCTGCAATCCCTTCTCTTCCATTCACCTCTCGGGATTTGGGGCATGCACGCACACGTGCCCGGCATGAATTTTAAGTTGCCAGATCTGGGACACGAAACCACTGTTGACTACGTGGGAGTCCAGCGACGTAACCATTACACCATCTTCTGGTCCTGAAAACCCATCTTTGAAAATACAGGAACTCATCAAAAGACAGGTAGCCCAGTCACCAGAGCTGCATTGAGAGAGCAGCTTTGAGAGTGTCTGACAGCTGTCTGCTGCGCTTTTCACAATTTTTACAAAAATTCCGTGGCATCTCTGAGATTTCATTATGGTACTCTGAGTACCTCAGCTCTTAGTTTTTTTGTTGTTGCTGGCTTTTGTTGATGTTGTTCCGGAAGGTACATGAGCTCACCAGGGAGAGACAGAGAGAAAAAGGGAGAGGGGGAAAGCACCTCTTAATGCGGTACGGTCATGCTTCAATTCCTTCTTCATTTCTCCATCCTTTCACGATTTGTGCAATTACATACCCACGCCCAGCATGTCAGCTTGGAATCCGGCTCCCTTATCTACCAGGCTGTGGGCTGGCCTCAGCTCATGGTTTGGAAACTGCAAGCCTTGACATCAATCTCTAGTGAGAAGCACTAAAGATTTTGGGGCAGAGGAATGGCCTAATCAAAGCAATGTGTTAGGAAGACCTGTCTGAGATTAGAGAGCAGGTTAAAAAAGAAGAAGGCTAGAGAAAGGAAACCAAAATAAACATTTGCCTATGCTATAATATTTTTTAATAATAATCTTTGTTTAGTATACGTGGAAAATGCTTGTAAATAACATTTTTTCCAATGTTTTGGCAGAAATGAGGGGTTGCTATGTTACTGAGAGATAAAAGTCAGGAGGTAAGCACTACCTTAGGTAAGAGAATATGACTCGTTATACATAAAAATTTTAAAAATATAAATAATGGTGCAAATCATTCATCGTTCTGAACATGTGAGGTGCAGAGCTCATCATCCTGAAGCCTCCTCCCTGGAGCGGACTCTAGGTGAGCGAGGCAGCACAGGACGTCTAACAGAGCCTCAAAGGCCAGTGTCTTTAAGGGTATAAAAAGATGACTTCATTTCTACTTTTCTGTGTGATGCCCCCTTTTGAAAAGAATAATTTGTTCTAAAATTATCAGAATGCTCAGGGCTTGTCTGAGAGAGTAGAAATGGTTGCTGTTAGGCTCTCAGGATAAATTTGATGTTTAGGAAATTTGTAGAAGAGAAGTTTTAGAAGCATAGCACTAAATACAATATTCTCTACAAATAAAATACTCTCTGTATTCTCTAGGTATATTATCTTCCAATAAGGATATTAAAAAATTCTTCCCTAAAGACAAAATGTAAAAATCAGTTTAACCAGTACAACAGAAGATTAAGGTCTAGAAAACGGAACCAGCAGTTGGCATAATGGCTGTGTCTCTGGACTCCCATGTAGTCGACCGTGGTTCGCGTCCCAGACCCGGTGGCTTAAAACTCACGCCAGGCACGTGTGCGTGCGTGCCCAAGATCCCCAGAGGAGAATGGAGGAGAAGGGATTGCAGCGTGACCATCCCCCCTGGGGGGGGGGGTGATTTCTCGCTTTCTGTCTCTCTGTCTCTCTCTGTCTGGCAAGCGCACGTGCCCTATAGCAAAAACCTCTCAAAAAAAAAAAGTCTAGAAAAACTGGTTCTAGAGGTAGCTCCGGAATTAGTTACTGTTCTCTTAGTTAAGTCCACCTCATTTCTTTGAGTGTCATGCCCTTATTCATAAAATAAAATAAAATAAAATAAAATAAAGTAAAATAAAATAAAATAATTTGTATCAGAACCAGAGATTACAAAGTGACTGCTCTGGGATGGATATGCCATGCAAAAAAAAAAAAAAAAAAAAAAACATGTTTTGCTTGTTTCACTGTGTTTAATTTTTTTAATGCAAATTAATTTTCAGTGCTGAACAGAGCCATCACGTAAAACCCTAGGTGTCCATGTGACTCCTTCTGAACACACGTTTTCTGTATTCTCCCACAGCAATCGACAAGACCTGGGGGACTGCTGCCCTCTTCGGAGGGCTCGCACACCGTTATCAGAACCCACACTGCTTCGTTGATGCTGTCAGTCTGGCCTATACAAGACTTGCGTTTTCTTCCTGACCTACGTGATTCCTAAGCTCCCAAAATGTCTGAGAACCATGAAAAGGATGAAATGTGATTATATATGTATGTGCGTGTACCTACAGATTTATTTCCATCAATAATTTATTTCGTTCTTTTCATTCTATTATCGTTCTCTCAAACACACCCTTGCTCTACAACTATCACTTTCAAATGTATAACCTTTTTGAGCTTATACATATATAATTTTTTTGAGAGATTTTCACTGTAGGGCGCGTGCGCTCGCCAGACAGACAGAGAGAGACATAGAGACAGAAAGCGAGAAATCACCCCCCAGGGGGGATGGTCACGCCGCAATCCCTTCTCCTCCATTCTCCTCTCGGGATCTTGGGCACGCATGCACATGTGCCCGGCGTGAGTTTTAAGCCACCGGGTCCAGGATACGAACCGTGGTCGACTACGTGGGAGTCCAGCGACATAGCCATTACGCTAACTGCTGGTTCCCGAGCTTATACATATATAATTTTGTCATAAGCAAGCACAGATGTTTTTTGGAAGTGTAAGTCAATTATACGTATGTAAGTAAATGAGATTATCCAGAAATATTTTATCAGATGGGCAAACGTATGCATTATGCTAGATAATGCTATTCCCATAGCAGACTCGCGGAAACCACCCATTGCTGCATGTGTTTTGGACAGCACTGTGAATCCACACGGCAATTGTGAAAAGGATGGTGTTTAATCAATACGTAAAGGAGTTATTGTAATAAATACTTTAATAAATCATCAAGAAAGCATTAACTTACTAGTCACTAAAATACAATATACCCACTTGACATTTCCAAAGAAAAACATCAGCCACTTACACGTCTAGAGTCAGTGACTTCCATTCTTGGGCTTTTCTGCCCATAGTAAGTCCCTATGAACTAGGGTGTATAGTTATAATAATTTTGCTTTTCACTTTTTACCAATTTACCTGATATCGCAAACACTGTTCTATACAAACCTGTTTCATAGTAAGGACTAATGGACACAATAGTATGATATCAACTGGCTACCCTGATTTAGTTAATTATTCTCATGGTTTTTAGTATTAAATTTATTTTGAATTTTTCATTATAATCATTGCTGTAATGAGCTTATTTATACTCATTGGAGGTTTTTCCTTTCTTCTCTTGAAGAGCTCTCTTGGGGAAAATTCCCTAGAGTTTCAGAGTCAAAGATCACAAACTTTTCTGTGGTTCATGATATCTAGCACCAAACTATGTTTCCAAGAGGTACATGGATTTACATTCAATGTACAGGCTTCACTAGGAACTTAGCAGTATTAAGCTCTTATGATTTTAATGTTATGCTCATTTAAAAGTTGGTAGAATTGCCTCATTGTTGTTTAAACTTGCATTCTTTCGAATATGATAAAAAAATATAACATGGGACTCGGTATTCTGGACCATACTGATAATCAGTATTTCTTTTCCTAAATAAAAATATCAAAGTAAGATATCTTTATAATGACTCCTAACACCAAGGAAACACTGGAAAAAGAGAACAATTGAGAAAAAATTTTCTCAGTTTATCCCAACATGAAATGCTATCAACAATCATTTTTCAGAAAATCAGCTATCTACGTGGAATTATTTTCCCAGTGGTAACTTCTTTAGTGGTACATTCTAACATCCCAAATATCCTCAGTGGTTAAATTACCTTCTGCTGCATGGAGTCTTCATTTAGTCCTAAAATACTTTTGTATACTTGAATCATAGAAAATAAGATGAACTGGGGCCAGCAGGTGGCTTGGTGGTTAAGGTGCTGGACTCCCACATGGCCAACCACAGTTCAAGTCCTGGACCTGGCAGCTTGCTTTCTCACTTTCCCTCTCTGTCTTTCTCTCTCTCTCTTTCTGGTGAATGCACATGCCTTATATAAAATTAAATAATAATAATAATAATAATGGCAATAAATAAAATTAAATATTTTTTAAAGGAAACAAATTCTTCACATAAAGTTCTTTCTTATGGTTGCACAGAATAAATTTTTTTGATTGGGTCTACATTAACTTCAGAATTTCAACTTTAGAATTTTAACTACAGGAGCCAGTAGGTGGTGTGGTGGTTAAGGTTGCTAGATTCCCACATGGCTGATCGCAGTTCAAGTCCCAGACCTGGCAGTTGACTTCCTTGCTTTCTCTTTCTCTCTCTCTGTCTGGTCAAATTAAAGCAATAATAACAGATGGAATTAAATAAATAAATAATTATTTTTAAAAAATCATTTTAACTACACACAAAATACTCTTTTTTAAATTTTATAGTAGGCATGCACACTCACTGGAGAGAGAGAGAGAGATTGCATCCCCATTAGGGATGGCCACACAGCAATCCATTCTCCTCCGTTTCTCCTCTTGGAATTTCAGGAATGCAAACTGGTATGTCCAGTGTATTTCTCAAATAGCTGTATCTGGCACTGAACCACCGCAGGCGGCCATGTGGGAGTCAGCCACCTGAACTACCAGGCCACCAGCTGGCCTCACGAAATATTCTTAGTACAGGCTACTAAGGACAAGATATTTTCATTTGCCACCAGAAATATACTTTCTGCTCTTTTCTTCAGATGCTGTTGCTTTAGATGTCTCTTTATTTTTCTGGTTCATTGCAGCTCTGTACAATATCCTCCAGATTTCAATAAAACCTATTCGTCTAGTTATGACTACTGGTAATTTATGAAGGGAGTGTAGTCCCACCATAAGGATTAGTCACACTAAAGACTATTTAGAGATGTCTCCAAATTATTTTTCTGTTAGTTTGCTTTAATCAACATAAGTATGATATGATTAAAATAAATGTTATAAAATTTAGTTCCAGAATTGAAAAAATAACTAGCTGTCAATATAAGTTATTTAAATTTATTTTTCCATTTTTTTCCTCAAAATAGTGCTTTAGAGTGAACTAGTAATGTCTTTATGATAATGAAATGAGGTTTCTACACTGTATGTAATTTGCAAAAACTGCTTTTTCTTTTTGATTGACTAGATTTCTATATATTCTGTAAAATAAAAGCTTGACTGCAATTTGGGAGAATTAAAGCTAGTTTCTATGATGCTGTACTGTAGAACACGGTCTCAAAAAATTAACTCGGTAATTACACATTTTTTGAAGACTATTTCAAAAATAAGTGCTAATACAATCAAGGTCCCATTTCTTCAACTAACATTATTTATAAAGATTGAAAATATTACAACAAGAGAATAATTCATCACAGGCACATAATGTGGAAAAGAAGGAAGGAAGGAAGGAAGGAAGGAAGGAAGGAAGGAAGGAAGGGGTGAATAAATTAGAATTTTTTCATAACAGATTAATAGGTCAAGCATAAAAATATAGTTCTATCTCAGACACTAAAAAGGCTTCCTCTTTTGATTAAAAAGAAAAGTACATTGAGCTTAGAATAAAATAAGTCATCCATATTGTGATAAGTGGGGTGTATCACAGAAAAGTTACACAATGCCAAATACTCACGACACTCCCATTCCCCCTGGAAAGAAGTCAAAGTTGTTGCCTGTCAATGCTAAAATATCAGATTACCCTGGAATTTCTATTTAGTGCAAGAAATAGAAATAAAATAATGAATATGTATTTCAAGTGGAAAGAAAGATGAAAATTATCATTTCTTTTATGATTATTTGCTTGAGAAACCTAAGATAATCAAGTATAAAACTTTTAGACTTAATCATAAAATGTAACAAAGTGACTAGATAAAAATACACAGAATTTTATACTTTTACTATTTATATTACAATAAATCATAACAAATCACTTTACAATACCCCATTCACAATAGCAACGAAATACATGAACTATGAAAACAGGGTAAATTTAAAAATCTTTCTGAATAAGTTTTTTTTTTTTTAAGAGAGAATTTTGCCATAGGGTGCATGCAGTCGCCAGAGACAGAGACGGAAAGTGAGAAATCACCCCCGGGGGGATGGCCATGCCACAGTTCCCCTCCTCCATTCTCCTCACAGGATCTTGGGAACGAATGCACACGCACCTGGTGAGTTTTAAGCCACCAGGTCCAGGACTATAACCGTGGTCAACCATGTGGGAGCCCAGTGTTATAACCATCACGCCATCGGCTGCTCCCCTGAAAAAGGAATTTTAAAAAAGACCGAAATAGGGACCAGCAGACGGCGGGATGGTCACATCACTGGACTCCCACATAGTCTACCGCAGTTCGAGTCCCCAACGTGGAGAGTTAAAGCTCACACTGGATGAGTGTGCATTCATTCCCAAGATCCTGTGAGGAGAACAGAGGAGAAGGGATTGATGTGTGGCCATCCTCCCTAGGGGTGATTTCTCACTTTCTGTCTCTCTGTCTCTCTCTGTTTCTCTAGTGAGTGCATGCACCCTATAGTAAAATCTCTCAAAAATAAAAAACCACAAAAAAAAAAAAACACAAAACAAAAAATGACTGAAATAAATGAAGGTATATTCCTGAATGACAGACAAGGTTCCAGATTCACATTATCCTCCGGTAATAAATAGGATTTAAGGAAGCTATAGTCAGTAATTACTAGTAAATATTAACGTCAATCTAAATGAAAAATAAAATATGGTAATGCCATAAAAATAATTCTGTAATTCATAAGAAAGAATAAACAAGCAAAAGCATCTAAGAATTTTTTTAAACATGTGAAACTGAAGAGCATTACTATGTTCAAGATCAAGTGTACTAGAAATCCACAATTGTAATTTGGTGTAAACTAGACAGGCCATGATAGATCCAAATAGAAAACTCATACGTTGCATTCATGAAATGATGAAATGATTATCAAAAATTTGTAGGAAAGGAGCAGACTACTAAATAAATGGCATTATAATAACTATTTGTGATGAAAAAGTAAAACAAAAAAGTGCCTCATCTGCCATCGCCCACAAAATTCATTCTGAAGGAGTAAAAATATAGATGAAACAAGAAATCATCACATTCTAGAAGAAAATGTAGGTAAATATGTATCTGTTCCCTTGTGGAGAAAGAAACTCTAAGCATAAAATCAATGAGTAAAACCCATAAGGAAAAAAGCTATGCACTTAACTACATAAATATTAAAACTTACATACATCAAAAAAGCAACAGAAAAAATTAAAAGACAAAAAAACTCAAGTAAAATAAATTTAAAAAATAATTAACAACAATAATAAGCAA
Source organism: Tupaia belangeri chinensis (assembly GCF_000334495.1). Classification (NCBI taxonomy): domain Eukaryota; kingdom Metazoa; phylum Chordata; class Mammalia; order Scandentia; family Tupaiidae; genus Tupaia; species Tupaia belangeri. The sequence continues at coordinate 1,344,912 of NW_006159859.1, forward strand.
AATTCTGAAAATTGTTGAGAAAATGCAACTTGTTGAGAAAATAAAGAGACCAGATAAAACAAGAAAAAGTACGTACCGGTCAGAGTAAACAAATTCTTGGCAACAATTTTTCAAAGTTGATCTTCATTAATAATCAAAGAAAAGCTAATTTTTTGTTTGTTTAGTTTTTTGGTTTTTTAAAGAATTATTTTATTTAACTTTATTTGTATATTTATTTTAATTTGAACAGAGGGGAACAGAGAGAGAGAGGAAAAGTGAGAAAGTAAGCCGCCAGGTCCGGGACTCGAACCAAGGTTGGCCATATGGGAATCTGGTGCCTTTAACCACCATGCCACCTGCTGGCCCTGAAAAACTAGTTTAAAACAAAAATAAAATTCCATATTTTAACCATAGAATTTCCAAATATTTAGTAACTCTCAAGTATTAATAGACTATTAGGAAAAAACCCACGCATTGCTAAAAAGAGTATCTACTGGTCTAATTGGCAAGAAAAGCAGGTTTTATATGTGCATCCAACATCCTAAAAATATCAGTTGATAAAGTTCTATTTCTAGAAATTTAGCCAAAATAAATAATCAGAGATACAAACAAATGTGTATGTATAAAAATGCCATTTTGTGGGACTAGCAGATGGCATAATCAAGTCCTGGGCCCGTTGACTTAAAACTCACACTGGGCATGTGTTCATGAGTGCACAAGATCCCAAGAGGAGAACTGAAGAGAAGTGTTTGTTGAGTGACCATCCCCACTAGGAGGTGATTTCTCACCCTATCTCTCTATCTCTCTCTGTCTCTCTAGTGAGCACACACCCTAAAGCAAAAATCTCTCAAAAGGAACTGCCACTTTGCACATTACAGTATTTATTACAGCAAAAAATTGGAAAGTGTCAAAATACCCAATACTACAGAAATAGTCTGATAATCCTACTCTACATAAAAATTCATTTGTGTGGGTACATGTGTCTAATGTATATATGTATACATAACATAGTCTTTCTTATTTCTTTCTATCATATCTATACATAAATATATTAAAAAGTATTGAATAAAGTTAACTTTGGTTGACTTTTTTAGTAATTTCTATAACACACTTTTAAAAATATATTTAAAATGGAAAATTTTAATTTAATGCTGCTTATTTATTTTCTATCATACTCCTAATTACATAATTATTATTCTGAAGAGCTAAGAGTTGATGATAGTCCAGAACATGTGAAAACAGTAGTTTTCTCAAAGCAACTAGAGACAAAGCCTGTATTGTTATTTTGGATTTGGGGATTATTCAATCTAAAATGTCCATTCGTTTTGTGCCATTTAGATTTTTCTTCCAAATCAGAATATTTGAGTTGTTCTATCATTTATTTATGTAAACTTCAGCAAGTTCATTCATTTCCCCATTCTTTAGAGTCTTCGTCCTTATAATGAAATAGGATTTGGCTAATAAGCCTATCATCAATTAGATCATTTTCTTTCTGTTCAACAAGGAACAAGAATTGTTATAAAAAGAAAACTCAGTTTGTTGATCTACACTCAAAAAAAAAGGACATGGCTTCTCTTGTTTACCTTTTGACCTGTTGATTATAGAATCAAAATATTTTTTTAAAAAAGTACTCTAAAATTAAACCTTGGATCCTAAATAGAGAATTATTGTCGCTACATATCTCTAATGCAATTTTATCTGATTTTTTTCTTATACAAAAATGAACAACTGCATTTTTCTAGCAATGGACTAGATACTGAAGTTTTGGAACAAATAGGCCTTTTAGCATCCAAATTACTTAATTGTCTTTCCCATTTGACCTTTCAGCACATCAACAGAATCAAATAGGAAAAAAAAAAAAATCAAAGGACTTCCACAACTCTAAACTTAAAGGCTTCAGGAAACAGATTTTATGCGAAATATTTCCCTGAGGCTAAGGGCAAGATCACATACTTAGAAACCCTAAATTCTTTGCCTTGGCACTTTTTGATAAAATGGCAGTCAGACCATGAATGATAATACTCTATAGGGTGATAGATTGGAGTAAGCTTGTCCATTAAACCACAAGTTACTGTGCATTTATGAAGTTCATGACAAATGACCCTTTCTGTATTAATGCATTACTTTATTCCCCATAATTATTGATTCCTAACAGCCATTCTTTGTGCTAAAGTGCTCTAACCAAAGTGCCTTAATAGAAAGTTCATTAGTGACCTCATAAAGTGACACACATAAGCAAAAGGAAAATAATTATAGGAGTTAAGTCATAAAGAGCAAAAACCTGAATACGACGTACACCGCTGGAAATTTTTCAGAAGAAATTACATACGAACAAGCAACATAAAGAGTAATCAAAAGCTTGTGGATACTGGGTCCTGTCCAACATGGAATCCAACTCAAATTTCCTGCAGGAATACTGCAATGATCAATCATTTGGCCGACAGCAGAGAATGGAAAATGGTAATATGTTAAGACACATTTCAGTGGACCTCAGGCCAAGCCCTGGAAATCTACAAGTAATGAATTTAGAGAAGAATGTGTCCCTGCATAGTACAGTTATTCTTCTTTATCTAATAAGGTAAAAGACGCATTTGAGTGTGCATACAACGTGTTGTATTTGTTCCATTTTACCATATAAGGCTTCATCGGAGGACTTTGGGATGGTGAGTGTCAAAGAGAAGAAATATTACAGCAGTTAGATCAAAAACTTTAAAAAATTTAAAAAGGTTTTATTCCTTTGCTAAAAGCACAAAATTCGCCTCTACTAATTTATGTTTGGGAGCAAGTTCCAAACGCATTGGGGAGAGAAAAATGAGAGGTGATGTAACTAGAAATTTTATACTTAAAACACCTATGCCGAAAAACCAATACAGCTTCATAAGCACTATGAAACAAAAGTGCTCCAAATTCTAGCTGTCTTCAATTTACCGTAAGTAATATTTGCATTTGCTGCTGTAACAGTAGAGCCAATTCAATGAGCCCTTTTCTATGGGAGAAGTCTTACAATTCTATCACATAGATAACAATAAAATCAGCAGACTAGGCATTAATTACTTTCTAATCATTTATTTTTCTTACTACGGTTTCAATATTATTCCTACACTTCCCTTGTTCTTGTTCCTCCTTGTCAGGATATTCCTTGGAGTTCTGTTCTAAAGCGCCTATGAGTAGAACTAAAAGGAACGACTCCAACGTAGAAGATCAACGTTGAACAATAGAGGTCAAAAAGCCTCAGGGGGGAAAATAAATAAGTAAATAAATAAACTCTGTTGATTTTTAAAATGTTGTCCATTGCAGTTACTTGTTTATCCACTTTCAAAAAAGAATGTTTCTGACATGTAACATTATGATGAATCTAAAGTCTTTCTCTCTTCTTCTTCTTCTGCCAAAACAAAAACAAAAACAAAATTTGGTCCAGTTTTAGTGTTGCACACTGCCAAGATGCTATGCTGGGACCACACAGAAGGCTGAAGTTTGAGTCCTGGCCCATCCCGAAAGTCAGGTGCTGTGAAGGCTGTGCCTACAATCCCAGGGACTTGGGAGGCTGAGGCAAGAGGATTGCAAGCTCATGGCTGACCTGAGCAATACAGTGAGACGCTCTCTTAAAGAGTTAGGTATAGTGGCACACACCTGTACTTCCATCTGGAAGGCTGAGGCAGGAGAATCACATGGCAAGACCACATCTTCAAAAAAAAAAAAAAAAAAAAAAAGGAGACAAGATCAGCAGATGGTATCATTGTTATGTGGCTGGACTCTCATATAGTCAGTCAACTGCAGTTTGAGTCCCAGACCCGGCAGCTTAAAACTCACTCCAGGCACGTGTGTGTGTCTGCTCAAAATCCTGAGAGGAGAATGGAGAAGGGATTGTGGCATGGCCATTCCCCCTGGTGGGAGGGGGGTGTGTGATTTCTCACTTTCTGTCTCTCTCTGTTTCTCCACAAGCACACTCACCTTATAGCAAAAATCCCTTAGAAAAGAAAAAAAAAAAAGGAAAAGACAAGAAAATTTTTTTCATACATAGTTTTTTTGTCTTTACAAAGAAATTATGTGTTTTTCTTCTGCAACTCAGTCAGGATACTATGAGAAGAGAAAAAAAGATGTAAATAAGAAATAGTAATACATTATTTTAAAAGTCAAGCTAAAATGCTATTGAGAGGAAGTTGAGAAGAATCTGCTGCCTCTGTGGAGCCATGGCCCTGAGACATGAGTGAAGATGCATCACCATCTCTGATTTTAGAACCTCACTTGATCATTTTATTTTATTATTCTCTCCATTCCTCCTTGTGGCTCTTCAATCATTCTAGTTTTGTTTTCAGTGTTCTCCTGAGCACTAAAATCTTGCTGAAGTAAAGCCTGACTGTGGAATCATGATAGGATTTATTGGCTGTGGGATGGTTAGGATGGTGTGAGCACCTCCTTCATCCCCAATAGTTCTCTGTTCTTCTTCTATGGGCATAACATAACGGATATTACACTTTTTACGAGAAAAATATATTTTTTTCTGTATGTTCTCAGATCAGTAGCTACACACAGTACTTAATTCTTCTGAAACTGTAATGGAAAACAGCACAAATAAGTAAATAAAAGAGGGTTATAGTATCTATTATGTTTCTTGTTAACTACAGGCAGAAATTTGTGGGGGGTTTTTAGAGAGGTGACAATAATTTAAACTACTAGGCTCAAGAATAGGATATTTAAGGACTAATGCAATCAACAGAGCCAGAGAATAAAAAGATACTTGCAATTATCAAATACATTATGGGTTTCCTTTATAGATAAGAACATTTGGGGAAGAAGAAAAGGCAATGGGGGTTCCTAAACATCAATAAGGCAACTGTACAGATGCAGTTTTCCAGATTTGAAGATTTCAGTGTAGTATGTCTGGGTAGAATTTAGGGGGATCTGCCTTTTACCAAATAGTTCCAATAATTCTGATTCAGAGGGTCTACCTGAAAAACCCTTATGTAAGTAGGCAGACCTCAGAGCCCTGGACTCCAAGTTTGACACTGTTTCTGCTGTACTAGAAGATCTTGGACTTTCATGACACTTTCAAACTCAGTTTTAAATAAGGTGCTGCTAAGGTTCTTATCTAAGTTAAGAACAGTAAAATTCCAGTGTTCCCTGACCTTTGATTATGAGTTAAAGAAATTTGCAACTAGAGACGCATCCTTTCTTCCTGTGAGTTCGTGACTCCCCTTACTCAGCTATACAAAAATCACGCTATGTCCATTTTTATTGTGGTTCTGGTGACAGACAGGAGTGACTATGATCTGACTGGTGGCTACTGATCAAAGTGCAACTATGGCCACAAAACATGACCCTTGGGCAGGAACAATCTCACCGACAAGCAGTGAGATTTAGGAGGCCAACACCCCCTTGAACAAGAACTTCCCGGAAGCCCATGTGTGAGTGGCAGCAATTGATTGACCATCATCAAATGCACTTGGGGGGAAAAAAGTGCTGCACCTCTTTGAAATGGGAAATACTCTAAAACTGGCAAATCATTGAAATAATTTACTTTATGTGGAAACAGAAAATAAAGCTGCAACAAAACGGAATCTGGAGTCATGCATCTGATGCAGGAAGCAATTTGCCTAAATGTTAATATTATTTATAGAGACTCTCCAAGTCAAGGTTTTTGAAGTACTCTTGAATATGAATGCCTCGGAGTGCTAATTGACACTTTCACCTTGATGTGGAGAGTCTCTATAAATGACTAACAATTTTTCAAATGTCACATGTACTCCTTATATCCTTTTATTCAGGTTTTCGTATTTCCAAAAGAAATACAGTAATGATTACTTTCACAGGGTCCGTTCCATCCAGTACAGAGTACGTGAAACATGCCAGCACACCCCACGGCTTTAGTGCAGAACATGAGGTTGTTGCAAAATTCCCAAATTCAGATTTGTATGTCCTCATTTCATATATGCTTCTTGAATCTTTCCCCACACACATAAAGTAAATTTATAGACTTTTCCTTGAAAATGATTCTACTTCTTTTAATGTGTGGAAAATAGAGCTATTAATAGAGTTTTAAGCTGTGTTTATCATTTAACTGTCTAACAAAAGTGCTAATGAATCTCTATTCAGTCCGACAGAAGAGAGGGGGCAATAAGAATGTCCTTTTCAGGACCAGCAGTTAGCGTAATGGCTATGTCACTGGATTCCTATGTAGTCGACGGTGGTTCAAGTCCCAGACCCGGTGGCTTAAACTCATGCTGGGCGCATGTGCATGCGTGCCCAAGATCCCAAGAGGAAAGTGAAGGAGAAGGGATTGCAGCGAGGCCATCCTCCCTGGGGGGTGATTTGCCGCTTTCTGTCTCTCTATCTCTCTCTGTCTTTCTGGCGAACGCATGCACCCTATAGCAAAAACCTCAAAAAAAAAAAAAAAAGAAAAGAAAAGAAAAAAGAAAAAAAAAGAATGTCTTTCCTCAGAAAGAAGCAGCAGGACTTACTGTCACTAAGCAGTGTGGAGAGGACTGATCTGCATGGAGGGAAGGAAGAAATTACAGGGGTCTAACCTGATCTAAGAGCCTTCATGAGGAAGCTGAGCATTCGACTGCACTCCAACGGAACAGGTGTGTTCATTGCCTTAAGCTGATTGTTACACATCCCATGAAAGCATTGAAACATCACACTGTACCTCTTAAATATGTGCCTGTGACTATTATATACATATAACTATTATATGTATATTATATATGTATATGTATATTATATGTATATAATAGTCACATATAATATATAACATATAATATGTAACATATAATAGTTATATGTATATAATAGTCACAGGCACATATTTAATATACATATACATATAACTATTATATGTCAATTAAAATTATAATTAGAAATAAGTAAATAAAAACAGAGTCAATGTTCCTAAGTGCAAAGCAGGTGAGAGATCATTATTAGCTGGAAAATTGTATAAAGGAGTCATACAGAGCTATATGACAATTATTTGGGACAGAACAGTTTGCTTAGAGCTGAGCACTGATTTAGAAGACACATTTATTAAGACAGATTGGCACAAGGACCAGCAGTTAGCGTAATAGCTATGTCGCTGGACTTCCATGTAGCCAACCGCAGTTCATGTCCCAGACCCGGTGGCTTAAAACTCACGCTGGACGCATGTGTGTGTGCCCAAGATCCTGAAAGGAGAATGGAGAAGGGATTGTAGGATTGCAGCGTGGCCATCCTCCCTGGGGGGGGGGGGGGGGGGGT
>NW_006159859.1:1352162-1362147 GCF_000334495.1 Tupaia belangeri chinensis
GATAGATTGGCACCATTGTGTAGAGGATCATAGCCACTAACCTTGGACTTGATGAAAATTAAAAGGAAAAAAAACTCTCAAACTAAGCTTAGAAATCTTTAAATTTTCAAAAGGTAATTAATAATATGTTAAGTTTGCATTTCCATAAGTTTTTGGCCCTGTGTGAAAATATTAACAAAATCACAACTTATATCTGTACAAATTTAAAAGTTAAGTAATGATCTAAGATCTATCAGTGAATATAAAATAACTTAGATAATTTGGGTACCTAAATAAACTTCTGTATCAATAACCAGGGGTTAGAAAGCTAACTTTTATAACTGTTTAGTTGCTGAGATCACATTTCTAAACATAAATGGAAGCCTAAGCTATTTATACATATACATATATAAATTTAATGGGAAAAAATAGATGAGACATTTTGTCTCTTTCATTACACATGCTCATTGGATTGGATTTATCACATTGCAACCAGATGTTTTAAAGTAATTTTAGCAAACTTTATCCTATAGACAGAGAAGCCATGACATTTAAATATCACCAATATTTGCTATAGAGGTTTTCCTTTTCAAAAAGTTAGATCAAAATACTAAAGAGAAATATATGAAAATGTGGCTAGTGGGCATCTCTGAGTATAAAGTAATAGGTACTATTTCTTCTCCTGTATACTTTGTGATTTCCAAATTACCCATTATAAACAAAATTATTATTATAGTAAACATAATATGAAATAAATTCTGGTTAATAATACCAACTGTATTATTTGGAATCAAACCATTTAAGAAATGCAAAAATAACAAAAGCTCAGACAAGATAAATGTTTACGATCTTACGATTTCCTCTTTAATCTAGCTCCTGGCTCTGCCATCCCTGAGTTTTGAACCTTGACTTTTGGGCCCTGTAAGGGTGTAGCTTAGTTCTAGGCCAGAAGATGGAAGAAGGTATGAAAAGAGAAAGAAAGGGTTGAGGCCCACATGCCGGTTGTCTCTGAAGAAGTGTTTTCATGATTCATTAGCACAAAACAAATTACCACAAACTCAAATACTTCAACAGAAACTTATCTCATAGTTTTTAAGGGTCAGGGATACAGATACAACTTAGCTAGTGCCTTTGCTTAGGGTTTCACAATATGGCAGATATTGGCTGGGTTGTATTCTTATCCGAAGGCTTAATTGGGAAAGAATCCATTCTGAGGCTAACTCTAGTTATTTGCAGAACTCATTTCCTGTGACTGTAGAACTGGGGGACCCAGCTTCCTGCTGGACACTGGATGAAGACTCCCCTGATATTCTACAGGTTATGGTTCCAAAAGGCTGTCCACAGATCCTGAGGGTTCCCACAGTTTCTTCTGACCACCTACAGCTCCTCACTACACAAGCTTCCGCAATGTGTACACTTGCTTTATCGAGCCAGAAAGGAGAGCCTCTGAGCTAATCCACTAGTAAATGAAGTCTCAAATCACAACATAATCATATGGGTGACATCCCATCTATCCCATCCCCTTAGCCACGTTAAATTGGCTGGAAGCAAGACACAGGTTCCACTCATGCTCAAGGGGAGTTACTTTACAAGGTCCTCCCAGGGATGAGGGTCAGAAGAGAGTGTCAGTCTTGCCCACCTCAGGAAGCTTTCCAGAAACAATCACACAGTCCCCCCCCCACACACACACACCCTGTACCCATTGGCTGGAACTAAGCCACACCTCTCAGGAAAATGTAGTCTTAATTTGTAGATGGCCAACTCTCCTGGTACAAATGCTGTTCTTGTGGAAGAAGAGACCAAATATTGGAAGACAACCAGAAGACTGCCTTCCAGTCAGAGACCTTCCAATCAGAATGTGCACAGCAATTAAGTGAGATGAGGAACATGACAGAGCCCAGCATAAATCAGGAAGTGGTCAAATGATGTGCTGTTAAATCTGCTACTGATTGTATTTTTAGAAATAGAATAGAAATTAAATTCCCTTTTTAAAAAAGTAAAGCATTTGAATAAAAAAAGCCACATAATTTTTACACTAATATTTAAGTCAACTGTATCTGATCTGACAGCTAATTTTTTATTCCTGTAAACAACTGGCCCGATAACTCCTTATTAAAAAAATATTATTTATTGCTGGGCACACCTACAGATACACCCATGATCCTGGCTGGCTGCAGGGCTGGAGTGAGGATCATGGCATGAAAATACCCCTCCCTCCGAGGAAATGAACAAATTAACTTTAAAAACAGGTTGTGTATCTATATAACCATTTGCAAATTTTATAGAACTCGCTCGCATACTTTATTCTCAAGCCATCTCTCGAAAGGGCCCACAGTTGTCACTGACTAGGTGAGGTGAAGTGACAGGCTCAATGTCAAGAAACTGGCAAGTGGCGTGGTCACAGCCATGGCCCAGGTCACCTCCCTCTACGAAGATTCCGCTACACTACAATACCAAGAAACCTACAGGTTGTCAGAATCATGACACGTTTTTGCATAGAGAAATACGTCGTGACTTTCCTGACAACTTAATATTTCATTGAAGAACAAAAATGTGAGTGTATTAAGCATTTGAAGAAACAACAGATACTGGTCAAGCCCAAGAATTGCTGGAAGTGCTCAAACATTTGATGGCTTCATTTGGTCTCTCTGTTTGCTGTGCTGATTTAGCCTGAACAAATGGAATAAAAAGGAAAGAAGGAAAGGAAGGCTAGAGGGAGGGACAGTTGATTACTAAAGGGTGCTCTGTGCCACTGAAATTATTTTAATATTTGAATGAGTGACTGTAAAGAGACTTTCTTAGATAAACAAATCACAAATTATGTAGTGAATTCAACTTTCCTGAAAACAAGTGTTGGTTCAAATGGTTGCAAACAGCAGACTTTCCAATGCAAGCATTGCTAGGGTGTTGGAATTAAACCTTTTCATGTTGACTGTGTTCCTATCACTCTATTAGCCTGGACCCACTGTGGCTGGGATTGGTGGGAGGGGAGAAGAAAAGGAAGAAATTACACTTGATGACCATGGTTCACTGAAAATCAATATTATGGGTACCCATTTCTTGGACTCCTCATCTCCACCATCCCTTACAGTCTCACCCCACCCCAGACTAAGTCAGAGAGCCTGATAGTCACTTTCATTGCCCAGTATGTTTTCACGGTAGCACTTATAATAGCTAAGTGGTACTGTAAGTCACGTGGTAACTAAATTCACTGTGAAATAATAGTTGTGTGGTGGAATGAAGTGAGCCTGTTTAGAATGAAATGTCTACCTTTCATCTTTTTTATTCTTTTTCCTTTCGCCCTCTCTCTCCAACCCACACCCAAACCACCTTAAAGGTCATCATAAAAGTTTTCAGACTGTGGAACATGGATATGGAAGCACGGAAGAGGGGGGAGATGGGGGTGAGGGGAGAGTGAGAAGGAAGGAATAAGAAAAATAAAAGAGAAAGGCAAGACAGTTAAGGGACACAGAAATGGAGGATTGTCTGTTGATGAAAACGTGCATGATATCTTCAACTGGACTAGTGTGAAGTGTATTCACGTTGGAAAAATTCATTTTAAAAGCTGTAGTGATGGGGACCAGCAGTTAGCGTAATGGCTATGTCGCTGGACTCCCACGTAGTTGACCGCGGTTTGAGTCCCGGACCCAGTGGCTTAAAACTCACGCCGGGCGCATGTGTGTGCGTGCCCAGGATCCCGAGAGGAGAATGGAGGAGAAGGGATTGCGGCGTGGCCATCCCCCCTGGGGGGTGATTTCCTGCTTTCTATCTCTCTGTCTCTCTCTGTCTGTCTGGCGAGCGCACGCGCCCTATAGCAAAAACCTCTGCAAAAAAAAAGAAAAAAAAAGCTGTAGTGATGTACAGTGATTGAATGTTTAAAATAAATTTAAATAATTTAAAAATAAATTCTTGGATGGAGTGAGGAAAAAAATGTACCTTCTAAAGCCGGCTCCTTCCACTTAATTATCATAACAACCATTTGTAGTACTCTTACACAGACCGGGTAACACAGCCTACACACAGCTCCAATGTCTGTGGTAGCTAACCACCCTCCTCTCATTGCCATCCCTGTGCCCTCACTGTATCCAAGTTTCATGATTGCTGTTTATCAAGTGGTTAAGTTCTTAGACAAAAGAGATACAACAAAATACACGCAGATGGATACATATATTTTAACATGAACAAGACTGACTTCAAAGAATGCTAATAGATACTTGTTATTTACAAAGTAACACAAATTAAACTGATACAGACCTCCTGACTTCCTTTGGTTTAAATGCTATACTACACTGAAAGTAACCATTTTCAATATTCGCTTACAGTTAATGCTTTTCGAGGGCCAGAAAACTATTTCCTCCAGAGTAGTCAGGTTTGAATAAAAAATAATTCTGTTACCACCCTAAGCCTTTTAACCCAGTTTAAACTTCTTTCTTCTGCTGTAAACTCAAGCTATTACAAGGTTTAAGACTCTAGAGGGTCTCTGCTAACCTTACCCCTTCCCTGATCATCTAGAGAATTAAATACTAAATGTATAATTTGTATATAACACCATAGGCATGAACGACTAATAGAATCTCTCAGGGACTGCTTCTTAAATATTTTACTGAAAGGGATTAAAAAAAAATAAAATTTTAAGAATTGGATTCATTTGTTCAGCCAACACTTATCTTTTCCGGAGGGTTGAGCTATATCTAATAGAAAGAAAATAAAATGATCATGGATCCAAATAAATAAAATGAAATTTTGGAGAAAAATTTTTGCATTTGGCCATTAGTTCCAGTAGTTTCATTTCATTTAGGTAATGTTGATTTCAAGTGTGAGTTTTAAGAAAAATGTATAAGAGCATCTACTATCTTCTCTCAAAATGCAAAACACTTAAATTCAGTGCTCAGAGAATAGTATTCCCACTGGCTATTTCTTCTATCACTACTGAGGACCCTCATTCATGTAGAAGAGAGAAAAACCATACACAGCAGTTTTTGCACTTCTCAATTAAATTTTCCATTTTTTTAAATTTTACTCACAGTTGTTTAATTCAAATGTTTGGGGGGGAATTCAGTCAAAAAGCCCCAAGCCTAAGAATATTGGATTTGTCGATCCATAATGTACAGAGCATCTTTTTTCCCTACTTGTCTATTTCTCATTTCCCTTTTCAAAAATATAATTTCAGAGGAACAAAGCAAAATTAATTCATACAACTCTTACTTCTTGAATATTTATTATTTTCTTCAACATCAAAATCCAAAGATAGTATATAATAGAGACACAGCACAGGAAGGTGGTAGAGAAAGTATTCTGGGGTCTTTATGAAGCTTGTGTTCAGACAAATTGAGAGAGAAATCATCCATTTTACTCTCACAATGAATCTCTCTTGTACTCCATGGCATGAGGCCAAGCTATAAAATGATGTTTTAATGTTGCAAGCTAGATCAAAGAAACACCTTAACGATGTTTGGTCCTGCCTGAATATTAAGAGATAGCTTTTAAGACTCACACAATATGTTCTACAATCTGATGATTGCTTGTATTTCCCATTTAGATGCAACAAAACAATAGTTATTTCCATAGTTTATGCTAAACCTATGGATATAATGTGTTTTAACTGCAAATAGTCGAGGGTCGTAACTAACTACATAACTTACTAGCAACACATAAGAGTTTACACTAATCTCTCCTAGAGAGAAGCTATTTTTGAGGACAAAGCACTTAGAAATTTACAGGAAGTAGTGTGTAGAGAGGTGTTGTTTGTTTGCTAAGAAAGTAATATTTTTTTCAATGAAGACAGGATAAAATAAAGTGATTTACTTCAACAAGGACAGTACAAACTAATACTTATTATACTAAGAAAATAATACATTGCTCTTTACTACTGTGTTTTAAATGATGGCTAATGTACAAAGCACTCCTCACAGGGCTGCAGAAAACTTAAACTGGACCAGTGACAGAGACAGGCCTGGACGAAACAGAGTAGTACATCCACAGAGCTCTGGGATCCACCTCCAGCTATGTTTTACTATACCAAAGGCCCTACAGTTGGCAATAAGCCATTTTCTTGTCTTTGATAGTTTACCTAAGTGTATGAAACACCAATACTGAATGTTTTGTCCATTTACTATGATTACCATAAAAACAGAGAATTTTATTTTAAAAAGCAAATATGGAGCCAGTAGGTGGTTTGGTGGCTAAGTCATTGGACTCCTACATGGCCAACTGCAGTTTGAGTACCAGACCTGGTGGCTTGAAAATCACACCGGGCATGTGTTCAGGTGTGCCCCAAATCCCAGAAGAATAGAGGAGAAGGGATTGTGCATGGCCACCCCCCAGGGCTGTGATTTGTCACTTTCCTACTCACTGTCTCTCTTTGTCTCTCTCAGCAAGGGCATGTGCCCTATGGCAAAAAAACCTTTAAAAAAGCAGATGTTAATCATTTGTATAGTAATAAGTGGGGGAGGGGGGGAAATGAATGTTTGTTTTGTTAGAGGGTGCATGTGCTTGTCAGAGAGAGAGAGAGAAGAGATGAAACCCCAAGGGTGGCCCCAGCAACCGAGGGCATAACGAGCAACCTCGGAACGCTGAGGCACAGGGACGGTTGAAGATCACTGCTCCAATCTGGTCTCTGAGCATTAACTTGGTGTTCATCAAGTGATGCATCTTTGGCACTAATTCACCCTTGAGCACCTCCCAGGCAGCTGTGCAAGGAAACGAGGCAAAACTCTTCTTTCTGTGCCTTTAGAGCAGCCTGATACCCCTTCCATTTCCTTCCCTCCTGATGAAATTATCTGCTGAGATTTTCCATTTTGATTTATGTTTTACTTTAATATCTCTTGAGGCAATAAAGAAAGTCGGGGTACATTTCCATGGGCTGAGTTAACAGTTTCTAGCTAAAATATGATTTCTGTTCAATCTTCACCCCATTACCTTTAAGCAACTTAACAGTGTCATTAATTACTATAAGTCCAAGCGGGAGATTTTTAAAGAAGTTGTAATATTTATGCTTATTAGCTGTTTCAGGTCAAAAATTTGTAACATGTCCTTTATAAATACATGCATTTTTAAAAACTTGTCACAGTAGAATAATACATGGCTTTAATTCAGACATTGAAAAATAGAAGAGAACTTCTGCAAATTGAAATAAATTTTCCAAATTTCTTTTATCATCAGCACTCTCCACATAAAAGTATTTAGATTAAGGACTAAAACCCATTATAGATACAAATAATTTTTAACTTAAATGAAGCATAAGTTATTAAATCTCTACACTACCATCAGCTACTGTTCAATAGAATGTATTTGCAGAATGATGGCATACAGGAACTACTGTACGGACATTTTATGCTCTTTTTTCTTCTTTATAATGATTTCTGTAGGTATTTCATTTAACAGTGGATGCCTCTTTTTGTATTAGAAATTGTTAACTATGATAAAAAAAATATTTTGTATTATCTCAGGGCATCGCAGAAGCTGACAGAAGTCTGAGTCTTTCCATTTATGTGAATTCTCAGTATTTGGATAAATAGAACCCAAAATGCCAGAGGTAGTTAAAAAACTGTGGTCTAGCCCAAAAGTTTAACTAAACCTAACCCATTTGTCACACTAGAAAATATCCCATTAGCTCATTTGGAGATAAACTAAATTTGAAGTGCTTGGCCAACAGGAAGCCTGGAACCAGATGGCGTGCTCCCCACTACAGCCATGGGCATTTCTTCTCTACAGTGTGCTTTGGCCTAAGTCAGGCCTTCTCTCCAGGGAGGACATTGTTCCCTGCCTTACTGTTCCTGGGTTAGGGGGAAAGGCAGCAAAGGAGGACTGGGACTACCATGGCTGACGGTTGACCCTGCCGCCTGCTCCCTTCTTACCTCCTTGCTGGACAAAGAGCCGGGCATGAGAAGAAATGCAGGCAGAGAACCAGGCTCTCTTGCACCAGCTTCAATGTTGTATGTGTACAGACAGGAATTTGAGAAGTAAAGCTAAGAGAGTTGACAATTGGGCCAGCCTCGTGACCTAGCGGTTAAGGAAGCCATATCCCACATGGCTGATCAAGGGACTCTAATCCTTGCCACGGAGCCCTGAAAACTGCAGAGGCACCTGTGCCTACAATCCCAACAGGATGGAAAAATGGCAGAGAAGGGATTGCAGCATGACCACACCCCACTGGGGGTGCTTTCTCCCTCTCTCTTTCCTCCTCACTCTGTTGCATGCACGTGCACAGTGGCAACAACAACAGAAGTTAACAAAAGAAACAACAACAACAAAAAACTTCAACCACCTCATGGGAAAAGGCAGCTCATGCACCTGCCTGTGCTTCCAGACCGATGGGTAGGTAGGGCAGGAGCTGGTGAAGGCAGCCATTCCTCCCCAAGCATCTGTGCGATCATTTGAAAGCATTCCCTCAAATGTCGTGTATTGAAATCCGGTGTTGAGAAGGGGACAGTATAGTCCAAAAAGTGCTAAATATTTCACTTGGTAGGAGAGGTTCCTTGCCTCTTTTTTTTTCTTCTTCTCCTTCCCATGCTTGTATGTGAGTGCAGAGAAGACTGAAAAAGAACAAGGAAAAAATGCATAGCCTTTCTGAACCTGCCTATATACCCTGAAACACTGAGGAATTTATAGATGTGTGGGTCTTGTCTGTTCTCTGAAATCTTGTGGAAGAGCCTGACCCCCATCCTCCTATCCGAACATCAATACATTATAAACAACTGAGGGGCAGTAAATGTTTCTGCCTTTTTTCTCTTTTTTCAATAATATCGAATTCTCAGGGCCATTTAGCAGATGTTCTTTTTTTCTTTTTTTTTTTTTTTCCACATGGTAACTATATGAATGCTCAGAAAAGGAAGCAGGCTTTCTGGGGTAAGGTGTATAGAAAAACAACCCATAGGTTCTTAAAGTTCCTAAAAGGCATAGGCCTCCCACAGGAGACTCCAACTAATAAATTAAATAAATAAAACCAAACTAATATGCATCATCTAGACAAAATCATCTACCAGCCTGACCTTTTTAGGGACTTGCAGAAGTACTCATTGGTTTGGTTACTTCTGTAACCTCTCCCCCATGAAGAGCAGCAAGGAGGATATACAACTTTCTGACAAAAACAAAACAAAACCTAACTCTTGCAGGGCCTGGGGATCTAACGGAAGGTCTTGCTACCTGCACTCAAATGCGTTCGTACAATTAATAAATAACCAACTTATTTCATTTCCCTGTCATTTGGTCTTTTCTGTCCCGTCGGACAGAAAATTCAACCCTTTCTTGAGTCAAAAGTGATCTTACTGATTCGGGCATGGAAACATCAGAGAGCGCGTTTCAGCCCTAGCTGGGTCTGGAGCTCACAGGTCTCCATCCGGACTTAACCCTGGCCCAACTTCGGGCCACCGCCCTGAGCGTCAGCCACGTTCGGATTTCACCAGGTGCCACGCGGAGCTCTATGCGCACACTCCACTGTGCACCCACTTCTTTAGCGACTCCAGAAACTGCCCCACTACGGTGCCTTTTTGACTCTGATTGACCCACGCAAATCCCAGCTACTGGGAGGTCACAATGTCACCACTGGCCAGACCTGGGTTGGTCCCCGTGCATCAAAGCAGCAGATGAATGGCATCTCCTGAGGCAAACAGGCTGAGGGTGCTGTGTGGAGGGATCCCCAAAATGAACGGGGTCTCGTTTCCACGAAGAGGGGTGAGTGCAGGGAAGGAAAACCCTGGGTCCTCGGCAAGGTATCACTGATGGGCCCCACGTGTTAAAGGTCTAGTGAGCCCGATGAGACTTGAAGGAAGGAAAGAAGGAAGGAAGGAAGGAAGGAAGGAAGGAAGGAAGGAAGGAAGCGCGCGATCATTCCACGTGGGAGCCCTGATCAGTTTTGGAGAGTGTCACCTCACCCCCAATGTGAAGTGTCGCTTCACTGTGCTGGCACCTGTCTTGGCGGCCGGCCTTTCGGAACCTGGTGACCAGACCAAAGTCCGACTCCGGCTCGCAGCCGCCGCGCGCGGCTCTGCCCAGGGCCACCGGCGGG
>NW_006159859.1:1362614-1367621 GCF_000334495.1 Tupaia belangeri chinensis
GCTCCAGGTGGCCCCGCGGGCAGGACAAGGTCCTCGCGGCTAGCCGAGAAGGGGTCCGGGACGCGACACTCGCTTGGTTTAGCCAGCCTCTCCTTTCCTGTTGTAAGTAAGTTTATTTCAGACAATAAAGGACAGAAACCAGCCGCCTGGCGACTGCGGGTTTATGATGTGATCCCGAAAGTTTGCAGGACGTGTCGCTGGCGGCTGCACGGCCACTTACCGGGAAACTCTTTGGCGAGCCAGAAAACTGGCATTTCAGAGATTCTCGGGAACGTGACAGCTTCGCGGCTGCGTTCGGGCCTCGCGTCACCCGTGCGCTTCCCAGCATCTGTCTTCCCTAAGTGCTACCGCGGGTCCCTTGGCGACGGCTCTTGCGTGTGACACTCTTGCCCTCTAGCGCCTCACCAGCTGGGTAGCAGTTGGATGGCTAATGCTCATCAGCTGTTACATAACGAGGGGACTGGGCCGGGCTGGTGGCACTGCTGCCACTTGTAAAGCCACAACGCCTGAGCCCATGGCGGCCCGGGCTGCTGGGTCCGTTTCTCTCCTGTCTCTTCAAACTTTCTCAGGCCTTTTCAGCTCTTTGAACTTCCATTCCAGGTAAGCGTGTTTATTTATTTACACTGCGCAGTGATGGCTCCCTCAAGATGGAGTGGCTTTTAGTAAGAGGTAACTTTCTTTTGAATGAATCTAATAACCTCGGGGTTGAACCAATGCCACATTTTACTCTGGACGAAGAAACGGAGCCTTTGGTTAAGTTAAGTCAAACCGAGAACTGTCTTATCATTCAGAGACCATTCGAACGCTCCTCTCTGCTAAGGTTAAAAGTATTAAGAGATGACCCCTTGCAGATGTTAAGAGCTCCCACCTTACAATTATTCTGCGGTACGGAAGAAGAATGCTTGTTTCCTTGGTAGAAATGCGTGAGCAACATCACAGTTTAAAGTGTAACTATTTGCCTTTCTAGACAGTAATGATCCTCACAAAGCTTTCTACTCGGTGCAGTTTAGTCTATAAACATGATTTAAAATTACACAGTTACTACAATTAAATGTAACGGGAAGGAAATAATTAGCCCAAGTATTGAATCTATACAAAAGCTTGAAAAGAAATGCATGCATCTTTCATTTAATTTATCCACGTTAGGGGAGGGGTGTTGGGAAGAATCACGTTAGATTTTTAAAGGTGTACCCAGATCATTTTTCAACAAGGTTTACTATTATCTAGATATTGTTTAAATCTCCACGTCATTTAAATTTGAATTTTATCTATTTTTTTTATAAACATACGAAGATAAAGCAATATATCCAATCTGGATCTTTAACCAAAATACTTCTAAATGACATGAATAGCTACGTTCTTAATATTAGATTAAAATACAATCAAATACTGAGGCATGCCTGAAACTGATCTGGAACCCACCCATTTTTGCCTTTAGGAAATATCCTATTCACCACAAGAGAGCAGAATGTGATAGAAGAGAAACTCTGAAATAGCTGATATTCAGCAGAAGGGATTTTTTTTTCTTTTCCTTCAGCTATGGCTCTCTATCAATATTGTATTTGAGGAAGATTTCAAAGATAACTTGGAAGAGACTCCTTTTAAAAATAGCATCGAATGCTTGAAGAGGCTGTTCCTAACGTGTTCTTTACCCGAGTTAACACAGTAGCTACCGGTTCTGTAATAGTGTTACTTTTTTCTTTATGACCTTAGTGGTAAAACAGAAGGTTTGCTTCTTTGTGTAAGTAAATGTTCATTTTAAAAACTGGCCACCCGGTGAGCTACTGATTTTCTTCCTAGAAAGAGTCTCAGGTTACTAAAATGTTTTAAATACAAGAAAATTGTGATCTCTTCTTGGAGAGATGTGTTATTATTTAGTTTGATCAAGTTATAGTATACCTTCTCTTTTAAAATTTTCTTGAGAAAAAGTGTTACTTCTGAAGATGACAGAAAACATTAACTTTAGGTATAACTGAAAGGTTTGTGGGGAAAAAGAGTAGAACAGATAATCAGGCATTTGAGGTTCGTTTTCTGGACCATATAGTCTACAGAAGAAACTATGGACTAAAATCTAAATATTTAATGGTTGGCATGTCATTTCACAATTTGAAAGCCATAAAGAGATTACGAATGTTTCTTTTAATTCAGGGAATCTGATTATGTGACTTCTTGGAAATGTAGTTAAATTTCAGCTGTTGATTAAGACTAACTTTTAATCCTAAATAGGTGCTTGTTGAGGTATAAAATACACTAAAAGACTCATATTTAAATACTTTGTGATTTATATGTACCATAAAATAGAGAGATAGAATTAAGGAGAAAAATACTATTCTCAACTAAATGAATGTGTTGGATATCTAATTGCTAATCAGTTTAGACAGTAGGGAAAACAGAAGTTTACCTTCCCCATGCCTCTGGCTATTAGAGATAAGCGTTCACACTGAAATGCTGAATTCTGAAAGCCTGTCCCGATTAGGGGATGTTATCAGGCCACAAAAGTAACAGCCTGCATTATAATGATAATTAGTGTGAAGAAGGCTCAAAATTAGTTCATAACTGGAGTTTCTCTTAGAATAGCGAAGGTTTGATTTTAGAATTTGTTGGTTTGTCTGTTTTTAATAAAAACTGTATCTTTAGGCACTTGGATATCAACTGGACAAAAATGTCTAGACATTTTCATCAATTTCATGTAAGTTACATTACTTGAGGGTGGGGGGAGGACTAGTCAGGTCCTAATAGTTAATGTCTATAATAAATCACTGCACAAAAATTTCCTACAGTTTACTGAAGGTTATAACTCTTGATTTCTTCCTGGCAACAAGTGCTTAAAAATCAAGTATTGTAGTCCTATCTTAAAATCTTTTTGCTTTTCAATAATGGGTATCTGTTTTACACGTATTTCATGTTTTAATCTTCTTGATTGATTAAATGTTTGAAAATACCATGAAAGTGGACCTGGATTCTAGGCCTGCTTCTGCCACCTGAGGACAGTGTAGAATAATTCCCTTGTTAGCTCTGGGGGTTGGTTTCCTCACCTGCTAAATGAAGATCTTAGAGCCCTTTTTATCCTGTTTGCTGTCCAACACCAAAGAAATTGCTCTGGAGGGTAGGGCAAATAGACATGAAAAAGTTTTATAGAATAATGCATAAGTTAACTTGTTGAGCAGTACTATCATCTACATTTTTACCGGTAAAAATCTAAGTTCTTAAAATAATAGGCAACATGCATAGAATGGATATCCTGTACCTATATACCATCTAGTTTAGGTGACTTTTTTCCCTCTTCTGATACCGCCGTTGGATTGAGTCCCTCTTGTTCTAAAAGGTGCTCAAGATAACAGGAAGAATTTAGCTATCTTCTTTCTTGATGTATGGATAGAATAGAGTTCTGTAGAACCAGTAGGACCTCCAACTTCTTCAGGACTCCCTGTCTTATTTCTTTATTGTTCTTTTCTGCCCCCCCTTTTTTTTTTCCTTTTTTGCATATATTCTGGCTGCAGATCTATGCCTTTCAGGCTCTGGTTCAGGTAACCTGCCCTAAAACATAGCCAAAAACTGATCTGTGACTTCCCATCTTAGGGGCCAGGCAACCAGTGAGACGTTGGGCTAACGCTCTGGTGCCTGGGATTCTGGTTAAAGAGGAAGATGATAGGGCTTAGCAGAGACCCTCAGTGCTGCTTTGGCAGTCCTCATAATGCTCTCTATTAGGCATAGGTTCTAGCTCGATCTAAGAGGGCACAGGCAAATATTTCCCTGCTAAGTCACGCAGGACGCACATACAGTAGGGAAGTTTTCTGTTCTCGCCTCGCGGGGTGGCATAAGACTGAGGGAAGTGAACAAAATGTATTCTTCCCTTCATAATCCCTAAATACAAAGAGGAAGGAACATTACAATAGCAAGTCATTTTCTATTTAATATACTGAACAAAGATAATGCCCCCAAGTGTAGCTTTTCTCCCATCCATCTTTTAAAAATCCCAATTCTAGAGAGAGAACGTATTCTTGGTTGAACTCCAATGCAAATCAGCTTCCTTGCCTACCACGGTAGGGCTCAATTAACTTGACACAATTTCACACATTCTTTCCTGATGAAAAGCATGTTCTTTGTCAATTTTTAATATGGCTAAATCACTTTTGGCAAATTCATGTAATGTATTTGAGGCCTCCAAATGCATTTTCAACCCTCTAAAATACAGTTAATTTTGAGAAAAGAAATATTGTCAAGATCTTTTAAATATCTTTCATTTATGTTAGAACCTGAAGTTCTTTCTTTATTAATACTCATTTTCCAGATGGTAATCTTTTTTTCGCTTTTTTATACTGCCAACTTCAATATGACGCTATTTCATTTAGAAATTGATTTTTTACTTTGGGATGATGGTGGGTGTTAGTGGAAGAGAAAAGATAGGTTACATTGACAAGTCAGTCCTTCCTCTTGCAGTGCAATACTTGGCAAAAACGAATATTTGTATAGCTCCAGCTCTTTGCTATATGTATGGAATGGCCATGGTTCTCAAAACAAATTGCTCCCTCTACCTTTTGTCGGTGGTAAATAATGACATAAAGGCTAATGTTTCCTTGATGAAGTCTGTTTAAAAATAGACGCATTGTGAAGCAACTCTAGCCACGCTGAGCTCTGAAAACAAAATCTCAAAAAATAGGTATTTGAGTAAGATTCAGGGAAAGGCACATTCTGGATGCCTGATTTATGGCTCTGGTCAAAGTGGTCACTGCTACTTGCAATGTTTATATTATAACCCTGACTGTTTGAGGCCAGTGTGATGGATGGACGTATCCACTCATGGCTCAGTGAAGGCAAGAGTCGAGTACTGCCCTAGTTTGTGAATGCAACTGCTATTTGTAAAATTTAGTAGAGGCTTTAAAAAAAAATCCATTCAATGAGTATTCAGTGAACTGTTCTTACTTCGAACACTGTGTTAAATAGACATCAAGAATCTAGAGGTGAATGGGACAAATACAGATTCTTTCAGTCTCTTGAGAAAGAGTG
>NW_006159859.1:1368036-1394691 GCF_000334495.1 Tupaia belangeri chinensis
GAGTGTACAAAGTAGTGCATGACTCATGACTGCAACGTGTGCTATCGAGGTAAAGCACAAGGGCAGTGAGAGTGTAACAGGGCGGCCACAGAGATCTGGCGACCGGGGAGATTGTTCTGAGGCAGGAACATTTACCTGCATGGGACTAGGAGGATGAAGCTAGATGAAAAGTAGGAGAATTTTTTGTATAATTATTTTATTTTTATTTATTTATTTATTTTAATTTGACCAGAGAGGGACAGAGAGAGAGAGAGAAAGTGAGAAAGCAGGCTTCCAGGTCCAGAACTTGAACTGTGATTGGTCATGTAGGAGTCCAGCGCCCTTAACCACTATGCCACCTACTGGTCCCAAAAGTAGGGAAAATAAATTTAAGACACAGGGAACAGCACATGAGAAGACCTTGAGATGGACAAATAGGTTGTCTCTTTTGAAGGGCTGAAAGACCCATTTGCTGGAACTTAGAGAAGAGTACTTAAGAGGCAGGTTTAGAAGACTACCATGCAGGGGCTTCTGGGACATAGACAGCAATTTGGGTTTTGACCAGCAAGGAAAATCAGGAGCTATTGATAGGTTTTCAGCTGGAAAGAAATAGAGTTCCACTTTGATGCTTCACTAAAGAAAGGGTAGAAGCCCAAAGTGTTTGTGCTGAGATTACTCCTAGGAGTTCTACTGAGTGATGCTGCTTGAGTGAGGAAGGAAGTATAGTGGTTCAAAGGAGTTTGGGGAAATGGAAATGAGGGCTTGGGTTTATATAGATGAGCAGGGTTGAAGTCAAAGAAAGTGTCGAAGATGAGCCACTAGGTGACTGTGGAAAGATAAAGGTGGTTTCAGAGGGAAGATCATAAATTTGAAGTCAGACAGGTTGAGTTTCCTTCTGGCATGATTCCAGTAGAACCAAACAGTAGCTGGCATAGAGGAATAAGAAAGGAAACCATTCATGTGAGTCATTGTTGTTGCTGTTATATCAGGTTTATAGTTGAACTTAAAGTTCTAGAGCTTAGACAAAGGATGTCTGAGTTCCAAGTAAACATTTGAAATAAACCAGAGCATAGATGGTGATAAAAACCAAGCCACATGTGAACTCATCTAAGGAGAGGGGGAGGAATGAGAAGGCCATGGAACGGTGCTGCACCTGGTTGAGCCTCTTAGCTCCAAGGATATCTGACTTCAGATCCCCGCACCAATGGCGAACCTCTGTGCTTCTCACACTCCTTCTTAAACCAAAGCACTTGTAGTGTCCCCTTCAGGACTCTTAGTGCCAGCGTCAGAATACGTCTCTTATTTTATGTGTTATCTCTATAATTACCAACATCATCGTAACAAATACTTTTTGTTCATTCTGTGTGCCAGACACTATCCTAAGTGCTTTGAGTAGTTTACCTAATGAACTTCATTAAATCCTATTAAGAAGGTACTGCAGTATTCCCATTTTGACATGCAGAACTGCACCAACTGAAGTTAAAAGCTACTCGAGACCCACATCCTGCATGTTCCCAGCACGGAAGGGATGTGCAGTTGTCTTTCCAGGTGCATGCTGTCTTTGATTCAGGCTATTCGAGTCAGATTTCAATCCAACCTCTACCAGCTGAGACATCTTGGGCAGGTTTCTTAGCTTCTGAAGGGTCCCAAACAGAGTTGGCACGCAGGTATGTGGTCATTCATAGTTCTGTTTTATTATTTACTTATAAACCATGAGTCATTGAGACCCAGATAGAGAGCACTCCTAACAGGGCCATGACATCCTGATCACTGGTCCCAGGCCAGCCTCAGATAATACACGAGCATGTGCCCAGCAGACTCAGGAGAGTCTCTGGATGTGAACCCAGAATCTTCCCATGTGGGTCAGCTTCACAGAGTGTCATGTTTTACCATAACCCCACATTCAGCCCTTTATGAATATTACTAGCTGTGTCAGTATTATTACTCCACCTTCCTAAGAGTAGATGTTATTATTTTCTTCGGTGTGCCTTATAAGAAATTCTGATGAAGTAATGATATTTATAACCAATCCAAACTTGAAGCTTTCCTGACCTGTTTATTCCAAAACACCTGCCTAAGTAGTTGGTCAGCTTCTATAATGCACAGTTTCATGGTCATTGAACATTCCTCCTAATAAGTCCAGGAGGGAGCAGAATTCAACCCGAACCGTCAGCCCCGTACTGCTGCTGATGAAGACAGCCGCGTCCATGACAACGTGCTGACGTGTGGGCCAGTGTGCTCATTCTTTAGGTACTCGAAGAATACTGCTGACCATGCGAGTCTGTAACTTTCTATGTCTCTCTGTGAGAGCACTTCAAGAACAATCACCACAGCACTGAAGTGTTCACATCTTGATCTTTTGGCCTTTAAAAATAGTTTTATCCTAAATGTTTGTGGAAAAATGTAAAAATAAATAAAGAAAAGAAAAAAAAAAGAAAAACTAAAATAATAAAATAAAATAAAACAGCAATGAAAAAAAGATAGTTTTATCCTGCTTCGCATTTGAAAGATTACTGGGCATAACACAAGCCCGTTACCTTCAGAAAATGTGTCTAACAAGGAAGACATTAAACAACTACTTTTGCTAATAATATTAGTAGAAGTTGTGATAGAGGCCCCTGGTCAAATAGGGGGAACAGTGAAGTAGATCAGAAAAAGCTTTCTGGAGAAATTGGGTTTATGTAGAATATCGAGATTTGTCCATGACCCATCAATAAAAGCAAGCAACAAAAGAAAACGAAGATTTTCTTGACTCTTGTGTCTCCATCCAACTATGTGGTAGGACATTGTCATTTGCTTTCTCACTATGCACCTCTGAATAGTTCCATCTGTCGGAATCTGAAGGGTATATCACTAGCTCAAGCCAGTTTCTCCTCTCAGCTTTGTTTCTATTAGTGACACTTTGATCTTCTCGTTCCAAACCTGCTGCCTCCCTCCTCCCACCACACTTTAACAGTAAGCAGCGTCTCTTCATTCCGTTTGCCCTGATGGCCACCTAGTCTGAATCCATGCAGCCTCCCACACGCCGGGGCTGTCCCGACTCTGCCCACTCCTGGGCTCCGTACCCAGTTGCACATTCTCGCAGTGCTGCTGTTGTCACTTCTGGACGTCACTACTGCACTAATCACCTGTCGGTACTGTCACACTGTTCAGCTACCATCAGTGCTATTTCCAAGCCCATACTTGTCCTTTACCTTTACTTCCAAGGACATTCGATCTGCAGCACTCCTGTTTTCAACCTGACACAGTGCCCTATAACTCATTTGGTTTCTCTCTCATGTGACCGTATCATAACCATTTCCTTTTTTACAGCTTGCCTAGGATTTTTGCCTGATCTGTCTTCCCCACCCTCACAGCCAAACCCCGCCCAGTAAGCCCTGTGCCCCTCACGCACCAGGCCACCCAGAAACTGACACTGACATCCCTAAACGCCATTCATCTTTTCCCTTCTCTCTTTCTCTCTCTCTCTCTCCTGAAGCCTGTAATAGATATGAGAAGGATCTTTCAAAAGTTTATGTAAAATGCATGTTAGGAAAAAAAACTGTATGGATTTCATTAATTTTTCATCAAAATAAATTTGTAATTTAATTCCATTTTCCATGACTTTTTTTTCTTTTTTTAGAGATTTTTGTTACAGGAAGCATGAGCTCACTGGAGAGAGAGACAGAAAGCAAGAAATCACCCCCTTGGGGAGGGTGGCCATGCTGCAATCCTTTCTCCTCTATTCTCTCAGGGTCTTAGGCATGCACATACATGCACCTGGAGTGAGTTTCAGGCCACCGGATCAAGGACTCAAACTGCAGTTGACTACATGTGAGTCCAGTGATGTAACCATTACTCCATCTGCTAGTCCCGCCATGATATTTTTGAAGTTCCCTTTTATAGTCTTTACAGCATAAATCACTATGTATTATGTTGGCTGTGGTTTGGCTGGTCTTATTTTCCTCAATAGAACCCATCCCTCCAAGGGCAAGAACAGTTCCTAATGGTAATTCTGTGACGCTCTCAGCCTCTTGTATAGCACTATTCCCAAAGTAGATAGTCACCAAACACCTGATGACTGATTGCAGAATGACAGATTAGTAGGTATTATTTTGTGGGTGATAATTGAATATCTACCATAAATATTATGATCTCAGATTTATCTGATGTTGGAATGCTATCATTATATTTACTAAAGATTAAATAAAACAAATGTTAAAGTCAGCAAATGTGTGAGTAATTGTATTAATAGTCAGGTGCAACCTTAAAAGATAAGTTATGGCATTAAACTAAAGTAAAATTGTGTAGTTTGAGTCCCAGGCCAAGTGGCTTGAAAAACATGCCAGGTACTTGTGCATGTGTGCCCAAACCCCCAAGAGGAGAATGGAGGAGAAGGGTTTGCAGTGGCCGTTGCCTAAGGGAGTGCTTTCTGTCTGTCTGTCTCTCTCCCTCCCTCCTTTTCTCTCCCTTCCTCCTTTCTCCCTCTCGATCACTCTCCAGTAAGCACACATAACCTATGGCAAATTAAAAGAATAAAAAGTCACCTATAGGCATAATAAACCTTTGTATTCAATTAATTCCGCAATAGCCAGTGGTGTTACTTTGTGCCTGGTATGATGGGTGTCTTGTAGACAAAACAGGTATTATTTCTACCCTCTTGGAGCTTCCAGTCAGATGGAGAGATTGACTTTAAATAAAATTTTAATTATAATTGTGTCAATAAGCGCAAAGGAAAGGTCCTTTTCACTATGACCATGTGAGCCTGCTGAATCTGACCAAAGTTGGAAGGTCAGAGATAGCTTCACGGAATTTGCTGAGAAGCTTAATTATGCACGTCTACCTGCCCCAGGGCCACCCCACCAGTGGAGGGTGCAGGAGAAGGCTATGCCTTTGCCTCTGCCTAGCACTTGCTACAGTGGCGTCCCCTGTAGGATACGCAGTGACAGCAACAGGTGATTTCACCCTGGGGTTTTCAGAGCTAACAGAAATGGCACAGAGTGAGAAGCAGCTATTTGTGGATGAGACTGAAGTATGAAGAGCAGGTTCTGAGCGTCCATAGCAGAGACTGAAGTTGGCCATAGCAAAGTGAGATGTACAGTTGAAAAAGGTTTATAAAAACCACAAGAATCTTAATATATCCATTTACGTATGTTAGACCCAATTCTATCCTCAGGGACATACAATAGAATTCTCTTTGGCTTTAGGGGAAACATGAAGAGTTTAACGGGAAAGAAATGCCCTTCAATATCTTATACTTGCTAACAGAGAAGGCAACTTCAATGTGTTCTAATATCTGTCCTGAACAGTGAGAGCAAATTCTCCTCCCACTCTGCCTCATCACAGCTAAGAATTCCATGAGTTACATGTATTTCACTTTTGACAATAGGAACAAACTGTGAAATGCTGCTATTTGAAATGAAAAGTGTGGCAATACATTTTCTATACCATCAAAAACACTTCACAGCTAAAATTGAAACATAGATATGGAAGAAGTGAGATCTCGTATCCTGCTGTTAAGCTCCAGAATTTACATTCATACACACGTACACAACTTTCCAAGCACAGCTCCTCTGGCCCAGCCGTAGTGGCACGGATAGTGCCATTCTGCAGTGCTGGAGGCCATGCGTAGGGCTGGAGTTCAGATCCTGGGTTGAACTGAGCACGCCAGGCATACACACACATGCCCTTGTGATCCTGGCTGACTGGAGGTCTGGTGGGGTTGGGGAGGGAGGTATTGCTGTAGAGAAGGTTGTCTCTCTCTCTCATGAAAAAAGTAAAATAAACTTTTTTTCGGACTAGCAATTAGCATAATGGCTATGACGCTGAACTCCCGTGTAATCGACCATGGTTTGTGTCCCGGACCTGGTGTCTTTAAACTCACACCAGGCGCATGTGCATGTGTGCCCAAGATCCCAAGAGGAGAATGGAGGAGAAGGGATTGCAGCATGGCCATCCCCTCTGGGGGGTGATTTCTCATTTCTGTCTCTCTGTCTCTCTTGGTCTGGCGAGCACCTGTGCCCTATAGCAAAAACCTCTCCAAAAGTAAAATAAACTTTTTTTAAAGTACAAGTACTGGGACCAACAAATGGCATAATGGTTACATTGCTAGACTCCTCCATAGTTGACTGTGGTTCAAGTCTCGGACTCGGTGGCTTAAACCTCAAACCAGGCACGTGTGCGTGTGTGCCCAAAATCCCAAGAGGAGAATGGAGGAGAAGGGATTGCTGCACGTCCATGCCCCCTGGAGCAGGGGTGATATTTCTTGCTTTCTGTCTCTCTGGTGAGTGCATGCACCCTATAGCAAAAAAATCTCTTTCTTAAAAAAAAAAAAAAAAAAAAAAAAAAAAGGGGAACAAGAACTTATCAAAAAAAAAAAAAAAAAAAAAAAAAAAGGGGCATATGTACTTATCAAAATGAAATATCAATAGCTACAGTCATAATGAAAACTGTTATCCAGGTCATTTTATTTTCTTAAACAACACCTAGACATGTTCTGGAATATTTAAAAGAATAGAATGTTAGCCCTCATCTGACATTGATTTTGAAGCATGTCAGATTGCTCAATGACATTTTACCTGGCAGAGGGAGGCTGCACCACAGACCTCATACGGTGTCCCAGGTTCCCTTCCCCTTTCTCTGCAGTGTTGCTCAGACTTACGCCTTCCCTGTTCTCCTCTTTACCTGTCATCATTAACAGTTCATGACCACATGATGAGAAATGCCAGCACTGCCTTGCCGGACTCAGTCTCTGAGTCTACTCTATGATAGCTTCTTCTTTTTTTTTCTTTTTTAGAGAGGTTTTTGCTATAGGGCATGTGAGCTCACCAGAAAGACAGAGAGAGACAGAAAGTGAGAAATGACCCCCCAGGGACAATGGCCACACCGCAATCCCTCTCAGGATCTTGGGCATGCACGCACATGCGCCCAGCGTGAGATTAAGCCACGAGGTCTGGGGCTTGAACTGCAGCTGACTACATGGGAGTCCAGCGACATAGCCATTACACCAACTGCTGGTTCCAGCTTCCCTGTTCTTAATTAACCTTGGTCCTGAAAAATTTTACTTGTACGTTATGCCTCTAATCACGAAACTGAAATGTGTCTTCACGACTGCTAAGTTCTGTGCTGTCACCTCTCTGCATGGTCTACGTGACCTGCGTGGAGTCAGGTTTGTTTATGTCTAAGGGTTTGTTAGGCTTCTCTCCCACACTTCATGGGTATCCCTTGGCCAGGACTGTGCTTGCTGCTGGCCCTGTCTCGAGTGTATGGTCCCGCTCTCTGTGTCCTCCCAGCTCCACCCACCGCCTACCCCTCCACCAGCAGTGTGCAGACGCTCGCTTGCCATTCCCTCTCCTCTCATTCTATTACAGCCATGTCTCTAACGCACAGCCCACACAACAGTCTAGTCACTGTTTCTGCTTTATAAGTAAGAACCTTTTCACGAAATTCACTATGCTCAACATTTACATTTTTAAATAGAAAGATAGTTACCCCATAAGTACTTGAATGGATGACATAGACACCCTAAATATTTGAATGAATACATTAAATATATAACTCTTATCCTTTAAATAGTGTATCCTATAAATGCCCTGAAGTTATAGTCAAGAATAATATGTAAGTCATAAAGATAGACGCTTATACCATTTAAAATATTACTCACTGCATAATTCACGAATGGATATCACCGAATTTGAGATCCAGAATGTTCTTGTTATCACTCATTTTAACCTCATCATTTTACTTGGAGGGCACATGGGTCAAAATTAGTAAGAGACAGAGGTGTGATGAACCCCAAGAACCCCAATCTTACGACAAACTTCAAACACTATACAGTGCTAGTTCTCTTACCAGCTAGCTTTTAGCTTGCCTTATGGACAATAACATAACTTCCCTCAATTTTTTAAAAGATGTGATCCTTTAAATAGTGTATCCTATAAGTACCTTGAAGTTACAGTCAAGACTATTACGTAAACCATAAAGATAGATGATTCATGATATGTTTTGAAAGTGCCAAGAGTATAGACGTTAATAAACTTTTCCTCTCGGAAATACCCATGTTTCTTTCTTATTATTTTTCAAAGTTACTAAATTTTCTAGGGTTACTAAGACTTAAAAAGGATTTGAAATTATAACAAAAGTGCCCTGTAAAATCTCAGTTGTTCTATTTTTTAAGAAGAATTTAATTTAATTTATTTAGTCAGTTAGTTAATTAGTTATTTTAATTTGACCAGAGAGAGCAAGAGTGAGAGAGAAAGAGAGAGAGAAAGAGGGAAAATGAGATAGCAAGCCGCCAGGTCCAGGACTTGAACTGCAGTCAGCCATAGGGGAGTCCAGTGCCCTTACCCACCATGCCAACTGCTGGCCCCTCAGTTGTTCTAATTCTATTTTATTCATGATAGAAGACATAAGCATGTGCCCTGGAGAGGGTGAGTGAGAGAGAGGGAAGACCTGCTACAGGATTTCATCATTCTGCAGTCCCCTTTCCCCAGCCCTCCAATTCTTCAGGATATTTTTTAAATTAATTAATTAATTTTTAGATTTTTGCCATAGAGCTCTTGTACTTGCAGGAGAGAGACAGAGACAGAAAGAAGGAAAGTGAGAAATCACTTCCCAGAAGGATCCTTCAGGATCTTGATCACGTGCATGTCTGGCATATATTCAAGCCATCCCAGGGATCTGACCCATGCTCAGCCACGTGGCTTCCAGCACTGCAGCCCAGTTTGCTACTGACTGCAGTCAGGCTTGGCCAGTTGTCACTGTATTTTCTAAAAACACTTTTAGACTACTCTTTCTATAAATTCTGAGTTCTTTCCCAAAGAGCAGTAACAGAATGGTACAGAGAATGACTCCACAGCTAAATATGCTCCTTCCTAAGAGTTCCTGAGGCCCTGTGGTCTCACACCAGAGCTGAAGGAACCTTGGGAAGTGTTTTATTTCCCACATTCATCTCACCACATCACTGTTTTATTTTTGAAAAAGCTAACTAGGTAAATATACAGTTCTAAAATGATCAGTTGGGTTGGGGGACCCTACCTACATTTGGAAAAGACCAATCTAATAAAAGCATTCATTGCATCGACTTTTCGGAAAAGAAAAAGACTAGTGTTTAAATATGGCTTGTAACGAAGTTTGTTTAAACTTTTATGAACTTTCAGTACATGTAACTAAACATAAATAGCTTGAGTATGCATTATGTGATGTGTACCTGGGTGACAGGAAAAGGCAGTGTGTGGCTCAGTGACTTCTTTTTAGGTCTATATTATCTACAGAGTTTGATCCAAAGCTCAGTGAGGGAAAAAAAATCCCTTGTTAGCTGACATCCTTCCATGCTAGGAATAGAGTCTCTATGTTTAATGGGGCCCATTCTCACTCCACCCTTCCCATGTCCTCATCCAGATTTTAGAGAAGGGAAAGGGAGGTTTTCTAAATTACTGCACTCCAGTTCATCTACCTAATTGTGTGCGAGGATCCCAACCAAGAAGGTAAAAAAATACAAAACAAAACAAAACAAAACAAAAGCTTGCTAATTTTAATGCCGCAGACTGGATGTCTTATATTCTATTTTATTCTATTTTTCAGGCTGTACTTTTGGTGAGTCTTGTTCAAGGGACACAGATGTGCTGCGATGGTGACATAAGCCATTGACTGAGACTGGGAAAGGAGCCCGAACGCACCTTTGTCTTTGACCTTTGAATGGTGCCTCTATTGGAATAGCCTGCGGAGGGCTTATACAGCATGAGTTTTATCATGAAGCTTCACAGACACTTTCAGAGGACGGTGGTACTGCTTGCCACCTTTTGTATGGTGAGCATTCTCATTTCTGCTTACTACCTGTACACTGGCTACAAACAGGACAGCGAACTCTCTGAGATGGCTTCAGAGGTGGACTGTGGCGACCTCCCACACCTACCCGAGAGGCTCGTGGACGTGAAGACAACCAAGTTTTTTGATGCCTCAAGGACAGACCCCGTAGTCTTAGTGTTTGTGGAGAGTCAGTACTCATCCCTTGGCCAAGACATCATTCTGATTCTGGAATCAAGTAGATTCCAGTATCACATTGAGATCGCTCCTGGAAAGGGAGATCTTCCAGCACTGACAGACAAAACTAAAGGCAAATATTGTCTCATTATTTATGAGAATATTTTAAAGTATATAAATATGGACTCTTGGAATCGAAGCCTTTTGGATAAGTACTGTGTCGAATATGGTGTGGGGATTATTGGGTTCCACAAAGCTAGCGAGAAGAGTCTCCAGAGCTTCCAGCTGAAAGGTTTCCCCTTTTCCACATACGGAAGTCTTGCAGTGAAGGATTGCTGCATTAACCCTCATTCTCCACTGCTTCGTGTGACCAAATCTTCTAAGCTTGAAAAAGGTTCTTTACCTGGAGCTGATTGGACAGTTTTTCAGATTAATCACTCGGCCTACCAACCAGTAATATTTGCCAAAGTAAAGACCCCAGAAAACCTTTTTCCTCCCATCTCTAAAGGTGCTTTGTATGCCACTATCATCCATGACCTGGGGCTTCATGATGGAATTCAGCGAGTTCTTTTTGGCAACAACTTGAACTTTTGGCTGCACAAGCTCATCTTCATCGATGCCGTCTCCTTCTTATCAGGGAAGAGGCTGACACTGTCCTTGGACAGGTACATCCTCGTGGACATTGATGACATATTTGTGGGAAAGGAGGGGACGAGGATGAACACCAATGATGTGAAGGTAAGGCACTATTACCTCCAAGTTTCGCAGTTCAGCTCATCTCTCAGGAGGCTCCAGTGCCCTTGGTCTGTACTGGGACTGAGAAATGTCTCATGACATGGTACTTTTATTTTAATTGGAAAGTCTGGGACAAGTTTTTTAAGCTCTAAAAATTAGCACTAAAATTAGCAGTACACAGGTTTTTGGTGTTTTTTTTTGGGGGGGGAATTTTGAGATTTTTCTTTTGAAGATAATCTTTATGTTATTAAATTCACCAATATGCTCATTAAAATACCCAATCCTGTGTATCTAAAACACACACGGCAAACATACAAATATCTACTCTCTCCACATAGCAACACTCATTCATATCATGGTTTGAAAATGGAAAGAATAGATTTCCCTTTAAAAAACTGCAAGTCAACAAGTATTTCTTTACAGTTAACTTTAGCAAAATTCATACAAAGTAGTAATTAACAATGATCTTTACTTAACCTATGAAGAAACACCTTCAAAACTCCTTTCTGTACTAAAATGTAGAAAAACTGAACTACACAAATATTGAAAAGTTAAAAATTCCTTAATTTTTTGTTCCTGGTACTACTACCACCATGCAGGGCAATATAACTAATGTACTGAAAAGAAAAAGGAAAAGGAAAAGTACAACAGATGAAAGACCTCAGGAATGTGCACTAATTGACACTACACTGCATTAACCAATAGCTGCACTTTTTGCAAACTGTGACTCTGACAGTCCTGAACAAGAACGGTTTCCTGTTTAAGCTGCAGTAACTTTTCTGGCTATGGGTTATCGTTCCTCCTGTGGCGAATTTTTATAGTTCCTCTAACGCACTTGGGACGACTGTCTCCAAGTAACCTGCAGCTTTCCTGACAACTCCTTGCTTTCTCTCCTGCTAAGAACTGTAACCCTTTTCCGCTGTTTTTAGAACCTCCTGCTACTATATCCACCAAATATTTTTATTCACATACAAATATAGGACTTAAGGTGATTTCTGCAAACACTTCTGGCACCTTTATGAAGCCCCTCATGCTGCATATAAATTACAATAAATTTTTTAAATAATTCTTTTATTTATTTATTTATTTATTTATTTTATTTTTTAATTTGACCAGAGATAGACAGAGAGAGAGAAGGAAAGGGAAAGTGTAAAAGCAATCTGCCAGGTCCAGGACTTGAACCATGGTCAGCCATGTGGGAGCCCAGCGCCCTTAACCACCACACCACCTGCTGACACCCATTACATTACTTATTGTGTAAGACTTCTACCCTTGAGCAGAAAACAATTATTTGAAGATAGTTTGTTATTATGAGTTGATTGAGTTACGTAAACAACTCATTTAATATTAATGAAATTTAAATTTAAATTTACCAGAGATTATTTTAGTTTCTCATTCAAAATATGATAGGATTTCATCTCTGCTGTATTACATATTGACTTTTAATAAAAATGAGAGACTTCAATACATAATTTTTATTCTGTACAGCTTTTACCTTTTGGTAGAATATCTGGAGCAAAATCAGAGGGCTTTAAAAAAATCTTGAAAACCTCATTTTTTTCTCTAGTTACCAAGCATCTGGCAAATATAAGTACTGTTCATCACACTAGTTAAATGAGCTAAGAATACCAGAAGGACCATTAAATGTTTCTATAAGAGGCTGTGAAAACAAAATAAAAAAAATTCTATATTCTTAGCATTATTTCAATCTCTTCTTTTCATCTCAAGAGAAAGTAATTAATAAAGAAATTATATTTATGATTTCATTAAGTCTTTTGAAATTTCTTTTGAAAGTTTATCTAAATTAAAACAAAGCTGGTAGTTTAAGCATCTATTATGTGCTTGAAGATTACAAACAAGACATAATTCTCTTCACAGTTTTATAACTTCAAATTATTGTGATTAAAAAATATTTTAATGTGTATATATTTCCGATGCAAAATTTTTAAAGATTGTCAAATATATTGTTCAGTTATTTTAAAATAAGCTTGACAAATCCCCGCGTTTTATATGCAGTCCCCTCTTTGTGTTCTAGAGGTTAGGTCGTTTATTAGAGGTATGAGAAATTAAGTGAACACATTAAAGAAGAATGTAGCATGTGTACTTTATGAATTGCTCATATTTAGAAAGGAATATATTTTCTAAACTACACCTAAAGACATTTCAAAAGCTTGTTTTTAATGATTTGAGCTTTTAAACTACTTCTAATTTGCATCCACAATGGTCTCCAAACACTAATTTAGAGCAGCCAGTTGTCCTAAGGGTATAAGCATGCGTCATTCATTCATTCTGTAACCAGTTATTAAGCATGTACTTACCACATGTGAAGCACTTTGGGGACTATGTAAATAAACTCAGACTCTACGTTCCTAGTCCTTTAGAAGAAAGACAGGGAAGAGTGCAGTCAGGGAAAAACACATTGTGCTGATATCTGTCTGGTCAGTATTAGAAATATAGCCATGTCCTAGGGCAGGCCCAGAGAAAGGAATGGGGATCCAAAGCTAAATAAAGGGCATCCCTCCTCTCAAATTCGATGTACGTCTTGTGTGGGAGCTAACTGGTGCACAGCGTGCAGTGGCGCTAAGTCCCATAGTAAAGGGGTCTCTTGTACACGGCTGTGTAAGTAGGACTGTGGTCGACACTTTAGTCTGTGCCGTGTGTCAGACACTCATAGGGAGGACAGATTCGGAAGGAAAGCGAGAGTGCTCTGATGATTTGGAGGACATAGCAGCGATTCAGACAGAAGACAGCAATTTCTTGAAACTAGGATATGGCAGTAAAATGGGGGAGAACCAACTTAAGAACTATTAAACAGGTAAAATGGAACAACACAGTGATCTGCTCAATGGAGCTGAGAGGGAATATAATCAAGGATGAGGCTGGGATTTTCAGCATAGGTGAATATTTGTCAATGACACCAATAAGAATGCAGAAGAGGATGACAGTGAAGGTCATTAGAGGTCATAATAAAAACCTAGTTTTGTTAAAGTGTGTATGAGTCATTGGCTCACAAGGAAACACAGGATAGAAAGTGTAGATTTCAAAGTCACCACCCTCTGGGGAATGGTTCATGGCATGTGTGTGAGATCAGTCAGGGGAAAGATTTGGGAAGTGATAACAGAATGACCAAGTGTAGAGCCTTGGGGAAAATGACCTTTCAGAGGACAAGTAAAGGGAGATATCCCAGGTTAAGAGTTTAAAAGAACAGTCAGAGATCTGGAAACTGTAATGCTGTAGAAGCCTTGGAGGAAAGAGCTTCAGGAGGGTTGTGATCAGCAGTGGAAAACCCAATGGTGTGTCCACTGAGTCACAGACTGGCAAGTCTCCTTTGGGGAAAGATGAAGGTCATTGAGGACTCCTAAAATATCCATGTGAATGGAGTGATAGAGTCAGAAGCCCAGACATAGTGAGTTCACAGGGGACTGAGGGATCAAAATGTGGAGAAAGAGCGTGGGGATACATAGTAAAGAAAATTTTGCTATGAAAGAGAGACCTCCATCCTGCTTTGCCCAGGACTGAGAGTCTGTGGTGCCACAGTTCGGAGTCCCAGTCAAATTGAGACAATAGGTCACTGTAACCAAGGCCAGGGAATAAAGATCAAAGATCATGCATTTTAATAAAAGGTCATGAATTAGGTGATAATGGTATATAATTAATAGAAATATTTTAATCAAGTTCTTTTGTTTAGTTATTACCACTTACAAGCAAATATTCTGTATCACCTGTGGGAAGTATTAAGAAAGTTGAAACAAATGTAGAAAATCAGTCCTGTACACTGTTACATGCAAGATTAGAAGAACAGTGTATGATGGGCTAGCCCAGGACCTGCTAGTTAAGGAAACTGATCTCACATGAGAGTTCACAGAGTTCAGACTCAGTGGATTGAAAAACACAGCAGGTAGGTGTGTGCACATGCCCAAAATCCGAAAGAAGGAAGAGATGGAGGAGAAGGAATTATGGAATAACCACACCCCATGGAGAGAACCTTCTCCCTTTCCTTCTTCCTCTCCCTCTCTCTCTGTTGAGCTCACACACTGTCTGGCAAATTAAAAGCAAAAGTGGAAAGATAGTACATAAAAAATGTAACGACTAAACTAATCACCACATAAGCTGTTAAATAATATGAACACATCTTAAAAAGCCCCGAAGCTATGAAAGAAACTGTTGCATGGTATAAAATATATGACTCTTTGTGCTGAAGAAAATATGAAAAAAAAAAGAAACAAAACATAAACAGACCTAGAGGCGTGCTCTCATTAGTCTAGGAATATGCAAGCTATAGATCATAGTCCTTAAAAAATGAAAGAAGAAAATTATCTACACAAACTATTCTTCCAAAAAGTCAGGTTTAACTTTAGTTAAATTTAAGTTAGAGAAAGACACTTGTGCATGCCTGTGTGTATGTATGTGTATTTTATTGCACTGTTGGACTCAATTCTGTGGTGTAGAAAATCAGGATCGGACAGTAGCACAGCATTAAAATACCATGCTCTGAGATGCTGACCCGCATGAGGAGGTTCTGGGTGTGTGTCTGGAGTCCTCTCTGAACACAGGGCATATGCATGTCTGTGACCCCAGGCTGTCTGAGGTTGAGTGTGGGTCACAATGTGAAGACCCTACTGACAGTGCTCTCTCTCTCTCTCTCAATAAATAAAAAAAGCTTAAAAAGAGAGAGAAGGAAGTTATTAAGTCTTTAATAATGCAACGTCTCTTTATCATTATTTTCCTCTCTAACTGAAGATCCTGGAGTGCTTGGGCAAAAGAGAGTGCTGAAAATAGAAGTAGAAAGCCATACAGCTGTGAGAAATAAGTGGTATTTTGCTCAGAAGGCAAACGCAGCTGACTTGTGAGTCTGGCTAGGGGCTGACCCTGCGAGCTGTAATTGGTGTGTAAGGTGAGCTCTGTGTGGCTTAACTGCACCCTCCCATGCGGACATTCACCCGAGCAAAGGGAAAGCCAGAGGCTCCATAAAACCTTTGAAAAAGAACTTAACACCAAGTTAAGTTCTTGGCATGCAGGAGAAAGGCAACTGCAATCAATTATTCTGCCATAAGTAAAAATAGAAGGAAAACAAAAATCCCTCCAGACAATTCACTGTGCTCAAGCTCTCTACGGATGTCAAGGCTGCATACTGTACGTAGGACCAATTCTTTTTTCCTTGGCCCCAAACCCATATTTCTCCATCTCCTTTCAATTATCTCTGATGTTTCTTATCTTTTATTTGGTGATATTCATCTTTTTAAAATATATATATTCAGTTATTTAACTAGGTTCTTGGCAAGACATTTAGAACACCAATTTGTGAGGATAAACTCCATTTGTGAGGGCAAACACAGATCGCAGGTACCCCCGGAGCTGAGGAACAGCTTTGATTTTTGGTACAATTTGTGAGGCCACAGCTTTCGGATCAACTGCGCACTGCTTTGAAATCTCGCATTCTCCTCTGTGTCCAAGATCGCGCCTTCCTGGTTCCCTCGGCTTCTGCAGCTTCGTTTTCTTGAAATGAGCATTGGTAAGGTGTTCTGGGATTTTTACTTTGCTAATATCAATTTTTGTGGAGGTGGTGATGACAGATTTCTGTTCTATGTTCTATGCAGTGGAACTCAATTGAGGACCAGAGGTCCAGTCATAAGTAGCAAGCCACTGCTCAGCTCAGAGATCTGGAAACTGTAATGCTGTAGAAGCCTTGGAGGAAAGAGCTTCAGGAGGGTTGTGATCAGCAGTGGAAAACCCAATGGTGTGTCCACTGAGTCACAGACTGGCAAGTCTCCTTTGGGGAAAGATGAAGGTCATTGAGGACTCCTAAAATATCCATGTGAATGGAGTGATAGAGTCAGAAGCCCAGACATAGTGAGTTCACAGGGGACTGAGGGATCAAAATGTGGAGAAAGAGCGTGGGGATACATAGTAAAGAAAATTTTGCTATGAAAGAGAGACCTCCATCCTGCTTTGCCCAGGACTGAGAGTCTGTGGTGCCACAGTTCGGAGTCCCAGTCAAATTGAGACAATAGGTCACTGTAACCAAGGCCAGGGAATAAAGATCAAAGATCATGCATTTTAATAAAAGGTCATGAATTAGGTGATAATGGTATATAATTAATAGAAATATTTTAATCAAGTTCTTTTGTTTAGTTATTACCACTTACAAGCAAATATTCTGTATCACCTGTGGGAAGTATTAAGAAAGTTGAAACAAATGTAGAAAATCAGTCCTGTACACTGTTACATGCAAGATTAGAAGAACAGTGTATGATGGGCTAGCCCAGGACCTGCTAGTTAAGGAAACTGATCTCACATGAGAGTTCACAGAGTTCAGACTCAGTGGATTGAAAAACACAGCAGGTAGGTGTGTGCACATGCCCAAAATCCGAAAGAAGGAAGAGATGGAGGAGAAGGAATTATGGAATAACCACACCCCATGGAGAGAACCTTCTCCCTTTCCTTCTTCCTCTCCCTCTCTCTCTGTTGAGCTCACACACTGTCTGGCAAATTAAAAGCAAAAGTGGAAAGATAGTACATAAAAAATGTAACGACTAAACTAATCACCACATAAGCTGTTAAATAATATGAACACATCTTAAAAAGCCCCGAAGCTATGAAAGAAACTGTTGCATGGTATAAAATATATGACTCTTTGTGCTGAAGAAAATATGAAAAAAAAAAGAAACAAAACATAAACAGACCTAGAGGCGTGCTCTCATTAGTCTAGGAATATGCAAGCTATAGATCATAGTCCTTAAAAAATGAAAGAAGAAAATTATCTACACAAACTATTCTTCCAAAAAGTCAGGTTTAACTTTAGTTAAATTTAAGTTAGAGAAAGACACTTGTGCATGCCTGTGTGTATGTATGTGTATTTTATTGCACTGTTGGACTCAATTCTGTGGTGTAGAAAATCAGGATCGGACAGTAGCACAGCATTAAAATACCATGCTCTGAGATGCTGACCCGCATGAGGAGGTTCTGGGTGTGTGTCTGGAGTCCTCTCTGAACACAGGGCATATGCATGTCTGTGACCCCAGGCTGTCTGAGGTTGAGTGTGGGTCACAATGTGAAGACCCTACTGACAGTGCTCTCTCTCTCTCTCTCAATAAATAAAAAAAGCTTAAAAAGAGAGAGAAGGAAGTTATTAAGTCTTTAATAATGCAACGTCTCTTTATCATTATTTTCCTCTCTAACTGAAGATCCTGGAGTGCTTGGGCAAAAGAGAGTGCTGAAAATAGAAGTAGAAAGCCATACAGCTGTGAGAAATAAGTGGTATTTTGCTCAGAAGGCAAACGCAGCTGACTTGTGAGTCTGGCTAGGGGCTGACCCTGCGAGCTGTAATTGGTGTGTAAGGTGAGCTCTGTGTGGCTTAACTGCACCCTCCCATGCGGACATTCACCCGAGCAAAGGGAAAGCCAGAGGCTCCATAAAACCTTTGAAAAAGAACTTAACACCAAGTTAAGTTCTTGGCATGCAGGAGAAAGGCAACTGCAATCAATTATTCTGCCATAAGTAAAAATAGAAGGAAAACAAAAATCCCTCCAGACAATTCACTGTGCTCAAGCTCTCTACGGATGTCAAGGCTGCATACTGTACGTAGGACCAATTCTTTTTTCCTTGGCCCCAAACCCATATTTCTCCATCTCCTTTCAATTATCTCTGATGTTTCTTATCTTTTATTTGGTGATATTCATCTTTTTAAAATATATATATTCAGTTATTTAACTAGGTTCTTGGCAAGACATTTAGAACACCAATTTGTGAGGATAAACTCCATTTGTGAGGGCAAACACAGATCGCAGGTACCCCCGGAGCTGAGGAACAGCTTTGATTTTTGGTACAATTTGTGAGGCCACAGCTTTCGGATCAACTGCGCACTGCTTTGAAATCTCGCATTCTCCTCTGTGTCCAAGATCGCGCCTTCCTGGTTCCCTCGGCTTCTGCAGCTTCGTTTTCTTGAAATGAGCATTGGTAAGGTGTTCTGGGATTTTTACTTTGCTAATATCAATTTTTGTGGAGGTGGTGATGACAGATTTCTGTTCTATGTTCTATGCAGTGGAACTCAATTGAGGACCAGAGGTCCAGTCATAAGTAGCAAGCCACTGCTCAGCTGCTTCAGGAAAACCACTCTTGCCTCTGTGGTGTCCAGTGAGGATGATCAGAATGGTCCCTGGAGTGAAGCTAGCTGGCAGCTTTCTCACAGGCTGACTGAAGGGTTTTTAGCACGACCCAAGCCTCTTGCCACGACTTTCAAGGCACATCTTCAGAAGGATAATACATAGGCATTTTGTGAAGTTTACCCACCAGGTACCATCATTCCTGTCCCCATCATCTGGTTTTTGACAGTGGCAAGAACCTTCTCCTTTTTCTTTTCAATCCTGGATTTAGTGACCGAGTGTTTCCTCTTGTTCATGGCCTTCCACGAGTATCTGCCCATGCCCCGGATTAGGACCGGGTTTCAGCTGCAATGGTGCTTCCCCTTCTTGGGCTTTTTAGCCTTGGGGTCACCCTTTTTAACCTTGCCACTGGCATCAGCCTTCTT
This sequence comes from Tupaia belangeri chinensis, assembly GCF_000334495.1. Classification (NCBI taxonomy): domain Eukaryota; kingdom Metazoa; phylum Chordata; class Mammalia; order Scandentia; family Tupaiidae; genus Tupaia; species Tupaia belangeri. The sequence goes on from NW_006159859.1 coordinate 1,387,238, forward strand.
GGCTTCAGGTTTCTTCTCCTTAGTATCCCGCTTCTCTGCTTTTTCACCTGCCATTTTGTAAGTGGGAAAGAGAACTTGATTTTCATCTTTAATGTATCATGCTGTGGAAGTTTGTGTCTAATTGTAACAGTAAGTGTGCTAGAAGTACTTTACAACACTTTGCATGTACTTGACAAGAATATACGTATTCCCCAATCAAGGTATATCTATTAGCTCAAACTTATGAGCTGTGTTTTTCAAGTTTTCTGTATTCTTACTATTTTTACTGGGGGGGAGGGGGGTCAGGTGGAAAGGAAAATGAGGTACTTAATGTTAGCAAAAATGCTATATTGAATTCTCCAGCTCTGATGGCAGATTGTAAATATTTCATTGTTGTTTTGTCAAATATTGCCTTTTACATTTTGAAGCTGTGTTAAGTGCATATATTTTTAATTATATTTGTATTTAATATTTTATCATTCTGTGGCTATCTTTAGCTTTACTAATGGCTTTTAAGTTAGTTTCACCTAATACCAATATAGTTAGAAAGTTTTCTTTTGGTTATTATTTGAGAATTATACCTTTTTCCATTACTATATATTTTCAATCTCTTTTCTCGGTGTCTTTGAACTGTAGTGTTGCAAACAGCCTTCGGATGGATTTTGCTTTCTGTCTACTATGTCAATATTTGCCTTTTAATTAGTAAGACCAGTCTCCTATAGTTAGTTGGATTATCAGAATGGATGGATTTATTTCAGCTATTTTATAAACGCCTCATATTTGTCTCACTTGCTTCATCTTCTCTCTCTCTTCTTTATTACCATCAGTATGAAATATCAGTATGTTTTCTGCCCACTCCTGGCTTACAATGTATACATTTCAGTTCTATGGCTTTTGTAGCTTCTCCTGCTAAGCAAGTGTTCATATTAATATTTTGGGGCCTCAGTCATAATGTACAAGGACTTTATCTCTAATCTCCCTACTCACCTTCAGCTATCGAGATATTCTTTCCTGGCTATGAATTCTGTCATTGTTTAACACCAGATTTCAGATATTATTGTTTTTACTGCCAACAAAGTTTGATGATCAGATTAGCCAGGTATATGACATCAATATTTTCTTTGCTAGCGATTTACCCTCTCATATGCAATGCAACTTTCTCCTTTAGCTCTTCTTCCTCCTCTTTTTCTTTGTATTTATTTATTTTGAGAGATTATTGGCTATAGAGCGCATGTGCTTGCTGGCAAAACAGGGAGACAGGAAGTAAGAAATCACCTCCTCACCTCCCAACAGGGATGGCCACTCTGCAGTTCCTTCTCCTCCATTCTCCTCTTAGGATCTTGGACACGCATGCACATGCTCTTGGCTGGAGTTTTATATCACCGGATCTGGGGCTCAAACCACGGTCACTACGTGGGAGTCCAGCAACATAACCATCTGCTGGTCCCCCATTCTCTCCCTTTCTAACAGAGCAGACAAAACAATGTATTAATATATTAATTAACATAGCATAACTTTGGACCAGCAGATTTTGTAACGGTTACATCACTGGACTCCCACATAGTCTACTGTGGTTCAAGTCCCAGAGCTGATGACTTGAAGTCTTAAAACTCATGTCAGTGTATGTGCCCAAAATCCTAAGAGGAGAATGGAGAAGGGATTGTGGCATGGTCATCCCTCCTAGAGGATTATTTCTCTCTTTTTGTCTCTCTGTCTCTCTCCATCTATCCAGTGAGTATATGTACCTTATAGCAAGCAAGACTCTCTCTCTAAAAAAAAAAAATATGCATTATAATTTAAATCGTGTCCTGGCTCTGCTCACAACCCTTCTGCGACTTCCAGTTTTGCCCAGATTAAAAGCCAAGATTCTCACAGTTTTTTACAATCTTATTTCATCAACCTGAGCAGACACCCTGCTCCCTTTTCCCTCACTTTGCTGCAGCCTCTCCTAGCCTCCCTGCTATTCCTGGCCCTGTTTTGGGATTTTGCACTTGCTGTTCTTCTGCCCAAAGATCCTTTCCCAGTACTGGTGCATGACTCTCTTCCTTCCTTCCTCTGGTCTTTACTCAGATGTGGTCTGTAACTCTCTAGCCCCTAAATCATCCCACCATTCCCTGCTAAATTCTCACTCATACTTCTGATCATCAGTGATGTGCTGACTCTGGCTCTCATGCACTTGCAAGATCAATCTTCCCAGCTTTATATGAAGCAATATTTACACCATGAGGATTGGCAAATGCCACAAATCTGGACTCTCCCCACCCCCATCCCCTACAAAGATCCAGTTTTGAAGGATTAACACCACACTACCACACTTGCTCTGTCTACTTACTTACTTATTTTGGTTTGTGACTCCGACTACTACCATGTACAACCAATGTGGGCAAGATTTTCTCATCTGTTTTGTTGAAGTATCCCCTAGCACCTAGAACTGTGTGTGGCTCAATATGTTGGGTTGTTTAGAAAGCCATGATGCTTTTTTTTTTTTTTTTTTTTTTTTTTTTTTTTTTTGGCATAGAAAAAAAGAAAACTCTGTCATGACTTTTCCAACAACATAGTATATTATTAAATGAACTAATCTCACTCTTCCTGAGTTATATGCTTTAGAAGTCTCTAATGAGTATCTTCATGGTAAACCATTTCAGATTTTGTAGAATATAAATGCCTTTATCTACCTCAAGCCTAGAAGATACTTTTGTTGAGTGACCCGTTGCTGCTTATGCTGGGAAAACCAGGGCACTGTGGAAATCTCCTAAACATTTCTGGTAGTACAATATGTCCTATTCCACTTGTCTACAAAATTAGTTTATAATTGTCAGAAAGTTAGACAATTAGGGACCATTACTATGAATGTGTATGAAGTGTTTCTTTCTCCCTCTCTCTCTTTCTTTTCCCCCTATATGCTCTTAGTTTGATTGAATCGAATTTAGCTGGAATAACCTAAATCTGACATTATATGATCATAATACATAGGTAGATAAATTACCATTAATATTATTACCCCACTCAAGTAGGCTTAGTATGCTTACAACAATACAAGGAGTTACTTTAAGGAAATAATTTTCAAGACATTTCATAATTTACTAAGGGGTAATAAAATAATTTAGCAAAGAGAAGAACTATCTCATGTCCATAATCTACTTATACTTAACACATTTTATTATAGTTGTTATTACATTATGAGACATTATAATGCCTATTAATATTAAAGGGGCATTTACTATGCAATAATGTTCTAAAAGGAATGAGTTCTAAATCATGTAAAGAAGGCAAAGTGCTATTACTGAATGCATGAATGTATAAAAAGAATATTTGGTCAATTATGGCATTTTTTAAAGGTCCGATGCACTGAGTCCCACCCCCATATGATGAAGAGCAGGGCTGTCATAGATGGTACCAAAGCTCAACCAGGCAATGACAAATGTCATACATTGGACTAGCAAAAGATACAGGAGAAAAATTCAGAATAAAGATTTAGAATATTCAATTCTGTTCAGAAAATTATGCACGTTTATTCTGTGAAAGGGCTGTGATAAGGATTTCAAAAGATATACTAGTGAATAATGAAACACATTTTTTACTAAAGGAAATCAAAAAACAAAGAGAAAATTGTACTATTTGTCAGTTACTATGTTATGTCGTTTTCAGAGTTATGTTGTGTCTGCTAACATTCCATGATTCTAGAAAATAAAATATTAAAGAAAGTTCTTGTGTACTTTTGTGCTGATGACTTATGCTGATCGGCCTGTAAAAGACATGATAAATTACTCCCAAAATAGGAAACATCGACTGGGTACATGCTGCATGTTGTTTTAAGTATTTGACCTTCATTGTCATTTAATTCTCACAAAAAACCCTGTAAAGCAAAGATATGAGTAGCATCATTTTATATAAAGAAACTGAAGCTCTTCAATGATGGCTAACTTACCTAAGATCCTACAACTAATAAGTGGCACTTCCAGGATAAAAAAGGAGGGTTTTCTGGCTCCAAATTCTGAGTTTCCCCAGTTTATACTGACTCACCATTGTGGCCCTAACATGGTACTATGGCATTCGCAGTCATTCCTTCCTACCAAATTACCAAACTCTATCTGAAACAGAAGCTATTTATTCTGGTGGATCTTCTCTAAAGCATTTCTTTGGATTTGTTTATGAATCTGAGACAAAAAGCAGTATCCATCACTTCCTGAAATACCTTGGACTGACTTATAACAATTTGGCCAAGGTGAAGTTTATTATAGGATTTTAGTTAACAGGTCCGTCCGTAGGAGCCAGATCCCACATGGCTGCGTGCAGTTCAAATCCCAGCCCCAGCAGTTTGAAAAACATGCCTGTATGTGTCTGTATGCCCCAAATCCTGACAGAATGGAGAAATGGAAAACGAATGGTTGTGGCATGGCCATGTCCCTTTGGAGGGTGCTTTTCCCCTCTCCTCCTCTCTGTCTCTCTCTGTTTGGTGCATGTGCCCTCTAGCGAATTGAAGAAAGAAAAAAGATTTGAGCTAACAAGTTACTCAGCTTCCTAGAGGCTGAGGTCTTCTTTCTAGGCACTTTGTCTACCAGGATGGCAACTAAGTTATAAGCCTAGCAGTTTGGTATGAATTAGGGCAAGGTGACAAACACTTTCAGTGCTGGATAAATTAAAGAATATAAAATGCATTTAAGTCAGATGATAATGTTTCCATTTGCATGTACTCAGATTTTAAAGTCTGCATGATGTTTTAAGGTGCTTCATACAGGCATTCCTAACATCTTTTTAAAAGCATGCTAACAAGACTGAAAGGTCAAATTGTGCTGCATTGTTGCTTAGTTTCTGGGAAACATGAATTGGTAATTAAAGCACTTTTTTTTTATTCTTCACTTTTATAGGCCACCATGAATAATGAAATGGTAGACTGAAATACAAAAAAAAAAAATCGTAAAATAATAATGCTAATTAAAATAAATTACGAGATCTACTTGAAAAAATTTCTGGATTGCTTATGACCAAAGAAATACAGTCAATTTCTTTCATTAAGGCTTTTATTAAAATTTTAGATGAGCCAAAATTTTAAAATTAAAATTTATTCTATTATCTAACCTTTCCATTCTCTCTTTAACTCTTTTTATTACTTTCTGTCTGAATAAGTACAATAGTGCTTTTTTCCTCCCCCTTCATATTTAATATTGTTATTTGTATTAATTACCTGTCCCTAATTTTTTTTTCTCTAAACTATATATAATGAGTAGAATCAATGTTTCTAAAAGAGAAAAAGAAAAAAAATGTATGTAGAAATTAAGCCAACTGGTTGGAGGACTGAAGAATGGACTATCTAATAATAATGATAATAATTTCATTATTCTTTATCTTGGATTAAATAATCCACAGAATGTCAAAGCAACAGTACAACAGACCCATTCTTCCTCTAGGAATCCTGAGATAAGGTATTTGATTTCACTTAGAAAGGCATTTTTTTTTTTAAGAGGCTTTTGCTATAGGGCGTGTGTGCTCGACAGAAAGAAAGACAGAGAGAGACAGAGAGACAGAAAGTGAGAAATCACCCCCCCGGGGGGGGATGGCCACACTGCAACCCCTTCTTCTCTTGGGATCTTGGGCACTCATGCACATGCACGCTGCGTGAGTGTAAGTCACCGGGTCCAGGACTTGAACTGCGGTCAACTAGCCATTATGACATAGCCATTATGGCAACTACTGGTCCCTAGAAAGGCAATTTGCTTGATACTTTTGAATAGGTGAATTGTGTAGCTTTTTTTTTTTTTTTTTTTTTGAGAGATTTTCACTATAGGGTGCGTGCACTCGCCAGACAGACAGAGAGAGACATAGAGACAGAAAGCGAGGAATCACCCCCCAGGGGGGATGGTCACGCCACAATCCCTTTTCCTCCATTCTCCTCTCGGGATCTTGGGCACGCATGCACACGCGCCCGGCGTGAGTTCTAAGCTACCGGGTCCGGGACGCGAACCGCGGTCGACTACGTGGGAGTCCAGCGACATAGCCATTACGCTAACTGCTGGTTCCCTGAATTGTGTAGCTTTGACGATAAATTGTTCCAAGCTTAGATTTGCTGTCACCAGGGAACTTAATACTTACATCCTGCCAGACTGGGATTTCTGATCTACTGAAAACTACCTTTAGAAAATTTTTGTGTAACACTTCAACAAAAATTACTTCACAGTGTTTTCAGGGAGAAGAGGCATTATAATGAAATTCAGCTCTAGTGTAATTCATTTCACAAAATGGTTTATGTTAGTATTCAGATTATTTTTGCCTAATTTGCGTGTCTGCTCTAGAAATGCAATGTACATTGGCAGGGAGGAAAGGGATTAGAGAAAACACTTTTATGGTCTGTGTTACTTCTTTTCCGGTACAGGGGCCTTGTCATTGCTCTGAGAGGCAAATGAACAATGAAAAGGAAAGATGTACTTTTCTTTCTTGCTAGAACTGTCTTATTAGAACCTGATCTCCAATAGCACGCTCATCTGGAACTTGGGGAGACCAGATGAGTGTTCAGTCCCCCTTTTCAGAGAACACCCAGCAGCTCACTGCACTTGAGAAAGCTCTGTTTCTCTAAGTGAGGTCTTCCCTAGTGGATCCCAGTGACAGGAAGCTGTTCTTCAACCCTTCAGGATAGTTCAGAGCCTCCCGGAGGCCCAGGAGGCCCTGTGTTCAATGCTCTGTACTTAGAAATTGACACAATGTCAATGCAACATCCTCAAGAGCAAAGGGAGGCTGTGAGGGTAATGCACTCAAGCCTTTGTTCTCAAAGCCATCAGCAGATTGCAGACTGGTACTCTATTATAACTGAATGCCTCTAAGGAGCAAAATCATTACTGAATTTAAACAAGCCTGTAAGTTGCTCACATATGACATGTTCAACAGATTATACCTGTACTTTCGCTATGGATGAGCCTAAAACATGGATAGTGTTAAAGTCACCAGTGATTAATCAATTTGTAATTTGTAAAGGAACAAAAAGCAGGGTGCTATAGTATATGCATATTTTAAAAGAATGGTTCAAGCATTTGTCACTGGTTTTACTCAGAGATATTTGAATGTACTTAATTATCAGTATGAGACTGTTTTCATGTGGGAATCCTGACTTGGAACCCCAAGTCAACCTGAGTGTACCAAGGCACAGCCTGGTGATCCCTGTTCACTGGGTGTACCTGGTAGGCTTAGAGAAAGAATCGTAGTATCTCCAGAGCCTGTCAAGATACCCATCTTTGGGACCAGCAGTTAGCATAATGGCTATGTCGCTGGACTCCCATGTAGTCGACGGCAGTTCGCATCCCGGACCTGGTGACTTAAAACTCACGCTGGGCATGTGTGCGTGCATGCCTAAGATCCCAAGAGGAGAATGGAGGAGAAGGGATTGCAGTGTGGCCATCCCCCTTGGGGGGTGATTTCTCACTTTCTATCTCTCTGTCTGTCTGGCGAGTGCACACACCCTATAGCAAAAACCTCTCCAAAAAAAA
>NW_006159859.1:1394924-1453466 GCF_000334495.1 Tupaia belangeri chinensis
GCAGTAACCAGTTTCCTGACTTGTAACCCCCCTGAGTTCATGCCTCCCCTACAAGATGGCAGGGAAATAACTGCACCACCGTCAACAGGGCAATTGTGAGAACGCAGAGCGCCCAGCGCAAAAGCACCTTACAGACAGTAAGGTCATTCGTTCTGGGTTTGCTTCAGAGATAATGGGTAACCAGAGAATTAGATTTAGTCATTTCTAACTCTGTGAGACTCTTTAAAACAGTACTAAAGTCAACCCAGCACCAATTGATTTAAACAAAGTAATTACACGGTAAAATAGGGTGAGCAGAAAACCCTCTTCTGAGAATTAGGATTCCCGTCAGCTCTCCACATGGTGGGATCTGCCTGACAGCTCCAATGAAGGGGTTTGGCTGGCCTCCCTGACATCAGCCTCTTCAGGGGAGGCGTTCAATTCCAAGACTCTCTGGGTTTTTTTATCCGTCTATTATATAACTTATTTAAAATATTTTGAGGATCTATATATAATTACTGTCTACCATCTGTTATTTTAACACCTTCCATAAGTTCACTTTTCATTTGAAATAATTTTTTTTGGCCTCTGGTTCTTATTAAATTGGTGATCAGTCTGTTCTAATCTCAATTTTGTAGACCCTGACCCTCCTCCTCTTGACGTTCACATTTTTTGTAGACTGGAAAGCTTTTTATCATTATCATTCTGATGATTTTTCCTTGCCAGTTGTGCAGTTCTACATAACATTCCTAATGAAAAGGGCACATCAGCGTTGGTCCAAAAATCAAGTCTGCCTCTTTTCAATGGAGTAAACCTGGGCAAATTTCCTTCTTTAAGTTTATGTATTTATTCTTTCTGAGAGGGAAAGAAAAATAAAACAACACTCACGCCAGGGTCTTCACACTGCAACCCACCCCTAGCCTTGGCTAGCCACAGATCCCCAGCATATGCATGCGTGGCATACTCAGGAGGTCTCTGACATAAACCTGCAGCCTTCCCGTATGGTCAGTCTCACAAAGCATCATGGGAGAAATATCAAGAGCTCTCTTTTACTCGTCACGTTTGTCCACATGGATGTCCTGGTTTGGGCTCTCATGATAATCCAACAAGCTGCTGATCTAACAGGAGGCGGAGCCCAGGCCACAATATGAGCAATGTGGAATGGCTGCAAATACAGAGGGAGCCTCTTTCACTCACCCACTGCTCACCCTCTGCTGCTCAGCCTGCCAGACCAGTACTAGTCCAAAGCCTGTCACCAGTCTGTGGTCTGGGAGTTGGGGACCCCTGATCTACTGTACAAGTAACAGATGTAAAGTGGAAAGATGAAGCTTCGGGTTAGGCAAATGAACTGAAATCACAGATCCAATCCAGCTGTAAGTTACTTAACTCATTTGAACCCATCTTCTCATCTTTAAAATAAGAGTAGTAATAACCTACCTCGTGATGTTCGAGGAGGTCTAAATGAGTCTGTTCCTGGCATAAATCAGATACATATTGGTTTACTTACCTTGCCTACAAAACATACTACATCATATGGAAGGATTTGTGTGCCTATGGATCCGTTATTCTCACGTCACAATTATGTACATATAAAACTCAAGTTTATTTTAAAATTATGTACACAATGCAAGTTATGGAGTCTGTGTGTGTGTGTGTGTGTGTGTGTGTGTGTATCTGTGAATACAAAAGTACATTGTACTATAAAAATGTACTGTTTAACTTTATGTAATTAATTTCTAAAATGAACTGGTATGTGTGACAAGATCTTTCACATTTAACAGGAGAGCTTTGTTACATTGTAGTGTGTTGTTGCTTTTGAACAGATTTAGCACCATCCAGGGGCAAGGGCTTATTATGGTCTCATTATTTCCTGCTTCCCAGAGGATGAACTGTGTTAATTAAATACTTTAAAAGGGGGAAAAAATGCCTCCTTGTTGTGTCCCCATTATGCCTCCTTCTCTTGACTTACTGATGCTTGTTACAATTTATTGACATTGAATATATCTCAGAGCAAATTAACCCTTCTTCCTCTACTCCATAAGCCAAATACAAAAGTTGGATAAGGTTACAAAGTAGCCAATTGGCTTCTTCTAAGACTAAAGATACTAAACAATTTCCTGCAGCATTAAACCTCAGAAGAATTTAACAGCTTTTGTGAATCTAGCACGATGCTCATTTTCAAGCCAGAAGCAAACACATAAATCATGTTCAGCACAGTGCACCTGTCTTTAGAAAGCTGTTTACAGCCATGTATATTTATTAGTTTTCTGTGGTTTCAAGCAATACGTGGGGTTTTTTTCCCCTCCTTTCCTTACACGCACACACATTCCTATTGCAAAGCCTCTCCGCTACATCATAAAACACAGCCTCTGGGGATGATTATTTTTCCTACTTAGATTCTCGTGCTGTTGCTTCAGATAGTATCTTAAATAAGCGAGAGCTTTTGCTGTCCATGGATATTCACAAATTTCTTTGTGCCATTTGTCAAGAATTGTGTCGAGTCCAAGATTTCACTTGCAAGCTAACAAATCAGCTTGCCACTGGTTTGTGGATAGCAGCGGAAGGTACAAGACCCCTGGGTCAGAGAGAAAGGACTTCATTACTCACAGCAATAGCTGCAGTCAAAGCACCTTTATCTGAGCTGGTTTTCCAAGTGAGGAGTTCCAAGAGATGAAGCGAAGAGGGCCAAATGCCACCTGCACATGCGAAGGGTCGCATTACAGGAGAGGAATCCTAACATATGGGAATCCAAATCTTTTATAGTGGGCAATAATCCAGAATGGCTTTTGTCCCAGAAATAAATATTGTCTTTTTTATACAGGAAAGTAAACAAACTTGCCCTTTTCTTCAAAGGAAGACATAGTTCTTCCAAGCTGTTAAAAGAACCTTGAAAAGACAGTACAAAGGCAGATAGTACTTCTGCTCATTAGATGCGCTGAGATGAAAAGTAGCATGAAGTGTCATCTAACACCACTGAAGCCTTTTTCAGGGGCAACTTAATAAGGTTTCCAATACATTAAATTGTAGGAACCAGCAGATGGCATAATGGTTATGTTACTGGACCCTCTTGTAGTCCCAGACTGGGCAGTTTAAACTCACACCAAGCACATGTGCAGGTGTGCCCAAGATCCTGAGAGGAAAACGGAGAAGAAAGGATTGTGATATGGCCATTGCCCCTGGGGGTTGATTTCTCACTTTCTGTCTCTCTGTCTCTATCTTTCTGGCAAGCATACATACCCTATAGCAAACACCGCTCCAAAAAGCCCCCCAAAATTGTATATGTAATATGGATTGACTATGAACAGGTAATCCCCAAATCAAAAAGTCCTCTTTCAGATACCCCAAATTCCTTTTGTTTTCTTTACTAAAGGTAAAGTCAGGTTTAGTTTGCACTCAACGTATTTAACCTCTATGTTTCTCAGTTCCTCATCTGTGAAATGAATTCAATAGTAGTGCCTAATTCAATGAGCTGAATGATAGACTAAATGAGAGTCCACGTAGAGTGCTGAGCACAGAACAGTAAGCATTGTGTCTCATCATGCAGTATATGTTGGTTTTGATTAGAATGAGCTATGAGAACATTTTGATGAAAGGTACTTAAAATACCCCCTTCACTGATCCACCCTCACTGTACCCATTTCCAAATGGGAGTGCTAGTTTGTCTTTCCTTGGTATAGAAAATCATTTATCAGGAGATGGTGGAGATAGGAGGAAATCATATTTTGGAGGGCCTATTATGTGATATTAAGTATCAACTCAGAACACATACCCCAAAACAAAACAGAACAACCAAAGAACTGTCTAGTAGAAGAATGCAGGCAAATGTCTCAAGATTGCCTGAAGATATTTGGAATTCATATAAAATATTTACACAGATATGAAGAGGAAAAATGTATTAATTGAAAATACTAACTCTTCCGGTTCTGTAATCAAACGTAATCATCCAGTCCCTGGAAGCAGGGAGTTGATGTTGCAGTGGAGGACAAGTCACCAGGGAATGTACTGCAACCTTTTGTCAATGTTGTTTTGTGGGAAAACCTACTCTTGTTCACACTGATTGCTCTTGGGTTTTAGTGACTATTTTATATATGCTACTACTCTGGGTTTGTTTCCTTGCCTTCTCCCTAACATTTTTAGGAAGAAAAAAAAAGAAGCAAAAACCATAGATATATCACATGGTCTCATGAGTAAACCAGAGCTAAAAGGCACAAAGCAAAGAATTCACTCTGTCAACCTGTTCAGCTTTCCCTGGGAGTTCAATTACTGTATCGGCTTTATCTGGGCCACTGTGCATTTACTGAGAACATCGGCTATTATGGACTGCTCCTAGATATACAGCCATATTGTTACTCCCCACTTATCTGAAATCCTTTTCCAGGATTTCAATAGAGAGTTTTATTCTCTTCCATACTACTACCATTTGTAGAAAAGCTTTGTTATTTTAGTTGAATGCAATGGTGAGTAGGCTCTTTATTTTCTCCGGGATACAGTGCTCTTCAGAAGCTATATCTTAAAAATTTTGTGACTTTCTGTTAACTTTTTTTATACCCATAACTCCCTTAATATTTCAGTTTTAGTATCTTGCAGTCCAGTCTCATTCTGAGAGCTTGTTTAAACTCTGGGCTATTATATTTTCCATTTATGAAGCAGTTTGGAAATTTCTCTTTGCATCGAGTTATGAAATAAAGACTAAGATTCAAACAATGTAGTAAAATATTTTCAAAGGTTGCCTTTGATTCATTGATATGATCTAGATCCTCATGTGTGTATTTCCCAAGAAACTTTTATGTTAACCGATTCTTTCCGTACCCCTAACATTTTAAACTTAGTCATGCAGACACCACCCACCCGCCCTCTGACACCTTCTTCCTGATTGAAAGAGGCATTTATATATCTGAGTCACCTCCTGCCAGCCTCGCAGGAATTACATAAAAGCAATCTGCCAACCAGCTTGGCCTAAAGACAGAAAATCACATTTGGTGTCAAAGTAAAAGTCATTCTTGCTTATAGAGAATCACAGCCAAGCACTTTAGGACCTAACTCGCAGGACATCAGCCTTAATCAGCACTCAATGCTCTTAAATGAGTGAGCTCAGACGTGTTATATGTACAACACTTTGAATAAGCTTCTTCACCTCATAATTCTAAATGCATTGTAAATACTTTTATTTGTGTGTAGTAGAAAAATGAAAGGAAGAGAGAATGTAGATTAAGAAATAAAAACAATCTGAGCAAAACATGTTCTCTTTCCATGCTAAACAAAAATATTGATGTGGAAAGACATTTAAGACACAGAACTTGTGCATGAAAGGTGGGTTTAGGTTCTAAAAAAGATTAATTGAAGGATTTGCCTATGTCAGTTATAGCTAGAGAGTATATTAATCAAGATATGTTTAGTTTTCTTGTTTCTAGATGAGACCACATAGACCATGTAGAAAATATGGGTTCCAATTCCCCATTCTCCTTATTCATGTGTGAGTTGAAGTAAGTCTCTTCACATTTCTGACTTCAGGTGCTTTGCATGTAAAGTGGTAAAATGGTGCACACCCTCTCTCTATTGACACGATGTGTGTGAAAAATCTTTGAGAATTATGACAATAATATAAACATACAGCTACATGGTTTTTATCTTAAAATCCTAATTGCAATATTATAGTATATTCAAAAATTATTCTTTTTTTTTTTAAGGTTTTTACCATAGGGTGTGTGCACTAGGCAGAGAGAGACAATGAGAAAGGAAATGAGAACTATCCCCCCAGAGGGATGGCTAAGCCACAGTCCCTTGTTCTCCATTCTCTTTCTGGGATTTTGGGCATGCAAGTACACATGCCCAGGGTGAGTTTCAAGCTGCAGCATCTGGGACTCAAACCATGGTTGACCATGTGGGCATCCAGCTCCTTAACCACTATGCCACATCATGCTGGCCCTTCAATAATTATTCTTTTGGCGGCACAAAATGCAGTGCTCCCTTGAAGCCCATGTGCATGCTGAGAGAGCCTCCACACTGTTCTTTCTGTTGGATCCTGCCTAGCTGCTGGCTTTCCTAAGGGGTAGTGATGGGACTCATTTTTCTTTTTTTATAAGGTCATTAGGAAGTCTTGCCTCTATCTAGCTGATAAGAAGAATTATGAATTCTGGAAGGTCCTCTGTGTCCCACATTCCTTGCCTTCCCTCCAGACCTCCTACCCACACACACAGATTTGTGACATCTCAGAGAAGGTTCCACTGTGTTTTTCAGATACCCTGCCATAATAGCTCAGAGTTCCTCTCAGCTGTGAATAACCCTAATCAATTCCAGACTATCCTTGGAACTTAGGTGTGACACCATCCATCACTATTAGAACTGGAACTTCAGCTGCCAACCCAGAGCTTCTCCAGTGTGCTTACTTGTACTGTATAATGGGGGTGGGGGGGAGAATGTGTCTCTGAAATGCAGAAGTCAGTATTCCTCTGAGAATGATTTTTTTTTCTTTTTCTTTTTCTTTTTTTTTTAGAGAGGCTTTTGTTATAGGGCACGTGTGCTCGCCAGACAGACAGAGAGAGACAGAGAGACAGAAGGCGAGAAATCACCCCCCGGGGGGATGGCCATACTGCAATCCCTTCTTCTCCATTCTCCTCTCGGGATCTTGGGCATGCACGCACATGCAGCTGGCGCAAGTTTAAGCCACTGGGTCCGAGACTTGAACCACAGTCTACTACGTGGGAGTCCATCGACATAGCCATTACGCCAACTGCTGAGAATGATTGCTTTTGAAGGATTCTCTTTTCATTTGCACATAAGGCTTTCTCTCGGTGTTATAAAGTATAGCACACAGAGGTCGATAAAAGAGTGCATACGTAGGGCCAAATACAGACTCATTACACTTCTCCCCAGGACAGAGTTTCAAGCCCAGAAGGAAAGATTTTAATGCAAAGAAGATTGACCTCACTAGTTTTCTCAGACAAACCCATGGGAATTTGTTAGACACAACTGGAGCCCATCTCTCATAACAAGAGATCTTACCATTTGAGGACTGTTAGAGGAGAGGCATTATGACATCATTTCCCCGCTTCCTTTGGTTTCAGCTTCCACCCTTATTCAGAGAGAAGTTGAAAATATGTCAAACAGTTGGCAATACAGCCTTAGTTTTCAGTGGTGTGAAGACAATAATGTAGAACATATGAGACCTAAACAATTATATTATTAAGTACATTTTAATTTTAGGGTTATTTTGAAGTTATATTTTTACAGGACAAATAATTTTCCCATTAGGGAAGTGAATAGGCATTGTCACCTATTCCACATGGAGTAGCTAAGACACCTCCTTGTAGAGTAGCTGAAAGGTTTGAACTGGGTCACTGAGAGTAAATGGCTATTTGGTGGTCTAAGTTGCATAAAATAATGGCATCTTTTCCCATTTGAGAGTCATCTTACCCATTATGATGTAAAATTTAAATTAAATCTATGATTTATTATTAGGAGAAACACTGAGAACGATCTGAGTTTACAAAAGTAAACACACGTGATCTTAAAGTCTGTCTCAAAGACCACAACATGAAAGTTTACGTCTTATGCTTCACCTGTGTATGTATGAAAGATTCGCACCTACACCTCAATGTCTACTGTGTATTTCCAACTTCTTTCCAAATGAGAGGGCTATGGCCAAGAATTTTATGAAAGGTGTACAGTAAGAGTGGGAAGGGGCTCTTCGAACAAGGAGGACATTATTGATCCTGAGCAGATGAAGAGTGGGCCATACTTTGAGACCGTGGTGGGAACAGGTGCTATCTATGAGAGACAATCTAGTAAAGGAAGCAGGGCTCAAACTTACTCCGTCATACAGATAAATGTCACCCCTATTGTTGATCGAAGAGCACATCTAAGAGAAAAAGGCACAGAGGTTTAAAGCACCAGTAGGAAGAGACCAACTACCACAAATGAATAAACGAACAGACCATAACCCAAGCAGCAGCCAAGGAAAAGGGCCATCTGACCTCCAACATCGCGTATCCCTTTATTTTCCATTAGAAATAAGATGCCATCTAAACTACTTACCCCGCCCTATACCTAGCACCGCCCTGCTGACATGGTGTGGAGAGTATTGAGCAATTCTGCATTCAACCCTACTTTTCATAAAGATGTGAATGTCAAATATTTTAAATATCAACATAAAGTTCAAGAGCACATATAATTTTAAGTTTGATTCTGCTTTGGGAAGTCTGTTCTTGAGGCATTTGTAAATAGTTGAAAAGCTCAGTCTAAAATCAAATGGATTTCCCCACCATAAAGAAGCCCAGGAGATGATATAAAGTCAGCTGTCAGGGACTTTTTTTAACTTCGATAATTGGCTTGGAGTTCTTTGACCTTTAATTAAACAAAATAGATGAATTACTGAACTTTCTTCCTATTTACAACAGAAGCTTGAAATCATACAGGCTGGGAGAATAATTTGCAATAAGAAGCTGCTATTTTTCATTAACAGATAAATATTATAAAAGTTGGTGTTGGAATCTGCAAACACTATTTCTGACTGATCGTGATCTCATTATTTATTTGGAATCTATAACTTTTCATAATCTTCCTCACTCAAAAGGAACAACAACAAAGAACAGGAAAGAAAGAGCTAGTTCTCCTTGGGTAAATTAGTTAGATGTTAAGTCATTTTCAAATGCTTTGTGAGCTAGTCCTGGCATTTTTTTAAGTTTATTTATTTATCCTATGAGTGAGAGAGACAGAGAGTCAGAGACACTGTGACCCACTTGCTGCTTCTGCCAGCTTAGACCACTGGCACATGCTCGGCTGGCATACTCGGGGTGGTCCCCAACCTCAAACCTGCAACCTCCTGTGTGAGTCCAGCTCACAGTGTCAGATCTTACTGCTGCACCACCATTAGGCTCCATAGTATAATTTTTTTTTGGAGGGGTTTTTTGCTATAGGGTGCGTGTGCTCACCAGACTGAGAAAGGCAGAGAGACAGAAAGCGAGAAATCACTCCCCAGGGGGTATGACCATGCCACAATCCCTTCTCCTCCATTCTCCTCTCGGGATCTTGGGCACACACGCACACGTGCCTGGTGTGAGTTTTAAGCCACCAGGTCCGGGACATGAACCACGGTTGACTACATGGGAGTCCAGCGACATAGTCATTATGCTAACTGCTGGTCCCCATAGTCCTAATATTTTTAAAAGGCTATTAGTCCAACAAAATTCCAGGCCAAAATTCTACACATTTTATGATGTTCCAGAGTTTTATGAGAGGGTCTGATTAAGTCAGCTATAAAGAGATGGAACTAAAATAATATGCATGAGTAGAATTATAATTTGCAAATTGAACAATTTTTTTCTTATTTTGTTTTGCTATTTTAGTTTTATAACTTAGCTAGCTGTAGCAAGGTCCAGGAGTATGAAAAACAGGCAGTAATATGCTATTTTCCTGTCCAGAGTGAGATGCTTCAATGCAACAGTTTGAGAAATAATAAGTTGTCAGTCTCTAAGGTATCTTACAGCACTAACATTCTACTCTGTGATTATCACAATTTATGATGCATCCTTAGTTCAACCCCAAGCAAGGACTCAGGTTCTAGTTGCCAAACATTTCCTGCTCTCACTTACTGAGAGAATGAATGGAAGACCATTCCTATGAATGAACTCTTGGGATCTTTCCCAAAGTGGTGGTGTGTATTTTTGTATTTATATCATAACTGACCCCATTTTAAATCTCTATTATTTTTCTCTTTATCTTTTTTTTTGAAAGAGAGATTTTTGCTATAAGGCATGTGCACTTGTCAGAGATACAGAAAGTGAGAAATCATCCTCAAAGGGGATGGCCATGCTGCAATCTCTTCTCCATTCTCTTCTCAGAATCTTGGGCATGCATGCACACACACCTGGTGTGAGTTTTAAGCTACCAGGTCTGGGATTTGAACCATGGTCAACTATGTGGAAGTCCAGTCATATAACCATTATGCCATCGGCTGCTCCCGTCTTTTTTCTTAATCATTCACATGTAATGTTTACTACATTTCATGTATACATGCCTGGAAAGACTTTAAAGTTTTTTTCAGAATTGAGACAAAATATTAAAATTTTATTATGATAATTATGTTCCTGCCTCTGGGATTCACACATATTATATCATCTAAAATTTACAACTTCTGAGGAAGGTACTGTCATCATTTTTTTATAATAAGAAAACAGAGGCTCAGGGAAGGTATATGCCAAAATGAAGAGTTGGGATTTGAGCCCAAGAGCCTTTCCTCCAGAAACAAAACTACTACTTTCTAAGTAGCCTCCCAGTTAGAATGTTGTCAGAAAACCACAGTAAATTATCCTGGTAACGTGACCTGGCTTATGGTCTTACCGGATGTAAAACCATTTTTATTTCTGGTCTCTTCAGGTCAACTGGCCTTTTCTTTCATTACATCCTTAAGAGTCATCATCCTTTTTGTTTTTTTTCTTCTGTTCCTCTACTGTCTCTCTATACTTTCAGTCCAGCTTCTCTAAAACTCCTTTTTCCCTCCTCAGTTTAGTTCCTTTTTTGGTCCCAGAATTATAGTTCAACTTCAGGCATTAACTACTCTCAATTTCAAGTCAGAAGCATCATTATTCATTTGTTTATGCATTCAACAAATATTTATAAGTGCCTACTAGATATCACTGGGCAATCCACAGTGAATGGAACAAGCAAAGTCTCTGCTCTTGTATTCCTAGGTTCAGTGGGAATAGAGTACACAGTGTTACCCTTCCAGGTATTGGCAGGTGTGAAGAAAATAACGTGTGGTAAAGGAGATGGGTAAGTTTGGGCCTCAAAAGGTCAAGGAATGTCTGTTGCCAAATTTACAAAGATGGTTGGTAAAATTCTCTCTGATAAGGTAATTTTTGAGTAGAGACATAAAAGAAATGTGAATTTAAAATGTGATGATAGGGAGTCAGGGGATGGTATAGTGGTGACCCAACTAAACAGACATGGGAGAGGTTCTGGGTGTATGTCCCAGGATGCCCTGAGCACGCTGACATGTGTGTACCTGCGTGTGATTCAGGCCAGCTGGAACCGGAGGTGTATCACAATGTGAAGACTCTGTTAGGAACCTATCTCTTTCTCATAGATTATATATGGATGGATATATATATATATACACATACACACACACACACACACACACGTATATATATATATATACACACATATATATATGTGTATATATATATATATATATACACACACACATACATATACATTTTAATGTGATGATCTGGAAGAAATTTAGGAGCAGAGAGAAAGAACAGCAGAGCAAAGTTCCAGAAGCAGGAATAATCTTGTTATGTTTCCCTAACAATAAGAAGGCCTGTGGGCTGGAGCTGAGTGAGAAAAATGACTTGATGCCTGAAATCGTTTGACTCATATATAATTAATTCAAGAATGGCATTTAACTATAAAAATATAAATCATTTTCCAGAATGCTTGTGAGTATATTAATATGTTATATGTGTGTTTCATGCTTTAGAGTCCATAACAACTTTCCCCAAATATTTTCTCATTTTCCCCCAAAACATCATGTAAGTGAGTGATAGGTCTAACTTATTTCAGCGATGAAGAAAAGATGTGACACATGGCAAGCACTCAGTACATGTATATTGAAGTAATCAGGTGATTTGTTGATGCTACGACATGACATTTATCAGCTTGCCTCACCATGTTCATCATGATGGAACACCAGTGTCTGGGTTATAATGCCGGGAAGCCTCAGAGCCATGGAGATCCTTGAGCCATTTGCCCCCACAATTTGTAAATGCATTTACATTTTGTCTTGATTTACACTTTTTCTGCCTAATTCTTCTTTTAATTCTAAAACATATTTCCTAGCAGTTTCTGTAGGCTCCTAACTTGCCTTATCTGATCTGTTTATATTCTTAGAAACCAGATCAGAAATCTTGCTGGACCTATATGAAAAATAAATGCAAACGATTCCAAGTGAGAGCATAATAAAACTCTTAAATAATAAATGTGTCTTAGTCTTTTTGTGCTGTGATAACAAGATACCACAGACTGGGTAGTTTATAAACCACACAAGCTTACTTCTCACAGTTCTGTTGGCTGGGAGGTCCAACGTATGAATTGCAGAATATACACTCAGAGAACAGTAAGATGCAGTAACCCTAATACTTGCTTTCCAGTGACCATTCTGATGTCACAGACATTTTGTATTTTGTATTTTTCCGCAACTACAACTAGGTTCTAATAGATTAAAGTTGCTAGGCAAAGTATATACACTTGGGCTTTTTCCCCTAATTTGCATCAAAAAAATTATAAAGCGTTCTAGCCTATTCAAAAGAGGGTCCATATTCTGATTGAAAACCAGATAAGGAGATTCATATATGCCAAACCTGATTTTATTTATCTGAAACACCCAGTTTGCAGATTTGTCTGAGCTCCACTTTTCTTTCCCCAAAGCAAGGGCTTCCTTCCAGTATTGATGGTCTACCCATCTAGTACGATGTGCCTCTATTGATGGGGTATACTTAGCATGTCATTTCCATGGAATCTATTTTCTTTCTTTATTTTCCAGTTACCCTATAACATTTTTCAGTTAAATATGATTCTCTCTTCTTCTAGTTGGGAATTATTGTGGAATTACATTCATTCGTTCACTCATTCTTTCAACAGGTAGCTTTGGGAACCTTCTGTGTGCCAAGCACTCCTGTGGGCACTGCAGATCCAGCATTGTAAAGACAGAGGTTATCTCTTCTCCATCGCAAAGCTTAATGAATGATTATAATTGGAAGAACAAAATGAATGACTGTAAATAAATATATGCCAATAGTGGGACTAGCAATTGGCATAATGACTGTGTTGCTGCACTCCCACGTAGTCAACCACAGTTCGAGTCCTGGACCCGGTGGCTTAAACTCATGCTGGGCACATGTGCATGCGTGCCCAAGAGCCCAAGAGGAGACTGGAGGAGAAGGGATTGCAACATAGCCATCCCCCCTGGGGAGTGATTTCTCGCTTTCTGTCTCTGTCTCTGTCTTTCTGGCAAGTGCACACGCCCTACAGCAAAAAAACCTCCAAAAAAAAAAAATGCCAATAGTGATAGTAATAAAATCTTTTAAGAAAAATAAAAGAAGGCAAAGAATACGGATAGAGTGATAGACTGGGCATCTATTTGAAAGAGGGTAGTCTCTAAAGACAAAATAAGCATGTGAGGTGATGTTTGTATTAGCTATCTTGCTTCAACCATTTCACAGAGTTTACATATATTAAAACATCACGTTGTAAATAGTAAGTATCTATGATTTTATGTTTGTCAATTATACCTTAATAAACCTCAGAGAGAGCATGAAGTAAAGAGGGCGGTCAAGGAAGACCTCACTAAGGAGATTAGGCTTAAGCAGGGACCTGCGAAGTGGGGACGTAAAACATGAATGTCTGGAGGAGCTGAGAACAAACTTGGTATGTACTAGAAATAGCGTGAAGGCAAGTGTGGCTAGGGCTGAGTCAGTAGGAATAAGAAGGGCAGAAGAGAGGCTAAGGCCAGAGCCAAGTAGAGTATGGATTTTTGAAAATCGGTCAAAATTGTCACTATTTCCCAGTGCTTCATGATATGTTTGGCAATACTGTTTCTGTAGTTTTCTTAAAGCCAATGTAAAAGGAGTAGACATATAGCAGAAATAATTTTGGTAGGATAATTCATGTAATACCTTTTTTTAAGAGTTTTTTGTTTGTTTTTGTTTTGGGTTTTGTTTTTGTTTTCTGTTTGTTGTTGTTGTTGTTGTTGTTGTTGTTGTTATAGGGCACATGCACTAGCTGGAGAGACAGAGAGAAACAGACAGAAAGTGAGAAATTACCCCGGGGGGGCAAGAGGGGTTGGCCACACCGCAATTCCTTCTCTTCCATTCTCCTCTTAGGATTTTGGGGACACACGCACATGCACACACACCTGGTGTGAGCTTTAAGCCTCCAGGTCTGGAACTCAAACCACAGTCGACCGTGTGGGAGTCCAGCGACACAACCATTATGCCATCTGCTGGTCCCCATGTAATAATACCCTTTTAATAAATTCAAGAAAAAACATGGGGCAAGAATTAGTCTCAGTTGTACATTCTGATTTTTCTTTGTTTATTGAGCTGAAATTCACTTACATAAAATCAGCCATTTTGAAGTGATTCAGTGGCATTTAGTACATTCACAGTATTGTGCAACCACTATCTCTGACTTCAAAACATGTCCATCACCCCAAAAGGAACTTCATTAAGTAGTTATGTCCAATTTTTCTCTTACTCTGAATCCAGATGCAATAGAGAATTGGAGGAAGAAGGATTGCAGAATGACCACGTCCCATCGAAGGGCTCTCTCTTTCTTTCTCTCTGTCTCTCTCTCTCGTGCATGCATGCACACACTATCAGGAATAAAGAAAAAAACATGGTATTTTCAAAATTTTTCTTTTTTATCATTTAACAGCCTGATTTTTCTCCTTCTTTTTCCTAGAGAGGATCACATTAATTTTCCAAAACCAAATTTTCTAATGAATGCAGAATATTGTACCAAATGGTGTAATAAATAATTGATGTAAAAATTTATTTAAGCCATTTCATCATATTGTTGTACATTTGGGTTTTTCCACTTTTTTGGCTAATATAAATACTATTTCTGTATCAGTGTATATTTACATAGCAATAAGGCAGCCATTTCTACAGCAAAAAATAATTTTGCTTATTTTTCATCAAACAAAACAACTTTGAGCAAATTTGAAAATGCTCATTAGAGTACTAAAAGGGAACATAAAATCCAATTATTATAATATGATAATTGCATTTTCAACACAATTTAACGCAAAAAAAAATTTTAAATGAATATTTTCAAATCTGAATCTGCATGCTAGCCCACTAACTTCTTAGTTTTCTGTCTTTATTCTGCAAAGCCAAGAACATTTGCAGGCATTAAAAGAATTTTGCCTAGTTGAAGGCAAAAAAGATCTAATTTAAAGAAATTGAGCTCTAAGAACTGAGCAAAATGGTAGCTTTTATATATCTTTGGATTTCTTCCAACATTCTTCACCAGAATGAATATATCAAGTAGAGAAAATCAGGGACAAAAATTTTAAATTAACTGCAGAAAAGTTTTACATGAAGACTCTAGTTAGTATTCATTACATGTGCAACATTCTTTGAGAGAATATCTCATCATTTCTGCTTTCATATTTGTGTTTTCTAGGTTATATTTTGACCTGTTTGTCTTTTGTAAGTGAACAAATTAGGTTGGTGAATAAAATTAAAGACAGGGAAGAAATTTTAATGCTGAGCATTTTTTAGAAGGAAAATTATTACCTTTGAGCACAGAATTTTTAGAATTAACATTTTCTAATCAACTACATACTACTTACCATAAATGTAAAACAACATACTACTTACCATAAATGTAAATGTCTTTGGCTGCTAAAGTGAATGAAAGCAATTGGGCAGCTAATTATAAGCTTCTACGAGTTGTCAGAAAAGTAATGATGCATTTTTACATAAAAAAAAAAATGTCCTGACTTTTGTGACCACCCCATGTATCTATGTATCTAGACACACACACACACACACACACACACACACACACACACACACACATCAGAGATAGTGTAATACAGATCACTATTTCAGTTTCAGACATGGTAGACATGACTTACATATATAATAGTTTGAGTGTCAGAGTATTAAGAGCAGTATGTGTAGATCAATATCCTTACCCTAGAACCTTCCACTTTTATCTTTGAAAATGGGCAAGTTATTTCTCCTCACGAGGGTGTGTAGAAGAAGTATTGACTAAGATCCTTTACAAATCTAACAGTGGTTATCTTCTTCTTAGTTGAGGTGGACATCTGAGTACTATAATTTATGTGTGCATGCATATATGAGTGCATGCATGAGAGAGAGAAAAAGAGAGAGGAGCATCAGAATTTAAATTAGAATGAGAAGGAAAAGGAAAAGAAAGAAAAGTTTATTTAATGCTCAGAATGCTAAATATTTCATAAGATACAGCAATTGAAATCCTGATTCAACATAGCTTACTTGTCAGAAGTATTTTGTTTGTTTGCTTGTCTGTTTGTTTTGTTTTAGGTGTTGTGTTTTACTTTGTTGCCATAGGGCCCATGCACTTGAGGGAGAGAGACAGAGAGAGACAGAGGCAAAGTGAGAAACTACCCCCTCCCTAAGGTATAGAGGAGATTTATTTTATTATGATGCCTCCTTTTGAATAACCATCACTACTTTTTGGGAATCTCAGATATAAAGCTGAAAAGTCTTATATTTTGAAGACCAAGGACATATCTGAAAAATAACAGTCTACTTTTTCAACATTGTATTCTTGTACAACTTCACTTTGCATGAGTGTCTTTCTCTTGACAATTGGTGAACTGTGTTCCTGACGGGTAAAAGGGGGATATATGTTATGTACCAGATACTAGTTCCTTTGATATATGCAGAATAAACTGCATTGTATTTTATGTAATCTTGAAAGTATCTTTCTAGTTTTAAAGGGATAAAGAAACTACCTTCCATCCTTTCATCCTCTCATGTATAAAGGAGTAGTTTACTCCTCTGAATACAAAGGGAAGATATCTTTTTAAAACTTCTCAATGCCTGATACATTTTTTGAATTATGTATTTCAGGCCCTGCTTGATACTCAGAATCTTTTGCGTGCACAAATCACAAATTTCACATTCAACCTGGGATTTTCAGGGAAATTTTACCACACAGGTAAGAGAAAAGGATTAACTATTCTCATTAAGGATTCTGACTACTCTATGCAAAATTGTACACCCCTCCTGCTCACGCCTTCCCTACATCTCCTTTACCCTTCCCCCACTTCTTCATATCATTCAACTCCATTTAACATAGTATTTTTTTAACCTTTAGAAACTGTTAATGGTGGGGCCAGTAGATGGCATAGTGGTTAAGTCACTGGACTCCCACATGGCCAACCACAGTTTGAATCTCAGACCCAGTGGCTTGAAACTCCTGCCAGATGTGTGTTTGTGTGTGCCCAAGATCCCAGGAGGAAAATGAAGGAGAAGGGATTGGATTGTGGTTTGGCCATCCCCCCTACCGGATAGTTTCTCACTTTTCCTTTCACTGTGTTTGTCTCTTTCTCTCACCAGCACACATGCCCTAAGACAAAAACCTTTAAAAAAAAAGAAAGAAAGAAAGAAAGAAAGAAAGAAAGAAAGAAAGAAAGAAAGAAAGAAAGAAAGAAAGAAAGAAAGAAAGAAAGAAAGAAAGAAAAAGTTAGTGGTTACAAAGTTTATGGTATTTTCTAATGGCCTCCTTTTTTTAGTGAGCTATAATGTACATAGATGACAACACATAAATAACAAGTGTGATGTTCAGACAATTTTCATGAAGTATATTTAGGATTGTCACCTGCAAGCACAACAGGAAAGAAAATGCCATCAGACTCTCCCAATCTTGTGTGATCTTATTGCGCATTGATTTTTCCTAGCTTTGAGATGTGTACTAAAGGATTCATACGGCGTGGACTCAACATGATTTTGTTTCTATGGATGCTATTGTATACAGGTTATAATTCTTTCATTTTCTCTGCCGTGTAGTATCCCACTAGTTGATCACACTGAAATTCCTTTGTTGAATCTATTTCAGTGTAAATGATTAAGTTGTTTCTACTCTTTGCCTTTGTGAATAATCCTGTTATGAACATTTATATGCCTGTCCTTCGGAGGAATAAGTATTTTTTTCTCATCAGCTCTCAATTAGGAATGGAATTGCTCTTTAAGTGGCACACACGATCCGCTTCAGGAGAAAATCCTGAACAGTTCCTCAAAGTAATTGTACCAATTTATATTCCTAACAGTACGTATGCCCTGTTGTCCTACATCTTCGCCAATATTTGGTATTGTTTGTCTTTCTAATTTTAGCCTTTCTGGTAGTCATGTAGAGATTTTATTTTATGGTTTTAATGTACACATCTCTGATGAGCAATAAACAGATCCTTTTATGTTTATTGACTATCTGGATATTCTCTTTGGAAAAACACCTGCATTTTTAAATCAGGTCATCTGCTGCTACTTATTAATTTGTAGAAATTCCTTACATAGTCTTCATGCATCAGTTATATGTGTGGAAAATATTTTCTCCCAGCGTCTGGGCTATCTTTTCTTTTCTTTTTTTTTTTTTTTTTTTTTTTTTTTTTTTTTTTTTTTGGAGAGATTTTTGCTATAGGGCACGTGCGCTCACCAGACAGACAGAGAGAGACATAGAGACAGAAAGCGAGAAATCACCCCCCCAGAGGGGATGGTCACGCCGCAATCCCTTCTCCTCCATTCTCCTCTCGGGATCTTGGGCACGCATGCACATGTGCCTGGCGTGAATTTTAAGCCACTGGGGTCGATTACGTGGGAGTCCAGCGACATAGCCATTACGCTAACTGCTGGTTCCCTGGGCTATCTTTTCTTCGTAATGTTTTTGATGGTTAAAAACACTTCATTTTAATATTGTCTACCTTATTTTTTTTCTTCATGGCCAGCTTTTTGTGTCTTGTTTAATAAACCTCTGCATAATGTAGGATCATGAAAATATTTTCATACATTGTTACATTGTCAAAATTTATAAATCTGTAATCCATCTGGAATGGATTTTGTGTATGTATCTGACAGAGGTCTAGTAATCTTTTTATTTCATAAAGTACCAAGTAATTGACACCAAGCAACCAAAAGCATCCTTCCCCACTGCACCGTAGTGTCATCGTTGTAATAAACTAGATTACCATGTATGTGTGAGCTCTGTTTATGGGCTCTCATTCCTGTTCTCTGTTTTGTCACCATTAATGTTTCTTATTTATTCTAACTTTATGATTCATATTAACATCTGCTAGAGTAATCTTCCAGGTTCGTTCATCTTCTGCAAGATTGCCTTAGCTATTTATTCTTGACCATTTTCATTTAGAATTTGGTTTGCCAGTTGGAATAATTTTTATTGAGAGTTCGTGAAACATATACATTAATTTAGGCAGAATTAACATCTGAACTATTGAGTCTCCCAATCTTGAAAAAGGTAATTATAAAGTCAAGCAAGATGGCATGCACTTATAATCCTAGCTACTTGGGAGGTTGAGACAGGAAATCATAATACTGCAAGACTCTTGTCTAAAAGCACATGTGCATACACACACACACACACACACACACACACACACACACACACACATAACGGACTAGAAAATGAAACATAAAGATGTATCCTTGGGACCAGCAGTTAGCGTAATGGCTATGTCGCTGGACTCCCATGTAGTCGACCATGGTTTGAGTCCCGGACCCAGTGGCTTAAACTCACAGCACCCGACGTGTGGTGCGTGCATGCCCAAGATCCTGAGAAGAGAATGGAGGAGAAGAGATTGCAGCGTGGCCATCCCCCCTGGGGGATGATTTCTCGCTTTCTGTCTCTCTGTTTCTCTCTGTCTTTCTGGCGAGCGCACGCAAAATAAATAAATAAATAAATAAATGTATTCTAAATTGCTTGCATATAGGAACATTCTACTATCTTGGCATAATACTCTAAGTGAGAATTTTCTCTTTATGTGCAGAAGTTCACTTCATTTTTCTACTAAAGTTAAACCCATAGAACCACTAAATTTCACAATGGTGATCTTCAAAAAACCTAAGGAAATGGAAGATTGTTCATAACCTCTTTCTTAATATATCCTAATTTCAGGTGATTATCTTAGATTCTTTGACATCTTTCAGGGGAAAAAAAATTATCCTACAGGTAAGAACTTATCAGGACAAGATCAAAAACCTAGAAAATAAGTAGATAGAGGGAGATTATAGGAAAAGCCATAGTAGCAAAGCAGGAAAACCCAGATTCACCCAAGAAAACACTCCTGACTACTCCCTATTTTTCTGTCCAACATTGAATGCTGGAAAATGACTCTAGCCAGTCCCTCTCCTTCCTTCTCATCTCTGAAATATATGTCTTCTCTTTAAACCAGGGAAAGTGGAGCACAGGAGGAGGCTAATGCCAATATTTGAAGGGGATCTTATTTGTGTACAATAAAAAAGCTGCCACAAAACTGTATCCAGGGTTGTCTAAGGCCAGTAATGCTATTTTGTCAGTAGGAACATTTATACAATTTAATAGTCAATATTTTAAAAATTATATATTATAAAATTTCATAGAATTATATTGTCTTTCTTTCTAAATGAGTAATTCATTTTTTCTACTAAAAATTCTATTCATTTTACCAATCTTGAAAGGAAAGAGAAAAGTAGAACTATCATAATAGTAAGACTTCATTTCAGGAGGAAGCCTTGTCTTGTGTGACCTACTTTAATTTTTGAAGAATTGATGCATTCTGTGAGAAATAAGATGAAGAAAATGAAAATCAGAGTTCTCTTTTAGTGAGCAATTATCATATTCTGGTACTTTGCTATGCACTTTTCATGTAGCTTTTCACTGAGCCTTCAAAGTGTTACCTTATTTTCTAGCTAAGAACACACAAAATTAGAGGGGCCAGAAGTAACCTAACTAGCTAAGCATCAAAAAGCGGTCTTAACCCTAGGCCAATCAGGGTCCAATTCTTCTGTATTAGAAAAATTGGGCTTTGGGGGCCAGTGGTTAAGGTGCTGGATTCCTACATGGTCAACCAAGGTTCATGTCCTGGATCCAGTGGCTTGAAACTCAGACCAGGCATGTGTGCATGCATGTCCAAAATCCAGAGAAGAGAATGAAGGAGAAGGGATTGTGGCATGGCCATCTTCCCGGGGGGGGGTGGGGGGTGTGGATTTCTCACTTTGCCTCTCTGTTTTTCTCTTCTCTCTCCATCTTTCTGGCAAGTGCACATGCCCAATGGCAAAAAAAAAAAAAAAAGTTGGCTTTTTATTCTTTAATTGGCAATCCTTGATTAATAAAGGCAAATAGCAGAAGATTCCTCTTATCTATAGGTTTATTGGGTTCATATATTTTCCTAAATCATAGTATCTACAAATCCCAATTATATCATAAAATTAGTTAACGGTGGAAGAAATGAGAATGTTTAGTCAATAAATGCTGATCTCATTCCTAGACTCCACATTTGGTCAGTAAATGGTAGTCATGCTCTGTGAATTTAGAGTTGCTCAGTAGGAGTTAGAACCCAGATTCTGTCCCAAACCTCCTAGTGACTTGGGACAAGTAACATTACCTCTTGAAATATCAGCCTTCTTTTGCTTACAATGAGGTAAGCAGTGGCCCTTACTTCATAGGGTTGTTACAAAGAAGAAGTAAGATGACTCTTTAAAGTACTTCCCGCAATGCTTGACACAAGCATTTGATTTCTCAGTTTAAAAAATAATTAAACACACACATACACACACACTAGTGTGTGTGCTCACCAGAGAGGAGGAGAAAGGGAAAGTGAGAAAGCCTCCTCTGTGGGTAATGTTCATGCCACAATCCCTTCTCCATCTCTCCTTCCTTTTGGGATTTTGAACATGCATGAAATACACTCAGTGTCTTTTTTCCAGGTCTCTGGGTCTAGGACTCAAACCTTGCAACTGGCCATGTGGGATCCAGCCACCTCAATCACCAGACCAGCCAGGGCTGGCCCTAATTTCTCATTTTTCTCTGTTTCTATAGTTCTGACAAAGTTGAGCAAAGTGGGGGAGTTAAGGACTGGCAAGGGGCCCGGATAATCTAAATATGACAACTACTTGTCAGTTGCTTGTTATCATAATGTTTAAAGTAAAAGCAATAGACACTTGTTCTCAGTAGAATTAATGCTGGTTTAAAACATCCCTAAGTAGGATTAAAGGAAACCAGGTAAGAGAGCTATAAAGAAAAAAGGAAAGACACGTAAGTATGCCTACAATGAGTTGTGATGAGTCTGTCAAAAGGCGGATATCATTTGTCTAACTCTTGCGTGATCCAAATGTATAAATACTTTCACTGCAGATTTCACCATGCTATTCAGTGAAGAGCAACAAATGCTATTTTTGAAGAATCCTGAGATCTTTTGCTGTTTAGTTAGATAAATATTGACAAAAAAACCCAACTAAAAAAAGAAAAGAATAGAGAGATGATAGAAAAGATGCCGAGAAAGAAAGAAGGAGACAGTGAGTCAAGATTAAGAACAGTTTCTAGTGTTCACGACATAATATAATATTAAATGTTGAAGGTGGTGAATATGTTGATTGTCTCAATTTGTTTATTACACCTGTATGCATGCTTTTAAAGGCCATTCTGTAGCCTACAATTATGTGTAATGATTATATGTAAATCATAAATTACAATCAATATTTAAAGGGGAAAAATAAGACTAGTAGGAGAGGAACTTTACATACTAGGGAATCCCACTTTCCCCACACTCCCATTGCAGTGCAGGCAAAAATTGGGAATAAACTGATAACAGGAGACTGCTGCTCTTTTGCAGTTTGACAAAGCAAAACTGCAACAAATAACTGACTTATCTTGGTGTACTGAAGACAAACACCCATAGAATACAGAAATTAATGTTAAGCATTGGATACAGGTAGAGATGTTTAATTGCAGGACAATCAAATGACACAATTCTGTGTAAAACACAGACACACACACACACACACACACACACACAAAGCATGTGTTTAAGCATCCCCAGTCACACCTACCAAGTGCATCTTTTTCTGAACCACTTTTTTATGTCTGAATGGTAGTAGGACCAAGACCCTGCCATGATCAGGATCCTCAGTCTCTAATCCCTGGAAGCCATCTTCCTATTCTTTTGCATTTCTCTCTAGAAGGTTTCTTTGAGCTGTAAACCCCATGAATGCTTGATGTTGGCGGCTCATTGATCAGATCAATGAGTTCAGATAATGGCTTGGTTAGCTTTTGAACACAGTATCCCTTCTACCAGAAGACATTCAGGTGAAAACCACCTCCTTTCATATAGTATCAAAAGACGGGAGAAAAGAAAAATGAAAAACTCATGGAGATATGCAAGAAATACAAGATTGTAAATAGTAAATACCAAAGGAAAGGAAAGAGGGTTACCATGCCAGAACTACATTAACTAGCACTTCCTCCAGAAGAAGAAAGTCAGTGTTGCTCTCTATCTTCTTACCCACATAGAATACCAACATTAAAGAGATGATGTGCCTTAGCTATAATTATATGACTCAAGTGTGTCGGCACCTACGATACATGCTAAAAATTCCTGACTTCAAAGGTTCCACTCATTTTACTCTATAATGGCAACATGAGTGCATGATGAAGAGGAAAGAATAAAGACAATAAAGCAGATCAGATTTTTTTAACGTAATTTTTGTATATAGGGTGATGAAAGTCCTTCATGTCACTACAGCTCTTAGGCATATGAAAGTGAAATTAAAGACTATCCTTGTTGAACAATTATGTTACTCTTCTTATCCTATTCTTTTTCACTCAATCTTTGTTCCTCCTATATAAATTAGAATGATCATCAAGTCTCAATACGACATCCTTATCTTTGATAAATTGTTTTCCTTGCCCAGTAAATCTAGCATCTGAATCTTCCTCTGCCAACAGGCTCTGCCTTTCTTCTCTTAGGGAGCATGGTGACAGCCACTGGCCTCACTTGGCTGATCAAGAGCAGCAGTCCCTCCTCCACCTTCAGCCTGTGGGGTCATAATAAAGCCAGCCACACTACAGCTGCCCTCGAAAATATAAAAATATATTTTCTCCACACAGAGCAGACACGGCAGTTGAAGAATCCACTGCTCTAGGAGCCTAAGGGATGCGTGTTGGGGCTGAAACCAAAGTGTGGCTGCATAATTTTGGGACAATTAATATCACCTGATGATGCGTCAGGACAGCATGAGCCCCTCGCACTGCTGTCTTTTCATGCTCTGTGAAGAAGCTGTGCCTGCAGAGGTACAGGAAGGGACTCTGGATCCCCTCAAGTTAAGAGAACTGTGGAGTTAGCCACGCTCAAACTGCAGGTCAGGGAAAATGGGGAATAGAAAACAAGCCCAGAGGTGAAGGAACAGAGGGAATGATAGGACTGACTCGCAAGGAAACTGAAGTTGCTGATGGCACGTCTGCTTCTAAGAACTTGAGAGGACAGACCAGCCTCAGGGATATGACCACAAGAAGCCACCTGGATTGTTTTCTCTGACTTTCTCATTTCCATCTTCTTCCCATCCGTTTTATGCTTTCTCCTTTCTTTCCTTCAATCTTGTGTGATCTTCCCAGTAATCATTTCCACATTCCCTTCTCTTCTCTTTCTTACACCTTAGTTTACACCACATATTGAGTAGAAACCCAAGCAAATGATCGAGTCACTTTGCCGTGACTGCACATGTCACCCGTGTCAGGAGGACTTGCTGCCAGGACTCTGAGACACATTTCCCTCCTCATACCCCCTCTGTTGTATTTCTTACTCCACCCCCTGTTCTCGCCAAAACACAAATCATACAACGACGCTAAGATGTAAGGGTTCTAATGTCCTTGGGAATGGTTTCATGTTTCCATCTGGCAGTGATTTTATATCCATGTCTCATGTTTAACAACTTTTTCAAGAGTTTTGTCACAGTCTCTGGTTGTTCCCTAACAGATTTCTCTTTGCTACATTTCATGTTCAAAATCTTATATAGATGTAAAACAGTGCGAGTGGTGTCTTCTAAATACCAATAGCAGAGTGCATCATCATTGGACAGGCAGGCCGGTGTAACTGGAATTAATCTGATCGTCTCGTCTCCTCCCAAAGGAACAGAAGAGGAAGATGAAGGAGACGACTGTCTTCTGGGGTCTGTGGACGAGTTCTGGTGGTTCCCTCACATGTGGAGCCACATGCAGCCCCACCTCTTCCACAACGAGTCCTCCTTGGTCGAGCAGATGATCCTCAACAAAAAATTTGCCTTAGTAAGTAACTCACTTCTACTGTTGCACTGAATATGTGTGTGTACTGATTAGAGGAATGGCAAGGGTTTATAAGCAAACCTCTTGGAGGCTTTTGGCAAATTGGTACTTTCGGGGCAACTTTCTCTGTGATCATTAAGAAGACTTGGTACTGCCCTTCGGTATGTGGCTTGTGTGTCTGTCTGTATTGGGAACTCATCATATGCTCAATGTTTTCAGGGGTCTAATTTTTTTGAGAGAGAGATTTTTGCTATAGGGCACCTGAAGAGACAAAAAGAGGTGGAGAGAGAGTAAGTGAGAAATCACTCCCCAGCGGGGATGGCCACATTGCAATCCCTTCTTCATTCTCCTCCATGGCATTATCATTAGAACTCATAAATCATGATTCCTGTCCAGAAAGAGCCTCCTACTGTCCTGAGAAGGCAGAAATAAGGGCATTAAGCAGTTCTCCACAAAATGAAATATTCCATAGCCTAATACCAGTACAAGAATAAAACCCACGGTGCAAAGAAATAATTGTCACTGGAAGGTCCGGGACATATTCTTAAGCAAATGGAATTTTAGGTACACCCAATACATCCAAGTTTAGGTATCTGAGTGAATTTGAATTATTGAGGCTAAGGGAAAAGACCCGATAAGTCTTTTCATACCCAAGTCTCATGTTTAACAACTTTTAAATAGTTAAACCGCATGGGTATGAGGTAGTGAAAACTCAGTCTAGAAAAGAAATGAAAATGGAAAAAAAAAATATTTAGAAAACATTGTAAGTTTATATGTTATGTAGCTGGGACATTTGCTTGGCTGAAGCAAGATATAGTTTTATACCACAAGATTAATAATTCAAGACAGTAATATTTATAATAAAAGTAAGTATTTTATAAGGGAAATGCACTAGGGTCCTGAGAGAGGACTGATGCTCCCTTGTGTGGAATTGGTACCCTAGATCAACTGATAAAGCTGAGAAGCTTGAGTAATTGATTCTCACAGTACATTCAATGAATGAAATGTCTATTATCAGCTTTACAAATGGGACAAACATCACTAGGAAAGTAAAATAATATATTCAAACCTCGAAAAAAAATAAGTAATATATACTTCAGCTGCAGAGCTGGGCTTAAGCTTTAGCAAATGGTAATAGTTTAATTTTCAATGATAAAGTAATTAGTAGAGATTTTTATCATAGACTTCCTCACCATCATCAGACATTTAACACGGTTACAGACAAAACTATTAAAATTAATAGTAGTAGAACAATGTTCCTGAAGACATAAAATATTACCAAGGATTGTAGTTTGGATCACATTCTCATCCTTCTTTCAAATACTGTCCTTTCTCTCTCTTTTCCAAGTTCAGCAGAACCTGCTAATTTATATTAGATGGAATGTCTATTGTTAGTTATACAACTTTTTAAATCAGTGAGCATATTAACTAACTTTTACGGAAATAAAGATTATGGTATGAAAATACAATTTATAACATATCAAAAGACTTGCTAGCTTACAGAATAGATCATATTTTTTTCTAGTTTGCTTGCCAACTAGAGAATGAATGAAACCTATCACTTTCATTTCAGTAAAGACACATTAGATTTTTCATTTTATTGCTATTGAACACAAAGTATCATTTTAGTGGTCCTAACAGAAAAGAGCATGCCAGTCAGTTTACACGGTGCTTGTAGACCACTCCTAGGGTGATCCACTCAGAACAGTTTAAGATGTTGGCCGTTACTCAGAGCAGGATGACCAATATGAGGAAGGCTGATCATTTACTTTGTAAAATGGATGGCTGAAGGAACTTGGACAGGACAAAAGATGGAAGAGAAGACTGAGGAGTAGTAACAAAGCTAATACTCAACTTAGAGTACTGGTATGGCCCGAGTATTTATTTTTGTCCAGTTAATTTTATTAACTAAATGTTATCTTTGAGATTACAATTGCCCCTTTACCATTTCATATGTTGTATGTTCAATGTTCAAGTATATCAACATCCTGCTAAAAATAAATTCTGCTATTTAACAAGTTTTATATACATTCCTGTTTTGTGTCAACACTATATTTTATAAGCCTGATGGTTGCATCCTTAAGAGGTTATTGGTAAAGCTGGACAGAATAACATCATGGTTAACGTTTTATGGAAGAGCAACACATTCTACATTCCAAGTTAACCTAAGTTCAGGAATCATCATTATTTCAAAAATAATAGGCTAATCAACTGCAAATCTGCTTGGTTCAATTAATATCTATCAAGATTACATAAAGTATGTCAGGGATTTTGCTAAAATCAAGAAATAAGATGTGCGTGGCATTTTCTATTATCAATTTAGAACTTTTATTTAAAAGGAATTTATACAGTAAGATATTAAACACAATAGTTCATCATAGATATTGCTTTCTCATTTATTACTTGTCAGTAACCTGGTTAGTAATCCATTCTAGAATTTCATGGAGCTAACATTAAACTCAGAGATTTACCATTTCTGAAATTCTATCATTCTCCTTTTTGAAAGTTTGGGATATTTTCAACTTCTACATATTATTATTCTCTATTTATCTGTGATTACTAAAAGTTTTTACACATAATCTATAAAGTTTAATTTGAAAAAAAAAAGTTTTCTTTTAAGTCTGGAAAAAATAAAATAATTTAGTTTACTATGGTATATAAATTTAGTTTGTCTAATTGTCACTTTATCTCATTTTTTCTTTACTTTTTTTTTTTTTTTTTTTGGAGAGGTTTTTGCTATAGGGTACATGTACTCACCAGAAAAACAGAGACAGATAGAAAGCAAGAAATCACCCCCTGGGGGTATGGCCAAGCCGCAATCCTTTCTCCTCCATTCTCCTCTTGGGATCTTGGGCATGCATGCTCATGCGCCCAGAGTGAGTTTAAGCCACCGGATCTGAGACGAATCGTGGTTGACTACATGGGAGTTCAACAACATAACCATTATGCCAACTGCTGGTCCCAATTTTCTTATTTTTTACATTTAATTACTGTATCTCTTTACAGCATACAAAAGAATTTTACCACCATGAATGCACTGTATACTACATCTTAGTCCAGTCAAAGATATTAACACTCACATTATCCTTAACAGAAAATTTTCCACTTTTGTGTTCATTAAATGTTTTGCTTTTCTCTCCATTGATCCCTCCCTCCCACCACCCCTGTTGCCCACCCTCCTCCCACACTGTTTCTAGTATCCATAGTTGCTCTCTCCATGTTTTTGTACTTTCTAATCTTTCAGTTTCTGCAATGGCATGTAGACATTCAGTATATATTAAGTGGGGACATACAGTGCCTCTTTTTCATAGTCTAGCTTGCTTCACTTAGCATTAAATCTTCCATTTTCACCTACTTTTGATAAAATGCCAGGGCTCATTGTTTCTTATAGCTGAATACTATTTCATAGTGTATATGTGCCACACTTTTTCAATCCATTCATCTGCTCTTGGACATATGGGTTGGTTCCATGTTTTAGCAATTATGAATAATGCTGCAATAAACATGGATGTGCACGTGTTATTTTCAGAGTATATTCCTATTCTTTGAAGTAAATAATCAAGAGTGAAATTGCTGGATCATATGGTAGTTCTATTTGTACATTTTTGAGGAATCTCTGTATTGTTCTCCACAGTGTCTGTACTAATTTACATTCCCACCAACTGTATAGGAGAGTTCCATTTTCACCATAGCCTCATCAGCACTAATGATTTTTTTAATCTTTGCCATTCTGACTGGGATTAGGTGATATCTCATTACGGTTTTGATTTGCCCCTCCCTTATGATAAAGGATGTTGAGCATCTTTTCACAAGCTTTTTT
The DNA here is from genome assembly GCF_000334495.1 of Tupaia belangeri chinensis. Lineage (NCBI taxonomy): Eukaryota > Metazoa > Chordata > Mammalia > Scandentia > Tupaiidae > Tupaia > Tupaia belangeri. The sequence goes on from NW_006159859.1 coordinate 1,423,546, forward strand.
GCTATTTGCATGTTTTCCTTGGAGAGTTGTCTGTTTAGCTTATTTGCCCATCATTTAATTAGACTGGTTATTTTTCGGTTGGTAAGCTGCTTGCATTCCCTGTATATTCTAATTATCAGTCCCTTATCTGAGGGAGAGTTTGCAGATAGATTCTCCCATTCGAGGGTTGTCTCTTCCTTTATCTAATTTTATGTTTAGCCCGCCATAAATATTTTGAAAATGTTCTCTTTGACAGAGAAAGAAGCAGAGTAGATAAGCAGATATTTCTGCTTTTTTGCTCTATCATCCATTATAGTATCTCAAACTCCTCCCTCCAACAATTATGGAAATCGTCTAATATTTCTTGTTTATATTGGGCTGATCAGAGTCATTTTCAATTAGCAATTTCTGGAAAATAAACTCATTCTTAGAATTTGCCTCCTTGGCATTTTATTATTATTATTATTTGTAAAGTTTACATTAGGGCATGTGCACTCAACAGAGTAAGAGAGAGAGAAAGAGAGCAAGTGAGAAAACAGGGATGGCCACACTTCAATCCCTTATGCATTCTCCTCTTAGGATTTTGGGCATGCTCGTGCACATGCCCTGCATGTTTTTCAGCCACCAGGTCTGGGACATGAACGGCAGTCATCCATTTATGATCCAGTTGCCTTAACTGCTATGCCAACTGCTGGCCTTGGCATTATTATTATGCCTTTTGTATTTGTTTGTTTTTGAGAGGTTTTTGCTATAGAGCACATGCACTCTCCAGAAAGACAGAGAGAGACAGAAAGTGAGAAACCATGCTTCAGGGGGGATGGCCATGCCACAATCCCTTCTCCTCCATTTTCCACTCATGAGCTTGGGCACACACGTACATGTGCCTGACATGAGTTTAAGCCACCAGGTCCAGGACTCAAACAAGGTCAACTACATGGGAGTCCAGCAACATAGACATTATGCCAACTGCTGGTCCCTGTATTTGTTTGTTTTGTTAGTTGGTTTTTGGTCTTGGTTTTACATACATCCTTTGATCTCTTGTATATGTTTCAAACTTTGGTGTATATGAGAGCCCTGTATTGAGAATTTACTGTACGATTGGAATATTTTTAGAAAGATAATAGACTAATTCTCTTATTAGTCTTACTTAATTCTCATCACAACCTTCCTCTATTAATCTCTATTTTATAGATGACAAAGCTGATATTTGAAGGAGTTAAGTAATTTCCCCACATCACCCCATAGATCTGGCACTGGAATTCAGACCCTTCTGGATGCTAACAACTATGTTAAATCTGTTTTCAAATAATTATAGTCCTTAGGGCAAATTATATTTTGAATACTCTAGCTGTAGACCCTTGGTATATTTCTAGCAATTATCTGACAATTTTTATCAAAATATTTTAAATCTGCTTTTCTAAATTGAAATATCTTATCTCTTATTTTCAGAATTACACACTTTAAATATTTTGAACTCCAGAATGATATTATCATCTCCTCCCCAGAATCTAGCACTCCCATGTATGTGGCAGAATCACAGAACATTAGAATTGGAGTATTGAAGATAGAGACAAGGAGGGAAAGATCAGAAGAAGCTAGGCAACTTGGATTACTATTGAGGTAGTCAAAAAAGAGAAAATAAAGGCCACGCTTAACTAAACCAGTGGAAGTGGGATTATAGAGAAGAGATACGTGAAAACTATCTCTATGATAGAATCTGTAGAGATTTTTTATCAGATGTGTTATTTGGGAAGCAAAAGGGAATAACTACTAAAAATAGCATCAAGGTTTGAGAGGTATATTTTTCTATCTGTGTGTATTTATTTAACACTTTGCAAATATGATCTACCTTTTTTTTTTTAGAAATTCTATGTTTCACTTACATGGAAATAACGCCCCCTCTTCTGCCCACATTTACAGTGGTATAGAATTTATTCCCATTTAGGTTAAACTTTTGAAACATTAAATTTAACACATTAATCTTTTTTTTTGAGAGAGATTTTCACTGTAGGGTGCATGCGCTCGTCAGAAAGAGAGAGACATAGAGACAGAAAGCGAGAAATCACCCCCCAGTGGGGATGGTCACGCCGCAATCCCTTCTCCTCCATTCTCCTCTCAGGATCTTGGGCATGCACGCACACACGCCCGGCGTGAGTTTTAAGCCACCAGGTCCAGGACACGAACCGAACCGCGGTCGACTACGTGGGAGTCCAGCGACATAGCCATTAAGCTAACTGCTGGTTCCCACATTAATCTTAATATTAAACTTTTGAAAGTGGTTTTACTACTCTAGGAACTTGGAACCCCTTTCTTTCTAAATTTCTTTCCAGATTACCTTCTTTTTTTTTTTTTTTTGGAGAGGTTTTTGCTATAGGGCACATGCGCTCGCCAGACAGACAGAGAGAGAGCGATAGAAAGCGAGAAATCACCCCCCAGAGGGGATGGCCACACCGCAATCCCTTCTCCTCCATTCTCCTCTCAGGATCTTGGGCAGGCACACACACGCGCCTGGCGTGAGTTTAAGCCACCGGGTCTGGGACGCGAACCGCAGTCGACTACATGGGAGTCCAGCGACATAGCCATTCCGCTAACTGCTGGTCCCCAGATTACCTTCTTTTCCATCTTATGGCAAGACCACATACTAACAAGATAAAGATTGTAGAAAAGGATTCCTCAAGGCCTTTCCCCATTTCCTCTAACAGAAATACTAGATCTCATCTCAAGGACATGTATCTAGTGACCTAAACCTTTGTACAAAGAAAGATAAATTTAGCACATGTATTACATGAAAAGAGTTTCTTACTGCTCAAATTTATATAGAAACAAAATGACTTTAAAGTCTATGTGAATTCTCTTAGAGACTCTTACTGATAGGGTGGACTTAGACATGGGATGGGGATTGAAGAGGGTCTATTCCCAGTTCCATGCATGCCGCTCTTGAATTTCGACTCTTCTCTCCTTTCACATCTTCTGTTTTATAATCTCCCACTCCATGTTCCAAGTCATTGGATTATTTAGGTCAGTTTTTTCTTTCATACTACCTTTTGCTCCTTTTCAAAATTCCCATTTCCACTTCACTTCTAAACCTGGATCCCAATAGCAGCCTGCAAAATAACCTCCAATTCCCTGTTCATTTCCTTTAATTAGTGTTCAAATAAGGGAACATTATACAACTCAAAATTCTTTTGTTCCCTGCATATAAAACTAAACTTATATTTTAGTTATAAATCTTCTTCACTCTTTCTCAGAAATGTAGGAAGATAAACTGTTGAGCTGCAAATATTTAATAGGCATGGTGCTTCATGCTTTCCACACACCCTCAACATATCCTCACAACCACCTATGAGGCTGGTTATTCTGTATTAAAAATGCAGAAAATGAGGCTTACAGACTTCTTACAATGTTCCAAACATTGGGTGCCGTCTGTGAGCCAGGGTCAGAATTTTATCCCAGGTCTGTCAAGCTGCAAAGCCCATGGAACCACCATGATTGGAAGAATTAAAAGTTGCTATACTATTGACGCTGCTATTGATTGTTGTAACACGGTCTCTTGATCAAAATGTTATTATTTCACTAAAGAGTTGTATTTTAAAAATAAATTCAGAATATGAAAATAAGCTTTTACCAGAATTTTTTCTTAAATGGCTGTTTATAGGATTTACTTAATTTATCATATTTATACAATCTGCTCCATGAGTGTAACTGTCTAGGTGGCATTTATAAATACCAGAGGATGTGCAATAGTTAAAACAAGATCGATGTCACCTTTTCTATTCTTTCAGGGATACCAAACTTCAATTTAAATTAATACAATACAGACTTAAAGATTCCTAGTCTAATCGACCTTTTATAGTTTCAGAGAGATTAAATATGTTTGAAAGTATTCTGTGAATTCAAGACTATCCGTGAATTGTTTAATAGCTTTATTAACTTTCAGAGACCCCAAAGGTTCATACTAAACTCATTGTTTCAACCTCTGAGAAAAGCTAGGCTAAATTACACTTTCCAAATCCACCACTGTGTCTCCAGATCTTTTTTAGTTATTTGCTACAGAATTTAAAAATTGGCTTCATAAATTCATTTTTTTTTAAATTTCTGCAAAGCCCTCTTGTGTTTACTTGAAGAAATCTTAGCAATTCAAAAACATTAACCTGGCTTGGGGAGAGTATAAGTATTTACATCATTCTTTTGAGTATTCTCACAAAAGTGCATTCTTTAATGGTGTGTTTACTTATGAAACACTCAACAAAGATATGAGACACTTCAAAAATTTTGAAGGGAACTCTAGAAGAAAACAACATGAAATTGTACTTGAGATAAATTACATAATTATTAGGGAAGACTGGGAGAAAATCTGTTACTCTCCCTCAAACAGTTCTTTTCTAAGAGGTTACAAGTGAAAAGGAAGGTTAAAACTAAATATGCATACCATTAGTAACTCTTTTACAATGCTAGTACTGAATTTTGTTTCTGGAATTTCATAATCCATTAAGCTTCACAAAATGTCACTTGGGTTTTCATATAAATCAGCTGCTGACTTAGGGTAGTCCTGGAAAGGGACTATGTGGCATCAAGGAATGGTTTTTGTTGATGTCATTTGCTATGGCACTTCCAAATTTATGGTACATCAAAAGGTGCTCCTTATCTCCCATTTTATACATAAAAATCAACTATTGGGTTCCTGGCTCACTGATCATTTCATTGTCACAGGTTTGGCTATTTTTGGATATGGGAAGAATAAGATTATTTTCTCAATCTATAGTTAATTAACACTGTAAACTCCTTTCTAGATGGAGTAACTTCACAGGGAAAGATCACATTTCTGTTTTATGAGTTACTGCAATGCAAATCTCCTTTGCAAGATATCATTATTAATACCTTGAATACCTTTATCCAAAGTCTTCTGTTACTTTTGTTATGGTAGGCATACTTTTTATTATCCAAACTGAGAGACAAAGTATATCTCCTTCTGGAATTCCATGGGAATATCACCAGCCGAGGATAAGTCTCAGGTTCCAGAATATTTTTTAGGGTCTCATTTTATAGGCACGATTGACTGAATTAGTCAGACTGTTATCTGGCTCAAAGCCTCCTCTTTCTAATTAGATGGTTGATCTTTCTGGCATGGCCATCTTGAGTCACCTTATTAACATAAACTCAGATATTGTTAGGGGGCTCATCGTAACAAATTCACTTATATCACTTAGAAAATTCTGAGAATTTAAGAATATCTCCCAGAAATCAGAGATAAAGACCAGTCAAATATTTTGTTATACAATAACTGTCAACAGAGGTGATTTTAAACCTTTAAACCAAATCTGTTAGTAATAACACGATCATCACAGAAGTTTTTTCAGTACCAGTCAGCAAACATAAATTTATATTATGAATAAAAAAAAGCACTATTTTAGTAAACTGGAAAGATTATCTAGTGGCCGAATCTATAAATATCCACCAAGTTATATACATGCACTTGTCATATTTAAGGAGATTAATGTTTCCTTAAATATATAGAAAGAAAATAATATATATTACTTTAAGGTTAGATCAGGATTAGAAATAAGGCAGTCATGTTTAACATCTGAATATAAGATTACTTTTAAAGCCATAGTATTATCTTAAAGAATCATAGAGTTTTCCATTTGAATTTTAAGCACTACTTGTAAACCTCTTTATTTCATAATTAAAAAAATTAAAAATCAGATTCCTATGCTACAGTAATTCTTTCAAGATTTTTCATTTCAAACTATATTGTGAATACCATCATTTATCATAAGAACATATTCTAATCTTTAACAATCTTAGCATGTAGCACCAAACCTTAATTCCCTAACCTAGAGTTCCTGACCTGCCTGGTTTTGTTCTAGGTTAAGAAGTCATCTTCCTTGGAGTAGTAATGTTACGTTAAAAGCTTCTACCTTCATTCTCAAAACAGAAATTGCTCCTGTCATCTAGGAAACAATGCATACATTTCTTTATGAAATAAGATCTTAATCACAGCTTTTAAGGAAGCCACGTAAAAATGTAGGAAAAAAAAAGTGTTTTCTAGAAACAACTTCAAATGTAAATACAGGGAAATTTTATCTTAAACTAATGTAAATTGTAAGTATAAATTCTCAGTACTATGAGATAGTTAACCAAAGCGTGAACTTCAATATACCAAGGAAATGAAACATTCCAATCAAAATGAACTGCTGAAAAGCATTTGGAAGTAATTCCAAATTATGTTGTAATAAAGTTTTATTTTTTTCACCACAGAGTGCAGAATGTCTGTTTCATTTCCTTGTGAATTTTTAAAATTTATATTAGTTTGCATTACTTGCTAATCTGTGAAATAGGAAAATAGGTAATGGGTCTCCCAGTCATTAATGGAAATTAAAAAAGGTTCTTCTAGTCAGATAGATTGAAATAAAGACAAACATTAAAAGTAATGTACCATTCTTAATTACTAGTAAGAGTCTAAATAAAGAATTATTATCAAGACAGTAATAACCAATGATTTCTTCAGTAAGGAAATTGTGTTGCTCAAATACCTAAATGGTGATTTTTTTTTCCTTTATTCTTTTAGTTTTGGGGGAATTTTTTCTTCTTCTTTTTTTCTTTTTTCTTTTTAGATGTTTGCCAGAGGGCACATGTGTTCACTGGAGAGAAACAGAGGGAGACAGAAAGTGAGAACTCTCTCCCCTCCCCAAGAGAGGATGACTACAATGCATTCCCTGTTCCTCCATTCTTCTCTTGGGGTTTTGAGCACATAGACACATGCACCTGGCATGGTTTTCAAGTCACTGGATCTGGGACTCTGAATCTACCATGTAGAATCCAGCTCCTTAACTACCAGGTCACCTGCTGGCCCCAGTTTTAGGGGGAAATTTTCTGAGGACTACAGTGTCACTCTTTGCTTGATAAATTATATTAGGTCATTGGGAAAGTCATGACATATTTTTCCATGTTTTTCTATGCAAAAATGCATCCTGACTTTTCTGACAGCCCAAAATTTATTATAAGTACATATTTTATATATACATACACACTACACACACAAACACACACACTTCAGGTTGCTGTGCTGAGAATGGTTTGGAAAAAGGCAAAAGCAGGAATAGAAGCCTCTGCTAGAAGGCCATAGGATTAAGATTTATTGAGCCAAGGTGATGATGATCATGATAGAAGTAGAGAAAGTACATAGATTTGAGAAAAAGAAAGATAGGCAAACTTCTTTAACTTTTTTTGTATCCCTCTGTAGCATATTTCTCAAATTCAATCTATTTAGCAGCCTGGTACTATGGTTCTCTGTCTGTGAAATTGTTCTTTGACATAAAAAAGGCTATGACTCATTTAAATAAAGCCTATTTAAATGGAACTTCTGAAGATTTTTCCAAGCGCTAGAAAAATACAAAGAGAAAAATAAAAATAATTCAAGAAAAAAAAGAAAAAGGCATGTCACTCACTGAACCCATGGATGTTCTTTTTTTAAAAGACATGCTTCATTTCTCTGGGCCTGTGCAATTTTCCTCTGTGCCAATGAGACTGTATCAGGGTTCACGAGCCATCTCTGGTGGAGAATAACGATTATACAGAATTGTTCAACGCTGCCTCCAAAACAATACTGACTTCATATTGATTTATATTTAAAGTTGATAGAACCTGAGCAGTACCAGCTAAATAGAAGCATTGTGACATGTGATTGTTTATTCTATGAGTCATGTGTATGTGTGTGTGTGTGCGTGTGTGTGTGTATCTGTGCACTTTGGAAGCTCATTTGTTTTTCTTTTAATGGAACTCATTTTATTTATAAAAATTTTATTTCAAATCACCTAAGTTCCCTCAATATTTAGCTCTGTCTACTTTCTACTTTCACTAGAAAGACCTCGAGTCAAAGAAAATCGCTCTATAGAATTTTACTACATTATCCAATCAAAAGTGGGTACTTCTGAGGTTGGGATATTGTTTATTACTGGCTCACATGCTGAGAGATCAACACAAATGTGACAGATTTGATAGAAACTGTGAAGCAGACAAAATCCTGTCAACAGGTTGGTGAACTTGCAGGGAGACTTGAGTGTCATTGTCATTTGTAGCAAGTGTTTGTTGTTGACTTGTTGAAATTATGAGCAGTAGAAAAATAGGTGGCTAGGACAAGGAAGCACCAAATGGAAACTTTCTAATTTTTTACTAAAATCACTAGTCCTGTTTTGACACCTCTCAAACACAAATATATCAGTATCACGACTAGTGGAGAAAGCTATCAAGCTTCATGAAGTGTAGAGCTCTTAATATTTACCACTTTAATCTTACCGTGCAACTAAGTACAGTCATACTTTGAAGGTACTGCAGGTTCAGTTCAAGACTACCACTATAAGTCAAATATCACAATAAAGCAAGTCACACTTAGTTTTTGGCTTCCCAGTACATATAGAAGTTATATTTACACAGTACTATCACCTATAAATGTGAATTATATCTAAAAAAAATGACATTATGCCTTAACAAAAGTACATAACAATTTAAAACTGCTTTATTGTTCCCCCAAAAAATGTCAGCAACCATCTGAACCTTCAGCAAGTAGTGATTTTTTGCTAGGTGGAGGTCTTGCCTTGACATTAATTTAGGCTGCTGACTGATCAGGTTGGTGGTTGCTGAATGGTGAGGTAGCTGTGGCAATTTCTTCAAATGACAAAGATGAAGTTTGCCACACTGATTGAATCTTTCTTGCACAAAAGATTTTTCTGTAGATCATGATGCTGTTTGACACCATTTTATCGACAGTAAAACTTGTTTCAAGATTGGAATCAGCCTTCCCAAATTCTGCCACGACTTTTTCAACTAAATTTATGAAAGACTTTAAATCCTATGTTATCATTTCAACAACACAACACTGATGGCATATTTACCAGAAGTAAATACTTTCAAAAAAAATTCTTTCTGTTTATTTTTAAAGTATATTTATTTATATTCTCCATGAATGAGAGAGACAGAGATAGAGACAGGGAGACAGAACCCCCCTCTTTAGCCAGCCATCAATCATGGGCAAGCATGTGTTCACCATAATCAGAGAGGACTCAAGCCTGGAACCTTCCCACATGGGTCAGCCTTGCAGAGCACCACGTTTTACTGCTGTCTTACCATCTACCTTCTAAATCACTTTCTTTGCTCATCTATAAGAAACAACTTATTCATTAAAGTTTTATCATGGCATGGAAGTAATTCAGTTCCATCCTACTTTTAGACTTTACTTCTAGCTCTTTTTTTTTTTTTTTAACCACATCTGCAATTACTGACTCCATCAAAGTCTTGAACCCCTCAGAGTCATTTAGGAAGGGCTGGAATCAACTTTCTCCAAAATCTCATTAATGCTGCTATTTTCACCTCCTTCCATGAATTATGAATGTTCTTAATGGGATAAAAATGGTGCATCATTTCCAGAAAATATTCAGTTTGCTTCACTCAGATCCACTAGAGGAGTCACTATCCATGGTGTTTTCAACCTTATGAAATGTATGTCTTCAACAATAAGACAGGAAAGTAAAAATTGCTTCTAGATCCATAGGTGGAAGAATGGGAACTGTGTGAGTCAGCCTGAAATCAACATTAATCTCCTTGTACATCTCCCTCAGAGTTCTTGGGTGACCAAGAGCATTGTCAACAAGCAGTGAAATTTTGAAGGGAATATTTTATTTTCTGACAATAGATTTTAGCATGAGGTTTTAAATATTCAGCAAATCATGTTGCATACAGATGTGTCACGATCCAGGTTTTGGTGTTCCATTTAAGAGGTACAGGCAGAGTAGATTTAGCATAATTCTTAAGGGCTGTAGGATTTTTGAAATGGTAAATGTGCTTTGGCTTCAATTTAAGGTCATCAGCTACATTCACCCCTAACAAGAGAATCATCTGTCCTCTGAAGCTTTGAAGCAGATATTGACTTCTCATTTCTAGCTATGAAAATCCTAGATGGCATCTTATTTCAAAAGCTCTGCAAGGCTGACCCATGTGGGAAGGTTCCAGGTTTGAGTCCTCTCTGATTATGGTGAACGCATGCTTGCCCATGATTGATGGCTGTCTAAAGAGGGGGGTTCTGTCTCCCTGTCTCTATCTCTGTCTCTCTCATTCATGGAGAATATAAATAAATATACTTTAAAAATAAACAGAAAGAATTTTTTTTGAAAGTATTTACTTCTGGTAAATATGCCATTTTAAAAATCTATTGTTTTGTTGGCCTCCTTCATCAATGGTCTTTATATCTTCTGCAGCTTCTACACAAGCACTTGTTGCTTCACCTTGAACCTTTATATTATAGAGAAATCTTCTTTCCTTAAACCTAATGAACCAACCTCTCCTACTTTCAAACTTTTATTCTGTAGCTTCCTCACTTCTCTCAGCCTTTGTAGAATTGAAGAGAATTAAGACCTTGCTTTGGGTAAGGATTTGGCTTAAGAGAATATTGGAGCTGGTTTGATCTTCAATACAGAGCATTCAAATATTATCCATATCAGTAACAAAGCTGTTTTGCTTTCTTATTATTCATGTCTTCTCTGGAATAGCATTTTTAATTACCTTTAAGAACTTTCTGTTTGCATTTACAGTTTGGCTAATTATTTGTCTCAAGAGGACTAAGGTTTTAGACTATCTTGAAGACCAAAATATCTTGGTCTTCAATGTGATTTTCTCACTAAACTTAATAAGGTCTAGCTTTTCATTTCAGGTGAAAGATATGAAACTCTTCATTTCACTTGAACACTTAGAGGCCATTGTAGAGGTACTAGTTGTCCTAATGCCAGTGTTGTTGTGTCTCAGAGGATAGGGAGGACTGAAGAGAGGCAGAGATGGAAGAATGGTGGTTGATGAAGCAGTCAGAACATACACATATATTGATTAAGTTTGCAGTTTTATATGAGCACATTCATAGCATCCCAAAGCAATTGCAATAGTAACTTCAAAGACCACTGATCACAAATCACCATAATAGGTACAAATAATCTTCAGACAGCTCATGGAAAATATGTATTATGAAAAGCCTATGCATTGATTTCAATTTTTTTCCTCCAAATAAACTCATTTTTAATTCCATTTTTCCATGAATTTATTGAGGTTTTCTCACATAGTAATAATGAAAAAGCTTTAAATAGTTCAAAAAATACCAAAATGTGACACAGAAACACACAGTGAGCACATACCATTGGAAAACTGGCACCAACAGATTTGGACATAGGGTTGCTGCAGACCTTCAATTTGTGGAAAATGCACTGTCTGCCAAGTACAATAAAGCAAAGCACCATAACACAAGGCATGCCTGTAATGATAGCTTTAAACGAATTTGAAAACCCTTGAGTGAGACTAGAATAAAGGTACATGCTCAGTCTAAGTAATGTTTGCTTGGTTTTAGGAGCATGGCATTCCTACCGACATGGGCTATGCAGTTGCCCCTCACCATTCAGGTGTCTACCCTGTGCATGTTCAGCTCTACGAAGCCTGGAAGAAGGTTTGGAATATTAAAATCACGAGCACAGAAGAATATCCACATCTGAAACCGGCTAGATACCGGAGGGGCTTCATCCACAAAAACATCATGGTAAGCTTTGTCTGGTGTATGTAGGGTACTAGTAGTTCTGCCAGATTTACATTTCTCATTTGAAGAAGAAAAAAACAAATGAGAAGAGGGAATGTTAAAAGTAGAACTGTAGGGGGAAAAATCCATGCTACAGGAAGCATATCTGTCAAATCTAAGCAAAGGAGGTTTTCATTTAAATTTCTTCTTTTCAATTCTTCAAAAATAACTTTAAAATGTTTTCTTTTACCAATACACCGGTGGTAAGCAGTCACTGATGTTAAAGTACTAAGAAAATATTACATCTAACTTAACAGATAATGTTTAGAAGCCATCGTGTCTTCAAAAAATTTATTTAGCACATGAAACTAATACAAACTGCCTTTATACTAGCCATATTGCCCTTTTACAAGACAGTCGAACTATGCCAAGCTAAAAAAAATTCAGCTACTTGCAGCAAGAAGCCACATGTGAAGTCATGCATAATCATTAACACATGGTTACACATAGACTACAAATAACAGATGATATTAATTAAATCATTTATATTCATTGCCTAATTCTCTCCAGAGCTTCTCTGTTTTGTTTGCTTTGTTTTGTTTTACATACTGGTGGCAAATGTATATTATCAAAATACATTATTATTCCATACTTTATGAGACATCTCAAAGTAATTAAATCCTAATTGTCTTTGTCCAAATGGCTGCTGCTATCACAGTATACCACATATTGGATAATTTATGAAAAATGGGAATTTAGTTAGCTCATGGTTCTGGAGGCTAAGTAGTCCAGGATCAAGGGGCTACACCTGGGAGGGTCTTCTTGCTGTGTCATCCCATGGCAGTAGTGCAAAGGCAGGAGAGCATGCTAGAGCAAGTGCAGGAGGGGACCAATTTGGCTTTTATAAAAAGCCCACTCATACAAAAAGCCAACCAACTCCCACAATAACAAAAATAACCCATTCATGAGGGCATTGACCTAATCACCTCTTATTAGACCCCATCTCTCCACTGTTGCATTGAGGACTATGTTTGCAACACATGAACTCAGGGAACACAGACTTAGCATTAATCTTTTTCCAAATCATAAAATTCAAGTAAAGTGCTGATAAAGCTAGAAATGAGCCTCCTAAATTTAGGTTTGTACACTAGGAAGGAACATCATGAAGAAGAACACTATGCAAGGAGCTGCCATAGCTCTCTGTCAAACTGATATGTTTGAACAGATGTCTGCCCTCAAGAATTAGGTGTGACTGACTTTTTTCAGACACTTTTCCAATGTCTGCAAAAATTAGAGAGTGGATAATGACATTTAACTTGGACCAATCCCCTCTTGACTTTTCCCTCAATAAAAAGATGTTGTAAAGGCTAAATGGGGACATAACTGCCACATTTTATCCCGTCCTGCCCTTCCTCTGTTCTGAAAATGAACTTATACTGTGCCTCAAGCTGCCAACCTTCTGCCCAGAGAGAGTCTAGAAGTCCTGGGTTGTGTTAATAATTTAAAAATATTCAATGGTCTACTGTCATTTTAAAATCATGTAGTCTTAGTTGAATAGCAAACTTAAGTCTCTAAAGACTTTAGTCAGTGTTCTCTTTTGTTTTTGTTTCTCTCTGTACTGCCAAAGAGCCTGCTTGGATATGTCCCATGAGATGTGTTCATTTTTCAGTTCTCCTGAAAATACATTTTACCTGTATTATAAATGCATGACTCTTGCAAGTAATAAAGGTTCTAATAGATTTCTTGTTTTGATAGAACTGTCCCTGTGGTTCCATTTTTGCAGCAATCCATGGAAACTCTATATTTGGTTTGTGGGCTCTTGGATGAGAATTTGCAGTTGGGAAATGTTCGGCAGGCAGTTGATTATGCAGTGAGAGAGAAGACAGGGCTAGAAGCCATCCAAATAGAAGTGCGAGTAAAGATCTCAAGAGCTAATATGTCTTCCTTAAAAGAGATGGCAAAGAGTAGGGAACTGAGGAATGAGCTTTAGGTCACACCCATGTTTTGTTGTGTGACATGAGATACTTTTGTTGAATGATCCATTGACAAATCAAATCAGACCTTATTATCTTCCCATCAAACCAGCTGTTGATTATGCAATCCCTAATCCATTCTATTATTCAGACATCACAATAACCCCCCCCCTCTTCCAATCAGTCTCCATATTACAACAATAATCTCATTACTGGGCTGACCCCATAGTCTAATGGTTGAGGAAACCAGATCCCACATGGCCGAACACATGGGTTAAATATTAGCCCTGGCAGCTCATATGTTCATGTGCCCAAAATTCTGGCAGGATATAGAAATGGAAGAAAAAGGATTGCAGCATGACCACACCCCAATGGGAGTGTTTTCTCCCTCTAATTTCCTTTCCCTTTATCTCTCTGTCAAACACACATGCCTTCTGGTAATTAAAATGACTAATTAATATTTTTTAAATTTCCTTTCCCACAGCCACCATCTTAACTCCTTGCCTTGACACTCATCTTCTAACTGTGGTATTGGTTCCTACCTTGTCTATTTCCAGCTACCATTACCATCCCTCCCCACTGTAGTCTATCCCATGGACAGTGCCAATCTTTTAATCTTTCTAAAATGGTGCCTTCATCCTGGTCTTACCAACATTGATTAGTTCTACAACCTGGACCAACTGTACCTTTCTACTTTTTACTTCCCATAGACTCATTCCAACTAAAAGGTGCCTACAACAGTATTGTGTTTTTCATGCTTTTGTCATACTTTCCACTTCGACTGACTTTCTGCACATATCTATTCCCTTTATTCTTCAATATCAAACTTCATGGCTCATACAATTGAATGTAAATCACCTTGATATATAGCAGCTCAATACCTAATTCAAGCCTTACTGGTCTTACTCTCTTCTGTATTCTTATAACACGCCATCTTGTAATGCCACCAGGAACAAAAAGGCCAACGAGAATAAAGATGTATGAGTCATAACCAGAACCTCTGGACCTCCAGTCATATTGCATTTTCAATGAGGCACTTTTTATCTTTATTTGGAAAACCAGGACTCTTTACTTAAACTCCTGGTTGTAAAAGTGAAACCTTGAAGCAAATAGATTGCACATCCTGACTACCTACTTACAATGTCTAATGGAGACACACACTGGTAGAGATTCCCATTAATCATGCTGACAGCACCCTAGGTGGTCTTCACCAGTAACTCCGAGAGGCATTTGTTGGAAGCTGCTCCTGGTTGAGATCTTAAGTATAGAATATTGGCAGTTGCTGTTAGTTGAGGTCTTAAGTACAAAATAATGGCTTTAGGTCCCACTGGCCAAGATTTGTCTTAACTGTGGCTTTCATAAATACCTCCCAGTTATTTTTAGCAACGATAAGGTATTCAGGAGTTCATCAGTGTCCCAAAGTTGGAATTTGATAGTGTTACAACTGTGTCTAGAGGGCAGTCCACAGGAGAATGCCTAAAGGGTCTCTTACTCCTCTCTAGCATGAGAGAGTTGTTTCAAGAAATAAGTTCAGTCCCTCGTAGCGTTGCATTCGAAGAGCAAAAGAATGAATATGACCCTGATCACACTCCTGGTTGTCTCAGCCTCCTGCAGTGGTTCACTGACTCTCCTAGGGTTCACAGCTACACTTACGCTCTTAACAGGAGTGTTCTTCTAGAAACCAGGGTACAGAGTCGGACACTGCCTCTATGGTGTGATAAACTCAAATAATTTGAGAAGTAGATAAAACTTGAATTTCTTTTCACTTCCAGCCCCATTTTTCATAGAGTCACCTCAGCAGTCAAGTCCAAGGACAACTCAGTATGTGTTCCATAACTTTGCAAGTGAGATATTCAAACTGAATCATAAAAGTGATTCAGTCAGAATCACACTCTTAAAATGTAACACAAAGCTAGCATTAATCACAGGATGGCATTTTACTATTTAGCTTTGGAGTAGTACACCTTCCCTGGCTGTATCTTAAAACCTTCAAGAGTAGAAAATGTGCATCTTTGTGTTCTGCCACATGGACTAGCATGGAACTAGCATATGGAACCGACATGAAAGCGTGGAACTCACTCTATGCTCATCCATAGTAGTGCCACTAACTTAGAGTTAGTTCCAACGCTAGGGGAATAAGTATTTGTTAAATAAATGAATAACTAAGAAGGACTTTCAAAAGTTAATAAGAGTGAGAAAACTGAAAGTACAAGTTTACTTTGATGCAAAAAAGGTTGAATTCATGCATACTTTTCTCATAATATATTTATTTTTTATGAACTTTTTGAGGACCTATCATAAAGTTTTACTAACCAGGAAAATGGCATTTCTAAGAATAGTTGGAAATATGCTTAATCAATAATTCAATTAGAATGGATGCCTTGCATTTAATTCTTTGTTATGAATTTCATACTTAATATTACGGGAATGCATACTTTTAAAATAGATATTACCACAACTAATACTCTGTGTTTTCAACTAAAGTTCATTTAACTATCTCTTCAACATACAATAGCCTATGTATGATGTTTGCCAATTTACAAAAATAAGGATGTGATTTTTACCAATTTACCAAAATAAGGAAGATATTTAGAATTTTGACTTTTATAGTGATATAAAATGTATTGATTGAGCTGAGGATTATATTTTAATAAAACTTTCCATGAATTAGATTAAAATTCATTACAATACATAATCAAACTAAAGAAAAAAGAACTAACATATTCATATAGGGTTGCAAAACA
This sequence comes from Tupaia belangeri chinensis, assembly GCF_000334495.1. Lineage (NCBI taxonomy): Eukaryota > Metazoa > Chordata > Mammalia > Scandentia > Tupaiidae > Tupaia > Tupaia belangeri. The sequence goes on from NW_006159859.1 coordinate 1,439,787, forward strand.
CGGAAAATCCTAGAGAGATAATATTTTGAAAGCCTTTATTGAACCAAAATGTGCTTTTTTAAAAAATTATTTTATCTGGGAACCAGCAGTTAGTGTAATGGCTATGTCGCTGGACTCCCATGTAGTTGACCACAGTTCATGTCCCGGACCCAGTGACTTAAAACTCACACCGGGCGTGTGTGTGTGCGTGCCCAAGATCCTGAGAGGAGAATGGAGGAGAAGGGATTGCAGTGTGACCATCACCCCTGGAGGGGTGATTTCTCGTTTTCTGTCTCTCTGTCTCTCTCTGTCTGTCTGGCGAGCGCATGCGCCCTATAGCGAAAACTTCTCAAAAAAAAAATTTTTTTTTAAGTTATTTTATCTAACTTTATTTATTCTTATTTATTTATTTTTATTTGACCAGAGTGGGGGAGGAGGGGGGTGAAGAGAGAGAGAAAAAGTGAGAATGCAAGCAGCCAGGTCCAGGATTCCAACCGTGGCCAGTGCCCGTTAACCACCACACCACCTGCTGGCCTCCCAAATGTGCTTTAAGAGTTGAGACAAAAAATGGAGATCAATTTACTTTGAACAATAAGCTGAGGACCTGCCCATATGTGATTCTGTAAAATGTGTAGCTTTCCAAAGCATATTCTCTAATTTTCTGCTACTTCAAGTGTATAGTGCCAGGCACAAGTTATCATGAAGTCCTTACATAAGAGTTAGCTGTAGACTGTGCCATTTGTACATTCTAGTTCACACTGCCTTTTATAATTGTATTGATGTTATACCAGGAAAGCTGTCAAAAAAAATTTTTTAAGTCCCTATCACAAAAGTGTATAATTGAAGCAAATAGGATGAAAAGAAGACCTTTTACTGAGTGACTTCTTATCATTTTGTTTGTGACACTGTCTAAAAATTACTAACCAAATGAATAACCCTCTTCTAACTTTTGGAACCGACAGGCATCACACTTAGAAAGTGTGTCAATTACTGTAGCCTGCAGTAGTCCTTTCAGACTAGAGCAGATACTGTGAATTGCGTTTCAAATATTTGTTCTAATTTGAAATGTCATTTCCTAAGAAGAACATTAAGTTGGTAATTGAATTCATTTCTAATGCAGGTGAGAAGTGTTATACTTAACATTTTTGCCTACTAGAATTATAATTTGGTACAGGCAATTCCAATTTTTTAAAGTCTTGTTTTTGCTTTTTTTATTATTATTATTTCTTAAGATGCTGGACTATACTAGTTTCCTAACAGAACTACTGATTTTGAGAGTTAAAGTAAATAACCAGCTAAAATCATGCAAAGCCTATTTTAGTTTTAAGACATTACAGCTTTCCTCACTATTCCTTCTGTTCCAATATCATCCTGTCTTTCCAGAGCATGAAGGTTTTCCAGTCCCTAGTTAGGGCTGAATAATGGCCCCAGCTTGTGTATCACCTCCCAGGAGAAAAATGTTTAAGTTTCAACAATTAATTGATTGAAAAGAACTTTTTCCTAACTTGTTCATTTTTCCTTCAGGTCCTCCCAAGACAAACATGTGGGCTTTTCACCCACACAATTTTCTACAAAGAATATCCAGGAGGCCCTAAAGAACTAGACAAGAGTATCCAAGGAGGTGAACTTTTCTTCACAGTGGTCCTCAACCCAGTAAGTACTTTTAGTTATTCTCCAGAAAAGCAATGAACATGACAGCATGGATGAAAATGTACCCTGACGAAGAGACTAGGACTGAGTACTTATTAGCCAGAATCAATACGCAGTTCTAGCTCTAAGGCAGTAGTAAAATCTCAGTGGAACCACACCTAGACACAGGGACAAACAAAACTGTAAGTCACAGTTACATGAGGAACTTACAGCAGGATCAGGGAAGTGCCCCAGCAGATCCTTCTGTGTACTGGAGAGTGGGCAGAATTCAGAGATTCTTGCTCTTATGGAGAACAAACTCAACCACTAAAACACTTCTGTATTGACTGAGGATCATTTTTTTCATTAGAGTGACTATTAACACTACTATTCTTTTTCACCCCCTATTCAAAGCAGATGTATAAAAAAAATGGCAGAGGGGGGACCAGCAGTTGACGTAATGACTATGTCACTGGACTCCCACGTAGTTGACCGCGGTTCGCGTCCCAGATCTGGTGGCTTAAAACTCACGCCGGGCGCGTGTGTGTGCGTGCCCAAGATCCTGGAAGGAGAATGGAGGAGAAGGGATTACAATGTAGCCATCCCCCCTGGGGGGCGTGATTTCTCGCTTTCTGTCTCTCTGTCTCTCTCTGTCTGGCAAGCACACGTGCCCTATAGCAAAAACCTCACCAAAACAAATGAAAAATAAAAAAAAGAAAAAGAAAATGGCTGAGGAAATAGCAAATATGCTTTTATGTCTTACATTCACATTAGACCTTATCCTGCTAGGGAAAGGCTGAGGAGGAGAACCCTGTGCAAGGAGCTGCTGCTCTTCCTGCTTTACTTAACAATTGTATGCTGATTCTACAATGACCCATTTGCACATATTTCCCCTGGAGGCAAGCATTATGAAATTGTGCAGCAAAGGGAGCACTAATTGAATAAGTTGGGTACAAAAAAGATGGGATTTTAATTTCCTTCTGAAAAATTCCTCCCATAAAAATAGAAAAGCTAAGTTTACTTATCTGATGTATGAGTTTACCCCTGGTATTAGCAATATCCAGGATGAAGGAATGTAATTATATTCAAATGTGAAAAAATAAAATTTTTCAGTAGAAAAGTTGAATAAGATAGGAATCCATGGGACCAGTAGGTGGCATAGTAGTTAAGGTGCTGGACTCCCATATGACCAACTGTGGCTTGAGTCCCAAACCTAATGACTTGAAACTCACAGCGGATGCATGTGTGTGTGGCCCAAAATCCTGAGAAGAGACTGGAGGAGAAAGGACTGCAGCATGGTCATTCCCCAGGGAGTGATTTCTAACTTTCTCTTTTCAGTGAATGCTACTGCTGTATAGCAAAAATCTCTCTCTCTCTTAAAAAATAAATAAATAATGAAAAGATAGAAATCCATAAAATAAATTTTGAAAGACCTCTTTTTTTACCTTATTTTACAGGTCCTGCAAATAAAATCACAGGTATTTTTCATCATCTACTTGTATTTGATAACTGTTTATTTTTTAGCCCTAGAAAATAGAAGCGTAGTTTGACTTTAGACAAAATTTGCATATGTATTCCAAAATTGACTACATATGTAAATTAGTCATTTGGCATTTGGCCTCTTCAAAGTTTATCAACCTTCATACCCCCAAAATGTAAATAATTCTGATTAATATATCAGAAATAATCTGATTCAACTAATTTATCCTTTTCTTTTTTTTTTTTAAGGGAGATTTTTGCTATGGGGTACATGCACTCACTGGAGAGACAGAGAGACAGAAAGTGAGAAGTCACTCCCACAAGAGGATGGCCATGCTGCAATTTTTCACACCCATTCTTCTCTCGGGATTTTGGGCATGCACACACATGTGCCCGGTATGACCTTTGGGCTGCTAGATCTGGGACTCGAACCATAGTCACCATATGGGAATCCAGCGATGTAACCATTATGTCTTCTGCTGGTCCTATAACTTATCTACTTTTTATAAATGGGAAAGTATCCTGAGTCACCTTATAGTCCTTTCTTTTTTTTTCCTTTTTTTTTTTTTTTTTTTTTTGAGAGGTTTTTGCTATAGGGTGCATGTGCTCACCGGACAGACAGAGAGAAATAGAGAGATAGAAAGCGAGAAATCACCCCCCAGGGGGGATGGCCACACCACAATCCCCTCTCCTCCATTCTCCTCTTGGGATCTTGGGCTCGCATGCACACGTGCCCGGGTGAGTCTCAAGCCACCAGGTCCAGGACGTGAACCGTGGTCGACTACATGGGAGTCCAGCAACATAGCCATTACGCTAACTGCTGGTCCCAGTCCTTTCTTTTCTTTTTTCTCAGTTCAGTCAGTAATACACAAGCTGAATGAACTGACAACTCAAATAAAATACTCTCATAATTCTAACGTTTTCACCAATGACTTTAAGATCCTTTAATCTCTTATCAATAAAATTCTGTTTGCTTGTATTTCCCTTCTTCATAGAGCAATAGGACTACAGATAACTATTCATTCTTTTAACCAACAGTTACTTAGGTGCTTAACAAGTTCCTGGTTATATTGTTAACTTAGAACTTTCTAAAGCAAAATGTGTTTCATTTAACATGGAAGAAATTTTAAATGAAATAATTTATGTATGATGAAATTATATTAAGAATTTCACACATTGGGTGATAAGAAATATGTATTTCATTATTAAAAACCAGATTATTTTTATAATATAAAAGAAACTTAGAAGAAAGCTTGTGCTAACTTTGGACACTCATTTGGACTAACTGAGCAAACTCTTTAGCAAACCTTGCTACTTTTCAGGAATTTATCAATAATATTTTACAATTTTATTTGGCTTGTAAAGATATCCATATGCAATAAATGGGGCACAGTGACTACAGAATTGTTCTTCCCTGATTCAGAAAACTTCTGGTAGACAATTATTTCCAGATAAATACTTGGATTTAAAATAAGTGACAAATCTTGCCACAGAGCATAGGGCAGACAAGAATCTAAAAGTAACTTCACCTGGCTCACTAGCCCCAATTTTTAGAAGCAATTTTACTTACCTAGAGACATGTGGTTGAGAAGCTTACATCTAGACTCCATGTCTAGCCAAAAGGAAGATGCTGTCATTAGTGATGTCTGTCTTGCAGAATGAAGTAAAGAGTAGTGCCATGTGTCTCATGAATTTTACATTTGAAATTAAATGTTTGGATAAGGTTTGTGTTAAAATTTAGAAAAGTCCAAGTATAGTGAAATATGCTAATAATTTAGCAGATGATATTCTTTATTAGGTCAGAATAAGAATGAGAAAAAAAATGAGGGACTCAAGATATATATTAGCTGCAGGAAAGATAGAAACTTTCATTATAGTGGATTTGAAAGATAGCCCTTGTAAGCTTAAGTAATACCCTAGAACTCAATTAGAAGCACCATTTTCTGAGAATACCGAATGAAGTTATCATTTATTACAAAAAGATAGATGAATATTGGAATAAGTCACTTACATACTTCAAATACTTTTGAGTTGAAAATAAAAATAAATATATGTACATATCTTGTATTTATATAAAATAAATATATTTACATATTGTATATATATAAATATATTTTATATTTATATAAGAATGTATATATAGTATAAGCAGCATAACTTTAAATAATGAGGGTTTTGAATTTTCTTCCCCCCCAGCAACATAATGTCAAGGTACTACAAGAGCTTTTATCAGTGCTTTCGTTTGAATGCTCCCTCAAAATCCATGTATTGGGACTTGGTCGTATTATAAAGCTGGTAAATGAAAACTTAATTCTTTCATGATGTCTTTGAGTATGAGATGTTCATTAGGATGAGGCCCCTATATCTGAAATCTAGTTTGTTGATAAGAGGGGAGAGGAGACCAGAGGAGGCAGAAATTTAGGGACAGCTGTTTTGCTCAGATTCCTACCTCCACTTTGTAATGCCCTTGGACTTTCACATTGCCAGAATCATGCATGAGTCAGCGAAGCCTTTCCTCTCTTAAAGTCTAAACTCAGTTCCAATTGCTCTCTTCCTGTAAGTCTCATAAGCTGCCTAATACCTTCCTTGCTGTGTGATTATTTGTAGATACCTGTCTTCTATGGGTGGGGGCAGAGAGGGCATTCTTATTACATGGTTATCTATGAACGCTTTATCTTTGTGCTTTCATTGCATGTAAGTAAATGGTTTTAATCTAATAAGAGGCCAGTAAATACTCTTTAAATGATTAAATGCATAAAGAGTTATGTTTCAGAAGCATGACTGGCTTTATAGCATGTCCAAATGTGAATAAAAGCAAATCCAATTAAAAAAAAAAAAACTACAATCTGTCAAATTCTCTGCTTACAAAGTAAGATTTAGAAACTTTGCAATTCTAAATATTCAGCAGGTTTTCACAAGCTATGATGAATTAGGCCGACCTAGAACCATGGACTGTTAAAGATGGAGCAGACTAGAAAGGCTATCTGTCTATCTGTTCAATCTCCTAATTTTAGATGAGGAACTAGAGTCACAGTGAGATGATTGTTCAAGGTCATGTCCATAGTATTGTGATGAGAACCCCGTCTTTCCTCACTCTAGTATTTCTGCTACTATCTATACCACTTCTGTATTCCTGGGAAAATTGGCCTTACTGTGACACATATTACTTCTCAGTATGACCCAGTTCCTGGTACTAGGAAAATATGTGAATAATTAAAATTTTCAGGGCACTGGGACCAGCAGATGACATAATGGTTATGTTGCTAGACTCCCACATGGCTTACTACTCTGGTCCCAGACCCAGCGCCTTGAAACTCATACCAGGCTTGTATGCATCCATGCCCAAACTCCCAAGAGAGGAATGGAGGAGAAGGAACTGTGGCATGGCTATCCCCCCAGGGGGTGATCTGTCTCTCTCTCTCTCTTCATCTTTCTGGTGAGCACACACACCCTATAACAAAAATCTCTCTAAATAAATAAATAGATCAAATTCAGGGCATTACCTAGGAGAAAAAAACAACCCATCTATGTGTTGGGTTTAAAATAAAAGCGCTTTTCAGAAAAACTGTAATAAGCAAGTATAGCTAAGGGAAAGTGTAGAATGTACTTTATAATATATATGGTAATATCTTTGACTGAACCAATATACAGTGCATTCATGATGGGAAAATTCATTTGGCATGCTGTAATGATACATAGCGATTGAATGAAAAAAGAAAAAAGAAAGAAAAAATACAATCAAAACAAAAAATTAATAACTTTTTATCTTCAATCAATAAATTTTGTTATTTATAAATTGATAATACATTTGAACTTATAAAGCCAAAACTTTTTATTTAATTCATTTGCTATCCTCCACATCAGTGCCAGTTTTCTGTTATTAATGTTCTTCACTACTGACCATTGTGTGACATACTGACTTGCCACTGTGAGATTAAAAAAAAAAAAAAACAGAAAAAAGCAAGATTAAGTCTTTTTGACCTCCACAGTAAAGAAAAAACAAGAGTAGGATGAAAGTCAAGTCACTAAAATGGATATTAAGAAATTTAAGAAAATAGGTAAGTTAAATGATTATGTTATTCCTTATTTAATCAATAATCTCCTATATGCACCCTTCACTCCACCCATACAGAATAATTTGTAGCTTCCTACACACAACTTACTATCAAATATTGTGTCTTAAAGTACCGTCGCCTCAAGTTAGATTACAAACCTGAGTATGTATATCATCTTTTTCTCTACAGAAAACATTCTCCAAACCTCTACTTTGATTTCTCATGTTTCTCCGTATTTTCAGAGAACCCAGGCTTAGCCCTAACATAATTTGCCCATAGTATTACATTCAATTTTCTTAACATTTTGATAGTTTTTGAGTTCCTTGATCAGGTCTTAATCTAGTTCATATTCATAATATATTGCAAAGTTTTCAGCACATAATAGGTTCTAAGTAAATGACAATGCATTAATCTTCCCTGTCTACAGGGGCATTATCTCTTTAATTTGAAAGAAAATATGGTTACCCTGGAAGTACATAACAACAGAATTCTCATGACTTCACAGGTTTTGAATTACTGTATTTTCATTCTGTCTTAACATGACAACCAGAGGGACCTTTTGAAAGCCGTTAAATTTATGATGATATGCTCAGTATCACTCACAATAAGAAAAATTCAAAGTTAAACCATAATGAGGCACTATTTCTTATCTAGCTGATGACAGAATATTACTTGATGAAACATTCTGTTATCAAGACTGTGGGAAACATATTTTTTCATATGTTCTAGAGGGTGTGCAAAATGGTGGAACCCCTAATGAGAAAAATTGAGCGACATCTCACTAACTGCAGCAAAATCTACACACATGCTTATTCTTTGCTTTAGCAATTCCACTATCAGGACTCTACTGTAAACCAGTAATTATCATAGAATCTATTTCTTTCAGACATAGGTTACATAATCAGTGATACAGCCACACAAGAGAATACTGTGTACACTAAAAGAAAAAAAGGAAGACCTTATACTATGATTTCCACAATATATTAAGAAAAAAAAATAGATGAGCAACTCGAATACACATTAATATTAGATTAGTTGTGTGAAAAGAAATCCCAGAAGGATACAGTAAAAAATAGTAATAAGATAATTGCCTGTAGGTATGAGTAAGATAAGAACAATGGAATGGGAAGGTGACTGCGAAGAATATTTCACTGACTACAACATTTTGGTATGCCTTTGATTTTGAACCATGCAATGTCTCACATAGTAAAAATAATGAGTGGAAAAGGATGATGGTGGAGAATAAACTTGAAAATTAAAGACAACCAAATCTATCAATAGATGTATTTGATACATTACAAAAAAAATTAAAATAACTTTGACTACACTATTCTGACTTTGTACATTCAGTGAAACATAGGGACAGCAATCCACATAAAAATTTTAAACTCTGGGAACCAGCAGTTAGCGTAATGGCTATGTTGCTGGACTCCCACGTAGTCAACCGCGGTTCGTGTCCTGGACCCGGTGGCTTAAAACTCACACCGGGCGCGTGTGCGTGCGTGCCCAAGATCCCGAGAGGAGAATGGAGGAGAAGGGATTGCGGCGTGACCATCCCCCCTGGGGGGTGATTTATCGCTTTCTGTTTCTATGTCTCTCTCTGTCTGTCTGGCGAGCGCACATGCCCTACAGTGAAAATCTCTCAAAAAAAAAAAAATTTTCAAACTCAGTGATATATTTTTGGTTGTGGAATTTTTGTTATAACTCTAAAAATTTTCATGTATTGTATGATAGACAAAATAAATACATCAAAGCTGTTGGGGACTAAGTGTTCACTGTAAAACAAGGGATACAAATATTAAAAGGAGAACAATAAGGAGAAATCATTGTATTTGATTTTGAAACAAGAAGATTAATAGGAATTTAAGGTTTCCTAACTCTGTCTATTGATAAAGCCTCAAATCAATGACACTCAGTAGAAAGAGCTCAGCTAGTGCTCAGACTTTAATTCCTAAATACTATTTCTCCCCCAAAGTATCTGGGATTTTTAGAGAAAGTCCAACTTGAAGTCAGGGCCATGGAAAGTACAAATGGAGTCTGGAACACTTTGTGTCAGAAAAAGGAAACACTCAGACTAACAGGATTGTATTAAATGGGACAGAAATCAGCTTGAAAGGCTCTTGATAACTAAATTTGAGGCAATTTGAACATCAAAAAAAGTGAGATCATAGACATACTCGAAATATGAAAGAATGGAATTCTTCTACAGAGAAGAATGTCAGCCACTAAATGCAGAAAGAATGGTAGAAAAATTAACATTTTGGAAACACTAATGACAACAACTGATTCAGGCAAAGATCATCCATGGTTGTTTAAACTATTGGATAAAAGACCAGTGGGAAAGAGCATACTCACACTGTTGAAGTTTCATTTTGTAAGTAAAGTGCTTATTAAATATAAAGAGAAAAATTCCCCTTTATAAAGGAGAAATGTGGCAGGTTTTTTTCTTTAACCAAGTGGTCAAATTTAGCATCGCCAATAGTGGAATAACTTCCTAAGAAAACCTGATACTAGGCAGTCCTTGAAGCACCACAAAATGGCCGAAAACATCGCAAATCTGTGAAAGTAAGTGGACATTCATATTTAAGAAAGCCAACGAATTCAAATCAGGAAGAACCCATACCAACAAACATTATAATCAAAACGTCAATATTGAAAGACAAAGGATTTTGAAAGCAGAAAGAAGAAAATGACTAATTACAAACAAGAGAGCTTTCACACCAGAAACCATCCACAACAGAAGGAAGAGAGAAGGTATATTTGAATTCTAAAAGAAAAGAAAAATTGTGAACCAAGAATGTGAGAATACTCTATGTGGCAAAACTGTCTTTCAAAAATGAAGGAGAGGGTCAGTAGGTGGTGTGGGAATTTAGGCAACTGGATCTCACATGACCGGCTGCATAGTTTGAGCTCAAAACCCAGAAGATTGAAAATTACATAGGGCACATGTCTGTGTGCTCAAAGTCCTGAGAGAAGAATGCAGGAGAAGAGATTTCAGCACAGTCATCCCCTCTGGGACGTGATTTCTCCCTCTCACTCTCTTGCTGTCTCTGGTGAGCACATGCATCCTATAGCAAAAAAAAAAAAAAAAAAAAAAAAAAAAAAAACCAACTTTTAATATTCTTGATAGTACTTTTTTTTTAAAAAAAAGTTTTTGTTATGGGGTGTGGGTGCTTACCAGAGAGATACAGAAAGAGACAGTGAAAGGGAAAGTGAGAAATCACACTCAAGGTGGGATGACCACACTGTAATATCTTCCCTTCCATTCTTCTCCTGGGATGTTGGCCATGCACACACAAGTGAATGGCATAATTTTCAAGCTGCCAGGTCCAGGACTCAAACCATAATTGGCCATGTAGAAGTCCAGCGCCTTAACCACTATGCCACCTCCTGACCCCCTGACAGTACATTGTTAACATCAATCTAATCATGAAGAACATACTCTAGTGACATACTCTATATGAGAAATGTCCTGGGCTTTCCAAAATAAAGACCATTATGTTAAAAAAAAAAAAAAAGGAGTAGAACTATTCTAGTTTAAAAGAAACTAAAAGACATAATGATATAATTTACAAACTTATCCCTTTGTTAAATCTAGAATTTAAAAAAATACACCTATAAAAGTCATAGTTCATTTTTCTGGTTATTACCACTGGGTTACAGAATACCCAAAAGACAGAAACAGTGATTATTTTATGATCTCTCATAGTTTCTGTTGGTTAGAATTTGGTAAGGGCTAGATGTGGTGATTCTAACTCTGGGTTCCCCACGCGGTTGCCACAGGCTGGTAACTGAGCAGGAAAACCCGGTGTCTGGAGCAGCAAGATCTGGTGAGCATCTCCTCATGTAGTCTGAGAGCTCTTCTATGTCATCTCTCTGCATGAGTCTGTGGGGCTTCCTCACAGCAGGGAGGCCTTAAGGCAATCATACTGCTTTAGGGTTCCATTAAGTGCTGCAGCCAGTAAGGCAGAAGTCAGTATCTCACTTCCACTGTCACGAAACCCTGCTCACCTTCAAATCAGGTTCCGTCTTGTTATGGCTTGAATAAGTTCATGTGTTGGAATTTAGTTGTATTGTGCAGTTATTAAGAGGAAACTTAACCCAATTTGGGGTTATGAGATGGAGGCTTTGATAGGTGATTAGGACTGGATAAGGTTCTCAGGGTGGATATCCCCACCGGAAACACTAGTGTGTTTATCAGGAAAAGGAATGAGATGATACAGACACGTGTGCTCCTGCTATCTCATGTGCTGCTTGCCACATCTTTTTGTTTTTTTCTCTCTCTCTTTCTTTCTTTCTTTCTTTCTTTCTTTCTTTCTTTCTTTCTTTCTTTCTTTCTTTCTTTCTTGTTTGGAGAGGTTTCTACTATAGGGCGCATGTGCTCACCAGAAAGACAGAGAGACAGAGAGACAGAAAGCAAAAAATCATCCCCTGGGGGGATGACCACGCTGCAATGCCTTCTCCTCCATTCTCCTCTTGGGATCTTGGGCACACACACACACACGCCCGGCATGAATTTAAGTCACTGGATCCAGGACCTGAACCACGGTCGGCTACATGGGAGTCCAGCGACATAGCCATTACACCAACTGCTGATCCCTATCGCCACATCTTTTGATGCCCACTAATGCCAGTACCACGTTCTTGGACTTCTCAACCTCCAAACCATGAGCTCCATAAACCTCTATTCTTTTAAATTGCCTAAACTCAGATATTTTTTGTTATTAGTACAGAATGGACTAGAACACCTTTTTATAGAAGAATGACAAAGTTCCAGAAGAAAGCAAAATTGTAGTATCCATCTTTAGAAAACAAAATTTACCATGTACAATTATGGGGCATTTGGGGAAACTGGACCATATAATAGGTGACATCGAATTAATAACCAGTTTTCTTAAGTGTGATAATGATATTTTAGTTACATAATGACAAAATATGCAATAGATAGCATGTAATCGTATAAAATAAAAGGAACTTAGTCCACAGTAGCATGTGCTGAAACATTTACTGGTAGTGTCTTGGTATCTGCAACTTATTATTAAGCAATTCAGCAAAATAAAAGATATTTAAAGAGAAAGAAACAGAAATATTAAGCAAATTTAGTGAAACTTAGGCAAAGAGAATAAATAATCTCTACACAAATGTTTATTGTACTAATTATTTGCCTTTTCTATAGCTATTAAAGGTTTGTCAAATAATTGAGGAGAAAATGTAAGTCAGATGGCATTATTTGTCTGCTCACAACTTCAATTCTCCCTCTTCAGAGTCAGGAACAGACTCCTTACCATGGCCTGTAAAATCCTCACCCTTTCCTCTCTTAGTTCACCTTCAGGTAGAGAGAACAGCAAGTGCAAAAGCCCCATGACTGTGCTTGGTTTTAGAAATAGCAAGTTGTTATAATATCCTATTTTTAATTGATGCATCTCAAATATCTCATGTTTAAATCTTTGTGTACATTTCTCACAGGGTTTCTGACTTGATGCGAAACTTCAATTCCTACTACTCACTTCTTCCTCTGTAGTCAGAAATGAGTAGAAGAACTCAGTCGAAGCTATATCATTTCTCATGAGCCCCCAAAAGGCCTGCAAGTTTGACCTAAGAGAGAAAACTCAGGACCAACAGTGAAAATTTAAGAAAGTTCCCAGTTATGCTCATATTAGACATGTCTCTGATTTGCTGTTCTCCCTAGGATGCTTCCTACTCAGCTTCAGTCATAATTCTAAGGAATATGATACTGTATTATATTCAAGACTTAGATTGCCCAATGTAATGACTCGGTAGGTTTTTAACAAGGTTCGATTTTGCAGGATTTAACCCATTGACTTTCTTGCTCGCTGCCTTAGGCTAATGTTTCTTGGGTATATTTGCTCCTGTTGTTCCAGTCTTGGATCTCAGTGAAATGGCGAGTCCTTCTGAAGGTCATATGATACTGCTTTCAAGTGAAGTGTTAGTCACACCTTTTTTAAACTAGATAATTGGGCCTTCTGCTTTCCAAAATGAGTGGGTCTGCTACACCTTTTCTTCCAAACTGGCAAACTCTGTAAAGTTAGGATTATGGGAAGTTTTGTGTCACGAGCTCACAGCCAGAGACGGGGGACGGTGAGCAGTGAAGGTCCTGGACCAACAGAGGAAGGGCATGCTACCCCAGTTCTCCCGCAGAGTTTACTCTGTACTTCCATGCCCTCTTTTGTAAAGTGTCCACAACACCATAATAACAACGTAGGTCTCATTAGAAACTACATGTTTAGTAGACATTAGACATCAAAGCTTCAAAAATATCAGCGGGCCTTTTGAATATGCTCATGGCATTTGGCAACAGAAAATAAACACACTCCAGGTGAGATTCACTATCTGTAGTAAAACATAGGTCTGAGGCATTTACTGGCATAAATAAGACAGATGCCCAGAGAGGTTTGGTTTAATGTCCTCTGTACAAAACTGTGATGCTAAGATTTCCTGGTTTCCAACTTTGTCAGTCTTCGAAAAATCTTGGTACTCTTAATATTATGATTCCACGTCTATGGGTCTATCTTAGGGA